>NW_027185809.1:49566061-49670928 GCF_028583685.1 Petaurus breviceps papuanus
TCTATCTATCTATCTATCTATCTATCTATCTATCTATCTATCTATCTATCTATCTGTGTATGTTTAAGAATATAGCACTTATTCGCTTGGGTACCATATCCTTACTATTACTGGTCATACTGCCATGTTCATTAGAAGAGTGAATGAAACCTACAGAAGGATGTCCTTATAGGCTGTCTTCTGCACTTAGGAAACCAAGAAGCAACATCAATAGTTTAAGCCTCAATTTCCTGAAGCCATCAAGTCTCAACGATGGCTACAAAAACTCCAAAGAAAAACCAGGGTAGTTTGCATTGGATAGATATTTTGCCAATGACAGGGTACAATTCGCCTCCATTTAAAAGTAATCACACTGTTATAGATCCTAAAAGTACTGCGGATTATATTAAAAACAAATCTTGTCTCCTTATCAGTAGAATGGATCATAAAACATTATTAAAGATTTTTCTAATTGCTGTATGAGTGTGAGAAAAAAAATGCTTTAATGTTTACATAGATCCCTGAAAAAAGCAAGGATGGTTCTCTACAAGATAAGCTTCTACCATACAAGTTAAAGGGACAATCAAGTAAAAATATATTCATCAAAATGCCACAGAAGATTGAAATAAGAAAAGAAAAACATTCTAATTATCAAATGAATTGTCTCAAAAATAAATGAGTCACTTCTGCCCTATCAAGGAAAGTCTGGTTTACTTTTTGGATATATTATAGAGAAAATTCTTTTCTCAGCTTGCAGATGGATTCAATGGATGTTAAGATATCTTCCAACTCTATAATCCTGATTTTGTGATTCTGAGAAAAACAGGGATTTCAGTAAGACAGAACTATGGAAAGAAAAATTGAAAACTTGAAAAAAAAAATACCACAAGGGTCAATGAAGGTATATAGTCAGAGAAAACTGCATGGTCTATCTGCATTATTATTTAACAATATGTTAAACAGGATTTGGGAAATGAACTGCAAATCCAAATACCTCCAAAGAGGTAACATGCTAAAGACATTCATCTCAACTTGACAGGGATTAGAGATTTGAATGTTCAGTTCTCTTTTTACCATGTCAAATTACACAAGAAAGAAAGAAAAAGACTGATTTAGATTCTCCAATGAAAGGTAACAGTGCTGTTATTGGAAGCATACATTCAGTACAAGAACAGATATCTCATTACAGTACAGAGTAGAGTCAGCTCCGTCCTGACTCTAGTTTTTCAAGGGTAAGACTGCTATTTACTTTCATCTGGTTTCCATTTGAAAAATCCCATATGTGCTGAGCCATAAAGAATTGTAAAAATACTAAAGTTACAACAGTTTAAATAAGGTGAACAGAATTTCCTGGGTTTATTTTGCTAAAATGATATTTAAAGAAGATTTCTGCAATATAGGCTAGAAGGCCACTCTAATATACCTGCTATAGCTAATTATGTGTCTGAGATGAGAGGCAAAACAGAACTACAACCCAACTGACAGAGGGGAAACATGCATACACCCTTATGACATTATGTACTTAGTTTAAATATGGGCATTTTCTAAAGTGTATATACTTAAACTAATTATGCAAAATGTTGGATAATAGCGTTGGATCTGCTATTTTGTTAGAGTGATCAAAACACTTTTTGCTGCATAAACAGAAAAAAAAGCAGATAATGAATAGAGAAATGTTCCCTTATTTCAAAATCATTATAAAAGTAATATTTCATTTTTCATGTTATAGAATACCATAGTGGGTAGAGAACAGGCTTTGAAAGAAGGAAGATTGTAGTTCACATTCTCCCTTTGAAATATGTGATCTGTATAACATCAGAATCAGTTAACCTCTTCATGCCTCCTGGAAATTCACTAACATTACACAGTAAGACAACTTACAAATATGTATCAACTGAGAAGGTTTCCATATTGGAGATACACAAATAGTAATTAAACCATAGGTCTGGATTAAGTATGATTGGGTATACACACACATAAGTGTGTGTATATAAGTATATGTATATGCATATGCACATGAATATGTATATTTGTATGTACATGCACATGCATGTGCACATTATAACTATATGAATGTGTGTGCATGTAAATGCATATGTATATGGTTATAATTCATAAAGTTACACTGACAGGTGTGCTTATGTATGTGTGTGCACAGACTTATACACATATGTGATACATGCTTTTGTAAAAGTAATCTGTTTTTGTATGTATGTGTGCATAAATCTAGGTATGCATGCATATCCATGTAATTTACATTTTATTCACATATATACAACTCATATGCACAGTATGTATATACATGGCTTAGGAAAACCTTAATTACCCATGTGTATATATGTAGGAACACATTTATATTTGTACAATTTTGTATACCTATATACATGCACATGCATATGTATATGTATATATGTGTGGGTGTGTGTGTATATATACCACAGAGCTATGATTTCATTGGTGATGGTAATTCTCAGTATGGAAACTCATTCCACCCATCTATAAATATGTGATTTTCTTTATTTTGGATATGAGTGTGTGGGTATATATAGAAAACCAAAGAAAACATCAAGTGTATCTTAGGAAAGAGACTGTGGTGCGTTTAGGTTGAAGAGATTTCTTATATTGTGAGAAGGGAAATAGAAATATCAATGAGTGGTTTTGATTGCTTTAATAGTGATCTTAGAACTAAACATAGAAGTCAAAGAGGTCACTCTTGTCAAATCCAACTTATGGGCAAATATAAAGACATTACATTATACCTACAAGGCCCATACTTGTTAATAGAAATCATTCAGTTGCTTTTGGAGGATGCAAACTTTCTATCTCTTCTTAAAAACGTTTTATTTATTGTTAAGTTAATTTGTTCAATTAACAGCAGTCGATTTTTTCTCTCCCTCTCAATTCCCCCTTTAAAAAAAAGAAAGAAAACCAAAATAAAAAGAAAAGAGAAAACAAAACCCTCATTACCAATATGTGCATTAGAGCAAAACAAATTTCCAAAATAAAAAAAAAAGTGTCTTATTCTGTATTTTAAGTATATTAGGTCGCTGCTAGTACATAGGTATTATGGCTCATCATTGGTCTACTGGAATTATGGTTGGTCATTGTGTTGATCAGAGTTCTTAAGTCTTCAAAATTGTCTTTCTTTTCATTGCCTTTGTTTTTATGTAAATTGTTCTCACTTCTGTTTACTTTATTCTGAATGAGTTTATATCAATCTTCCAAGGTTTTCTGAAACCAAGTCTCAAAGAAAACCTTAATATTTTTTAAGAAAACACAAAACAAGGGTGGAATCAAGATGGCAGAGGAGAGACAGGACTTCCACGGGGCTCCGACTTCCACACCCCTGCCCCCCCCATTAATGTTAAAAGGGACTATGAAACAAACCTTGGAGCTTCAGAAGCCACAAAATGACACAAAAAAGCTAACCTCCCTCTGAGGACAGCCTGGCAGGCCAGCTGGAAACAGCCAACACAGTGCTCTGGGAGCTGAGTCCAGCCCCACAGGAGACCAAGGTTTAGCCCAAGGGTGGGCCTGACCAACCACCAGCTGGAGGGACTCCAGATAACCAGCAGCTGTAGCAGTTTCCAGAATTATCAACACATAGATGTGAAGGACAAAGTGAGAGGTCAGTGCAGTGTGGACTTTGGGATCCAGTAGCTGGGACTATGTGTGGCCTCTTCCCCTGGGGTGAGAAGCTGCTGAGGAGCTGCAGACCTGTAGCCATCCATGTGGCAGCTTCAGCTCCTGGCCTACATACTGTAGGCAGACCAAGTAACCAGTCTAAGGGGTAATCGCCCTTGCTTTAACCTGCTTGGATCTGGATTGCAGTCTAGGGCGGAGGTCCTGGGGTGTGTGACCAGCTTGCCAGAGTGTGTGGAGGCTTCAGAGAGGGCACCCAACTAATACCTTCAGCACCTGAGAAAACCCCAGCATTTGGTATGAAGCTCCCCTATCTGGTGGCAGAGTCCTATTGTGGCACAAAGCCCAGAGGTCAAGTGACTCAGTGAACACATGAGCAGGCAAAGGAAGCAAAATAAACAGAGGACCCCAACTTTACACTCCTATTTTGGTGACAAAAAGGATCAAAGCATGGAACAGGTGGAAGACTATAAAGTCAGAACTCCCGAAGCAAAAGCTTCAAAGAAAAATACAAGCTGGGTACAGACCATAGAAGACCTTAAGAAGCAAATAAGAGAAGTGGAGGAAAAAATTGGGAAGAGAAATGAGAACAATGCAAGAAAATTATGAAATAAGAGTCAACAGCCTGACTGAGAAAAATACTACCTTAAAAAATAAACTAACTCAAATGGCAAAAGAGACTCAAAAAGGCAATGAAAAGAAGAATGTCTTAAAAAGGCAAAACTGCCAGAAGGAAAAAGAATCTCAAAAGCTCACTGAGGAGAAGCATTCTTCAGAATTAGATTGTAGCAAATGGAAGCTAGTGATTTTATGAGAAATCAAGATGCTGTTAAACAGATCCAAACAAATGAAAGAGTAGAAGGCAATGTGAAATATCTCATGGGAAAAACCACTGACCTGGAAAATAGGCCCAGGAGAGATAATTTAAAAATTATTGGACTACCGGAAAGCCACAACCAAAGAACCTAGAAATCATCCTCCAAGAAATTCTCAAGGAAAACTGCCCTGATGGTTTAGAACCAGAGGGCAAAATAGAGGTTTGAAAGAATGCACCGATCACCTCCTCAAAAAGATCGCAAAAAGAAAACTCTTAGGAATATTATAGCCAGGTCCCGAAATTTGTAGATCAAGGAGAGCATATTACATGCATCCAGGAAGAAACAATTTAAATATTGTGGAAACACAATCAGGATAACAGAGGATCTGGCAGCTTCTACACTGAGGAATCAAAGGTCTTGGAATATGATATTCTGGAGGTCAAAAGGGCAGGGATTAAAACCAAGAGTCACCTACCCAGAAAAACTGAGTATCATGTTTCAGGGGAAAATATGGTCATTCAGTGGAATAGAGGACTTTCAAGTCGTCTTGATGTATTCAGAGTTGAATACAAAATTTGACATTCAGATAAATAAGCAAGAGAAGCATGAGAAGGTAAACGGGGAAAAGAAATCATAAGGAACTTTTCAAAGTTGAACTATTTAAATTCCTACAAGGAAAACCATAATTGTAACTGATCATATTTTTCTCAGTATGAAAATAGTTGAAGGAAATATTCACACACACAAATATATGTGTCTATATAGGAGGGTGTATGGGCATATGAATACATATGTGAATGTGTGTATATATGTTTACAGGTATACATAGATAGCCGTCATATGACCAATTTAATAGGAAAGGATGATACTTAAAAGGTGAAATTAAGAGGTGACAGAAGAATATAACGAGAGGAGATGGGGAGAGACAGAATGGGGTAAACTATCTCATATAGAAGAGGCAAGGGAAAATGGTTACAATGGAGAGGAAGAACAGGAAGGCAAAAAGGCAAAACCTTATTCTCATTGAATTTGGCTCAGGGAGGGAATGACATACACAATAAATAGGGTATCTCTCCCTACAAGAGAATAGGGAGGAAGGGGATGAAAGGGGGCGTGATGGAAGGTAGGGCAGCCAGGGGAAGGAGGGAAGTTGGAAGCACCCACTTTTGAAAAGGGACAGGAGCAAAGTAGAGAATAGATCAAGTGGGAGGTGGGATAGGAGGGAAGGAAATATAGTCAGTCTTTTATAATATATATACTATGGTAATGTTTTGCATAACTACACATGTACACCTTATGCTGAATCATTTATCTTCCTAGTAAGGGTGGGTGACAAGGGAGGAAGGGAATGAATCTGGAATTCAAAGTTTTAAAATCAAATGTTTAAAAATATATAAATATTATTATGAATACTATTTTACATGTAATTGGGAAATAAAATATACAGGCATTGGGGCATAGAGATCCACCATGCCCTACTGGAAAAGCAAAGGAGGTATGGGAGAAGATATTGGAGGAGGGTATATCTTGTGGGACAGCTATTTGGGGGCGGTGGGTAGGGAAAAATGGGAAAAAATTGTAACTCAAAATCTGGTGGAAATGAATGATGTAAATCAGAAGTTAATAAAGCATTTGAAAAAAAAAGAAAACAAAACAAACAAAAACTAGCCTAAGTATGGTATAACTGCCTATCTTCTCAATTTGAACTGTTTAGCAGTTTACATAATATTTGAAATAATTGTTTTTAAATATATTTTAGAAATTTCTTATAAATCAATCTTATCTCAGTATTTTTTATTTCCCCTCCAACCATGAGTTAATTTCTAGATTGTTCAATTTATTTTTTTTCTGAAACATAGTTATTCCTGATGTCAGATTGTAATTTACTGAGACCTAGGATTGAATGGTATTTGTACTTTCTGCTACCCCTTAAGGATGATTGGTTTAATGATGGTTGGAATTCAGTCTTGACTCAAGATAAATGAGGACTACTTAGACACTGTGTATTGATTGAGGAGATTGTGACTTATGGAATGATATGTTTTGTTTAAGACTATGTGGCCACCTTAGTAATATGTTGTTATATTATATTGTTGTGAATGTTGTGCTTTAGTTCCTCGAATGTTTTGCTTTAGTTTATTGATGAATACGAAGAGTTTTCACTATGCCATGCAATTAGATCTTTAAATTATTCACAGCAGCAGTCGTCAGGAGAGCTTCTCATGATTGGCTTTACAATATACCTATAGAAATCTGGATTTTTTCCCCTTGCAAACTACCTGTTCATAACTTTAGACTAATGATGTCAAATAGAAATCAGACTTGTAAGCCCCATGTTCACTTATGACATCTATGTCATATTTTTTATATATTTTTATTTTTTATATATTTTATTATAAATATATAAAATTATATATATATATTATATTTTTATATATTTTATTAAATATTTTCCAATTGCATTTTAATCTGTTTTCGATCTCACTGGAGAATTTAGTTAGCTTCATTAGTCCATAAGGCCAAGTTCGACACCTCAGCCTTAGACAATTTTTCAATTGATGAATTGTTTTGAAAATTATTAAATTTAATTCATTCCTTAGAAATCGTAGAAAGAATAACTTTATTATGGAAACTTGCTAAAAATACATTTTTTCCTAATTATTTCCATTTAAATCTTAATTTTATTGCATTTATTTGTGCAAAATAAATTTCACTTTTATATATTCAAATTAATCTATTTTATTTTCTTTCTCTTGTTTGATCATGAACTATTTTTTTCTGTTTAATAGATCTAAAATATCCTTCTTTTTCCCATTTTTTATATTTATTTAGCATTTAATTTTTCCTCAGTCACATGTAAAAACAATTTTTAGCATTTAATTTTAAAACCTTTAGTTCCAAATTATTTCTCTTCCTCCTTCCCCACCATTCTCATTCAGAAGTCAAGCAATTTCATATAGGTTATAGATGTGAAGATATGCAAAGAATATCTCTAATAGTCATGTTGTGACAGAAAATATAGACAGAAAAAATCTTTTGAAAAATAAAATAAAAAAGCATGTTTCTATCTGTATTCAGATACCATCAGTTATTTCTCTCTGGGTGAAGAGCATTTTTCATTCTAAGTCCCTCAGATTTACCATGGATCATTGTATTGCTGAAAATAAGTCATTCAGAGCTAATTATCTTATAATGTTGTTGATATTGTGTACCCATTTTATTTTACCATGCAAGTCTTGCCAGGTTTTTCTGAGAGTATCCTGCTCATCATTTCTTATAAGACAATAGTATTCCATCATAATTAAATACCACCATTTGTTCAGTCATTCTCTAGTTGATGGGCATCCCCTCAATGTCTAATTCTTTTTCTCCAGGAAAAAAACACAACTGTTATGATTTCCTTTTACATATAGGTCCTATTTCCTTTGGGGGGGGGAGGGGATACAAATCTGTACTGGTATTGCTTGGTAAAATGGTATATGCATGGTTTAAAGTCCTTCAGCCATAGTTCCAAGTTCTTCTATGGAATGGTTTAATTAGTTCACAACATCCCCTTCAACTTTTTGTTGTGAATGTTGTGCTTTAGTTTCTTGAATGTTTTGCTTTAATTTATTGTCCTTTTAGTCATATCACCAATCTAATAGTGCAACAGCAAGCACCACGATGACTGCTAGCACGAGTCCTTTAATCTGCTTTTCTAAAGGAAAGCAAATCAAATGGAGTTAACAATCTTACTTTAACCAAAGATATGTATAAAATTCATTTAGCTCAGGGGAAAAATTCAGAACCTTCAACTTCAGAAAATACAAATAGAAATTACAAGCAGGCAAAAAAATTCATACAGAGAAAATAACATAATTAAACAGAACAACAGATAGGGCTTCTAGATGTCTGGCCAGTACATATAATAATGGTAATGAGAATTTGAAAATCTTCCCTTCTCTTTAATAAGCCTAAATTCAACTTCAAGACCTTACCTGATTTGAAAATATATTCTACCCCCTAATAGGCTTAAGGTAGTCCCGGGGAGCCTATGGTAGGAAGAGTTTGCTAAAGCATGGAGCTGAGCCCATAAGAGAAGCTTGTTTTTCTGGAAGTAACAACTTTTGTTACTTTGTAGTCAAGTGATTCATGGGGCTGTGATGTTTTCTGACCCTGTGTAACTTAACCCCAATTGCTTTAAAAAATGCTTTTTAATTGATTAATTTATCTTGAAGGATCTAAAACATTAGTTAGTTAAATGCTCTTATTTTATAGGTTAAAAGCAAAGTGAATCTGAAGCCAACAGGGAGAGAGTTTAAACTCTGATTCTCCGAATCCAAATCCTGAAGGTTCTTTATGTTATACCATAATGCCACTTTAGAAAGTAGTGGTCATAATGCAAGAAGAAGAATGGCTATAGAGAAGTCGCATAATTCATGGGAAACAATATTCTAGTAGAGTGATAGTTAACTCATGGACTCAAAGGCCTGTATGCAAATGTGAAGAATATGAATAATGAATAGAGGGAACTAATGATCTTAACATAAGGAGGTTAATTAGAACTTGTAGGTTCATCAATTAGATTTGGTGGGATGTGATGCCTGCCTAAAATATAGTAATTTAAAGGCATAAAAAGAAACAGATTGGATAAAAAAACAGATGAAAGAGGCACTGTGCATCAAGAAACCATGTTCTTATTTGGAAAATCAAGTACTGATTAGGAGAAAGATGGTGGAGACTATTAAGGAGACTATCAACAAAAGGGGAAAAATGATATTTTAATGTTAATAAGTTGCCCATCTAATCAGCCAGAAAAAGGAAATAGAAAGCAAGTCCCAGAAGCAGATCAAACAGCTGGAAAACAATTATCATACAGTTATTAGTGATGGTAAACTTCAACTATCTGGATTTTCCCTGAGATTGTCTCTTTCCTAAAAGTAGAGTAGCTGATCAATATGGGATGAGTTTTAATAGAAGATAAATAGAAAAAAAGAAGAAATGAGTGTAATTACTACTATAGGTAATTAAAAAGTAGTGAATGTGATAAAAATGATGGGAAACTTGGGAGGTCATTATTTACATCTTAGATTTCATGAAAGGTAAGGAGAGAAAAGTTAATCAAAATATGATAAGCAATTTGAATTTTTATTGAATTGGTTTGTATACTTCAAAAAAATGATGCATAGGATGAGAAAGCCAAAGGTACTACAAGGGAAGCTTGCTCAAAAGCGTTTTGGTATTCTTGTAAAGTAAATTCTGATGTCAGAGACAGAAGTGATTCTGATAAGGAGGAAAAGGACCAATTAATGTCAACCAGATGCTACTGGTCTCTAACCTGTGGGTGGCCAGAGCCAAACAGAGCAGGCTAGAGACAGCAGAGTTAGGAATCAAACAGAAGTTTAATTTCAAAGTGAGGAAAATGGTTTGTAAGGAAGGAGGCAGATTAAACACCTGCGCCGGGGCCCCACTCGTAGTGGGGCAGGGGAGGGGAGGATGGGTAGAGGGTGAGGAAGTATGGAAAGATTTAATGCTTATACCAATGGCTACACAGTGAGGCGTAGGCCTAACAATAAAGGGTAACAGTTGCAATGATATAAGTGTGATTAATAGCGGGGTTTCATGACCAGAATGTGAGCGTTGTGCTTGTCAAAGCTCAGAGAGCACCTGGTCCTAGTCAAAGCAACACAATAATCATGTGATTTTACAGAGGGTAGGGACAAAATATTGTTGTTATGCCAATCTCAGTGTATAGCTTGCTTGATGGGTCTTAGATCTGGAAAATAGGCTATCTCCTAATATCTTGACATTCCCCTCTTTTGGGCAAAGAGAAAAGCTCAAAAAGAAGTCCTAGACTTCTGGCCAATAAAAGAGAAGCAGGTATAAGCCAAGATACTGGGAAAGTCCAGTTGCCAGCATAAGACCTTGCCCAAGAAGTTAGTTCCTTGAAGGGATCTATCAGGAAAGTCTACCCCAGGCATCATTGATAGCCATTGTTTGCTTGCAAGCAGAAGGGGGGGGGCAAGAATGTAGGGGAAGAAAATGTCAACAGATATTTGAATCAGTGCCTTGGTGACTGGGCACATAACAAAAGGGAAGAGCAGAAAAACACTAGGCCAGTGTACTCAGACCCTTTCTGAAATCTAGAGACAGCCTCATCTGGATATCAGGGACATCTGGGTCCTTAGTAGATGAACCTTGAGGTCCTCAGAAGGTTCTGGCATCCACTCAGGAGTAGGGACTTTCTTCAGATGATTCAGGAGTATGCACTCACAAGTTTGACAGCTGTGAAAGTAGTAAGAAGTACCTGGTAGGGGCCCTTAGAAGACATGTGGGTTGTGAGAAAACTCCTTGTATCAATCTGGATCTGATTTTCTGGTGAGCAAAACATATGTCCTTGGTTAAAGGCACATAGAAATGGTCTAATTTCCCAGTAATGGAGGGCTAGGTTCAAATAACACAATAAAATTTTCTCCTAGTTCCCATAATTGCATAATGACATGGTCAGGTTGAGAATAGAGAATTAGATAAGAAATTATAGAAATAAGAATTTCTGGAACACTGAATCTAGCAATGACTTAAGACTGGTGATGAATGCCAAGGATTGAGAGGGGACCCTTTTAATTAAGCTGGTGAGAAAAAGGAAAACCACGCATAGTTATTTGACCACTGTTCACAGAGGATGGGAAGATAATTAAGGTAATTGATAGAGGAAACTGAAATTTCTCAAGAATTGGTCACCATACCTCAGCTAACTGCTGATTCTTCTCCCATAGGCTCCTTCTCCTATTGCCTGAAACATAAATTTTGGTGAAGGTTTCCAGCCATCCCTGATTCTCCAGAAATAACCACAAATCACCCTACTCATTATCACTGCCTCCACATGTTCATGTGTTATTTCTCCCTTTAGAATGTAAGCTCCTGGAGGGCAGTGATTATTGATGGTTTATTATGTGCCAAGTACTATGCTAAGTTCTGGGGATAAAAAGGACACAATCCATTCTGTGCCCTGAAAGAATTAACATTTGAATGAGGGAGACCACATGCGAGCCATTATGTGTGGAAGTATGAAACACAAATTCCCGGTGTTATTGTAGAGGGGAATCCATACTCAGGTAAGGGTTACTCTAGAGTCTATTCTATGATTCTGTTTTTCTAAGCATTCATAATGGGTTTTTTTTGTCTTTAAAATATTAACATAATGCAAATCTTTAATGTTGATTTAAATAATTCGTGATGGCTTATTTTCCTTCCATAGAATCTTTAGGAAAATGGCAAATCAAAATATTTGAATAAGATCACCACATATCAAGCACTTCAATATGCATAAAAGGAATATCATGTTATCCTTGGTAAACTTATTTAAAATCTTTTTTAAATTACAATAGATTTAATCTCTGGTGAAGATAAATTGTAATAAAAAGTGAAATGTGTTTATTTATGACCTTTAAAAGAGCTTCTTGGTTTGACTGAAGTCTATATTCTAGATTGGTAATAAATGAAATCAAACTAGGATATAATTTGGAGATATTCTTTTGTATATGTGGCTCAATGAACTGTACTGAACTGAAGGAAGGGAGAAGTACAGAGATTCAGTGAGAGTTGTGGTCCAATGAAAGTTCAGTTTGAGTCAATAGTGCAATATTATAGCAACAATAACTAATGCAGTCTAGGATGCATTAAGAAACATAGCTGGTTAGAGTCCAGTTCTAAATTAGCCTACAAAGGTCATATAATTTTACATACCATTTTTCAAATCACCATATTGGAAGGACATTGATAAGATGTAAATTTGAAAATTCCTCACTCTCTTGTTGTATTATAGGCTGAGCATCAGTTGAAGGATCAACTGTTCATCTTGCTAGAGATTTGAAGACCCAAGCAGTATGTGATAGCTTTATAAACTATTGAAAGCAATGTCCTGTGGAAGTACAATGAAATTTGCTCTATTTGATCAAAGATCATAATTGGGAACAATGGGTCTAAGTTCTAAAAAAAAGAAAGAATTTCTAATAAAAGCTTCTTAACAATTACAAATCTCAAGAAGCAGAATGGACTTCCAAAGGCCACAGTGGGTTCTTATTTAATGAGGGATTTCAAACAAATATTCAGTGAGTACATACCTGTCAAGTATTGTGTCGAAAGAGGGTTTTTGTTTGTTTTTTACCATGAGCTGGATTTGGTGGTCAATGAGGTTCCTCCAACTTCAGAAAGTTGGTCATTCTGTGAACATACAGCCACTTTTTTCCTATTTCTCTGAGGAGGCAAAAGTCCGATGAGTAAAACAATATTGGGGAAGTTTGGTCAGTTCTGCACAATAGAGGGAAAGAAAAGGAAATAAGGATTTATAGAGAGGTCATTGTATGTTAGGCACTGTGCTAAGCATTTTTATAAATATCATCTTATTTGACCTTCACAAGAACACTATGAATAGATGATTTATTGTCCCCATTTCACAATAGAGGAAACAATAGAGGTTAGGTGATTTTCCAAGAGTTTCACAGCTAGTAAGTGACTGAAGCTGGATTTGAACTCTAGACTTTTTGACTCAATACCCTATTCACTGCATCACCAACTGACTCTAAAATAAAGGGAAACAATTACCCAATAATTTAGGCCTAGATAACAGCTTTACCTGTGATGCCTATATATTTTGAAAACAGATTCTTTTGTCAGATTACAATATTTGCTTTAATCTTTCATTTTGTTAGTATAGTCATACACTGAGAAGACCTGAAGTACTAACCAAATGCATACCAAAAAGAGGCAAAGTTTATGTAAAGGTTTTATACAAATCAAGGAAGGGTTAGATATGTTGCTGATGGGTTCTGACTATCCCTTCCATATTATAAATGCAGGCATTTACAGTATTGCTACCAACCAGGATTCTCTTGCATATAGAATTTATCCATGACTGATTTCAACTCCATGGTTTCTGAGACACTTGCATGCTAAAAATTAATATTTATTTGTGACATCCAATTAGCCCAAATTCTTGATTTCCACAGCATCTTACTAAGTGATTCAATCTTCAGAGCGTGTGAATTTGAACTGTATTCACAGTTAAATGAATTGGTTGCAAAGATGTGCTGCAGTAAGCTTGAATTGGCATCCAGAGGAACAATTGTTTAATGTTCAGTGTGAGCCTTTACACCTTAGAAATTGGCAAATCTTAAACATTAGGCTTGATTTATTGTTTTGTTGATTATCTGGACTTAAAAATTATAGAGAAATGTTAATAATTCAGATTAAAGTTAAAAAGTGTGACATGCATACATTTTTATTTTTATTTTGTTTTCCCCAGAGACCCAGTTGTTAAATATTTATGAGCACTCTCTTGGTTAGTTGTCATTGCCTATATATTGTCATTGGGACCAACAGAGTCTAGAGTTTTCTTCAGATAAATAGTGATCATCTTCCTAGAGTCATCTCTCTCTCTCTCTCTCTCTCTCTCTCTCTCTCTCTGTGTGTGTTTCTGTCTCTATCTCTCCCTGTCTGTCTGTCTCTCTCCCTCTCTCTCTGTGACTGTCTGTCTGTCTGTCTGTCTGTCTCTCTCTCTGTCTCTGTGTGTGTGTCTCTCTCTCTCTCTCTGTCTCTCTCTCTCTGTGTCTCTCTCTGTCTCCCTCTCTCTTTCCTTTTCTCTGTCTCCCACCCTCCCTCTACTAAAATAGACATGTTCCTTATAAGAAGTTCTGAGGAATTTTAATAGAAAATGACTACTTTCTCACTTCATATTGCTGCCAAAATAATTATATTAAAAGATGTATGTTTCTAGGCAAAGGAAAGATGCATTGTGGGCATAATGAAGAACTTTTCTGCAAAAAACAAAAAAAGCATACAAAAGACGTCCTCAAAATCATCTATTGCTAGAATAGGAGGTGGACCAGTGATGATGCAAGAATGAGAAATAATAAATGCTTAAGCACTTCTGGGTTTGAACTAACATTCTTAGGAGGGAGAGAGAGAGACATAGACAGAGATACAGAGAGACAGAGAGAGAGACAGAGAGAGACAGACAGACAGACAGAGACAAAGAGAGACAGAGATACAGAGATAGAGACAGAGACAGATAGAGAGAGACAGAGACAGAGAGAGACAGAAACAGACAGAGAAACAGTGAGATAGAAACAGAGAGAGACAGAGAGATAGAGACAGAGAGACAGAGACAGAAAGAAATGGGGAAAGGGGAAAGGAAGGCGAGAGAAGGAAAGGGAGAAGGGTGAAGGGAAAGGGAGGAGAGGGGAGGGGATGAAAGGAACATAATAAAAATAGTTATGGAATGAAATAGTCGATAAATCCATAAGGTATATGAAAAGGCATGAAAGTGTTAAAATATGCACTTAGGAATTACTTACACCAATGATTTAATGGATTATTCATTCATTAGTTCATTCATTCAACAATTATACATTAAGAATCTACCACATATGCATTGTAAATATGAAAATAAGAATGTTCTTGTTCTCAAGAAACTTAGATGAACCAAAGTATCAACCTCTGTCTTTAGGCTTATTTCCTTAATATTAGGCACACATCTATATCTTATTGAGGACATAAAATATGTACACCTAAATATATATATATGTGTGTATGCATACGTGTAAAATATATAATGTGTGTATGTATATGTATATTTATATATTCATGCATATATACATAAACACATACACATGTGTATATCCATATAATATTACTATTTTAGAATTTTTATCTGATTTCTTTTGTTTTAAAAAGTAAATAATTGTAATAAAATATTTCTCACTCTTGGATGAAGCACATATTTGATTTTACAAAAAACTTAATGGCAATGTACACAGTAGAAGTTACAATAAATAATTTCATGGCATTGTGAAATGACTGTGGCAAAACATATATGACAAGTCAGTTTAGCAAAAGGATAATCAAATTACCAATACCACCTCCAACTATTGATCATTGCAATCAACTGGCAGATAGATGATGTAGCCTCTGTCTCTTTAGTAATTAAAGCCCCTGAAGATCTAGAAAAGAAAGTTCTCACAAAAGATCTCAGAAATCTTTAATGCCTTGTTAGGAATAGCTATGGTTTTATCAGTTTAAATGACATTTAAAAGATGCATTGCCATCTGCTTTGTCACTGTACTTTAGTGACCATTAGTTATTTACATCGGACTTGTTTCTGAAACCTCTTATATGGATTGTCACCCTCTAAGAATGTGAACTCCCCCTTCTTTTTTTGTTTCTTCCTTTCTTCTTTCCTTCCTTCTCTTCTTCTTCTTCTTCTTCTTCTTCTTCTTCTTCTTCTTCTTCTTCTTCTTCTTCTTCTTCTTCTTCTCATCCTCCTGCTACCCCTCTTCCTCTTCCTCCTTCTTCTCCCCCCTGCTCCTCCTTCTCCTTCTTCTCCTCTTCTCTCCTTCCTTCCTTCCTTCCTTCCTTTTTCTTTTCTTTCTTACTGGAAATAAAATATCTACTCACAACCCCTAATCCACTACTTATCAGAATGAAAACTTTGGACTTCTCTATTTCCATTCTGGGCCTGTTCACCCTTCCTTTGGTAACCTATTACTTCCCTGCTCCTGGGGGCTCACCATAGTGATGCTGGACTTAGTTCAGATTCCTGTTTGACTTAGACCTACTGCAATTCAGAACTATCACACTTCATCAGCCTCAGCCTTCTGGGTTGCAGGGATTAAAAATTTGAGCTATCATATCTGGCCACGGCAAAGTTCTTAATTTCTCTGAACTTCTGGCAACCATTTAGAATGTACCTCCTACATTATGGGAGAGTTAACATATGCAATCAGTTGAGTTTGCATGACAATATGATCAGGTATCTTTATGATAGCTATCCTTGGCTTGGCCCAAGTTGGAACTTGCTCTGTGGAAGGTGATAGGAATAAGAGGATCAGTATAGAAATTGAGGATATTCCATGTGGTGAAGAAGAAATGTCAAGGTGAAGAAGATAATAATAGTATTCAAATATTAGAAACTTTGTCATGATAAGTGGGCAGGTTGCTAAATCGCTAACCTTAGACTTGGAGTCAGTAAGATCTGAGTTCAGATCTGGCCTCAGACACTAGCTATGTGACCCTGGACGTCACTTAACCCTATTTGCCTTGGTTTCCTCATGTGTAAAATGGAAAAATAAAAGGTAAACTATTCCAGGATCTTTGCCAAAGGAGTCAAAGAGTCAGACATGACCAAAAATGACTAAAACATGTATAAAAGGAATTAGAACTATTTGAAGAAGGAACTAGAGGTGTTTGCAGAGAAGAAAAGTTTTGCTTAATGTGTAAGCATTTATCAAGCATACATTATGGTCAGAAACAATACTGGACGTGAGTATTACAAATACAACAGATGAAACAAGTCCTACTCTCAAGGAGCTCATGTTCCAATGGAGTAACAGAATGAATAACACTCTGACAATTAGAGTGTGGCAATAAGTGGAATTTATTGTAGGAAGTGGGTTTTATCTTATCAGTAGTCTTTCAATGGTGCCTGGATAACCATTTCATAGAGGAGATTGGTGTTTCAGGCAGAGGTTGTATTGAATGACTTCTGAGGCCCTTTCTTAGTCTGTAATTCTCAGTATTAGGAAAGGAAGCAGTACATTCTCCCACCTTCAGGGCAACAAAAGAGAAACTGGAAGACTATATTTTAGATACATTATGGAGGACTTTCTTTTTTTCCTGTGCAGATTGTACTAGATGAATTCTGAGCTGCTTTTCAAGTCAGAGTCTGTAATCCTGAGGAGTGATGAATTCTGTGAGTGGGTGGAATAAGCCCAAACCTCTGAGCCTTCTGTCCTATAGTGGATTCTTACTTTCCTGAGAGTCAGCTCAAAAGAAAGGGGCTCTCTAGGTTATTTGGTGCGTGGTGATTTCAGATAATATCCTTCCCCACCTCTCTTACTCCACACCCTCCTTACTGTATAATAATAGCTGAGAAAACACGGACATTATCTGACATAAATTTAAAGGAATAATGGGCTCTTAAATGTGCTCTTTAAAGAAATGCCAATGGTAAATACAATCACATGCAATCACATTGTGGCATAAGCCCCCTTTCTCGACAGTTTCTAATTTATTTAATAGCTGTTGGCATACTCACTCTTCTGTCTTTACCTCCACCCTTCTACTCCACCCTTTGGAGCCCTGAATCATTGCAAATTGCTTTGCCACAGAGAGACACTAAAATATTTGAGGCTAAAAGGAAAATGAAAAAGATGGTGGAAAGTACTCAGCTGTGAATTCTCTGAATGTTGTAATGGGAATCATATGAGAAAGTGACATTAGCAGAGCCCAGCCACTACTCTGGCAAAAATCTGTTTTTAATTTTTAAGTTGCCTAGAAGCAAAAATAATATTTAAGTGAAATGAGATGTAAAATCACTGTGTTAATATCATGTAAGTCAGCCATATTATCACTTCGAATATATAAAAGTAATGGTATTCATGTTAACAAGGGATTGGTACTCTAGTAGCTAAAGGAGGGTATAGAGAACAGGGAACAGGGAAGGGAGAGTTGGGATATGGCAATAAGACAGAACAATGGGGCTAGCTTTAGTATTATCCTTGTGATTTTTTGTTCTTGGTCATATACTGTTCCCAGTTTTGTGTTTCCCTGCTGAGACATGACCAATAGGAGGAATAATATAATAATGGAGTCAGCAAGAAGTGTCCTCAAGATTTTTGTATCTTGAGGCATTTTATTAATGTCTTTCATAGCCAGGAATGTGATTCCCTCTGGTGAAGAGGAAAGTATCAACTCTGTTTTCCCCACTCAGTCTGCTTTCTTATTATTAGGTCAAGTCTATCACCCTGAAGGGAACAATTAATTATTTTTGCAGTACCAGATCCATCCATCCCAAACTACAGGATTTATTCTTCCTTTTTTCATTCAAAAAGCATTTAGTAATGCAGGGAATGTCTATCTTTCCATTGGCAAAGCCAATGTGTATTGATCAGTAATCACAATTAGTACCCTGTCACAGGAGAGATGGGAAGACTGAAGAATTGGTTTAAGAAAGGCAAATAGCTAATATGATATTTATACCATCCTTGAAGAAAAGGAAAATATTCTTCCCTTTGACTTTCCCAGTTACCAGCAAATGCTTTGCACAAAGAAGGTACTTAAAAGCTTGTTCAACTGAACTGATGATAAATATTAATTTTTAATTATTTGGGAACTGAGACAGATATCTGGAATAGGTTTACATTTCCTTCCATATGGCTCAAAACATAAACATTCAAATTATTCTGCTGTTTCTCAAAACCTCCTGAAAAATAGTGAGTAGTAAGTTATTAAGCATTTATTAAGCAGTTGCTATTGTTGTTCAGTCTTTTCAGTCATGTCTGACTCTTTGTGACCCACTTTGGCATTTTTTTGGTAAACATACTGGAATGGTTTGTCACTTCCTTCTCAGGTTCATTTTACAGATAAAGAAACTGAGGCAAACTTATCCAGAATACCACAGAAAGTGTCTAAAGCTAGATTTGAACTCATGTTTTCCTAAATCCAAGTTTGATGCTCTATCCAATGAGCCACCTAGACAGCTTATTGAGTGCTTACTATGTTACAATCACTCTGTGAAAGGGCTAGGAATACAGATATAAGCAAAAAGAAAGAAAATTTCTGCCTTCAGGAGATGACATTCTAATGACTGAAGAAAATATTGTGTAGAAAGGGGAGTGAAATGTGGGGTTAACATGCTTATCTGGAAAAGAAGGCAACAGTGAAACGTGCTGGGATACAGAATGGCAAAGCGTGGAGAGTCTAGAACAGAGCCAAGAAAGGAAACAATGTCTGGTCTAAACATTTCCTAGCATAGAATTTCTGAGCCGAACTCAACAATGGGAGAAGGTGGTCACAAGAAGAGGAAACTTTTTTAAACAGAAGAGTGAAACATTAAGACATTGGAGAAATAAGACACTGAGAAACTAAGCAACTTTCTTAAAGTCACATAGTCCTAAGTAGACCACAATGGAGAAATAGGCTTTTTGCCTCTCTGTCTATATTCTTTCCATGAGAACAAGTTATACATTAAAGGAAGAAGATTTGCTAGACATTTCAGTATGTCAGTTCCTATCTGAAATCACACATTCAACCATTAGTACAATATATTGGAAAACTGAAATTTGCTTGGCAGAAATAATTAAGAATGATATATTGTCAATATTTCTTTCATGTACTCTCTCCTGAGGTTAATACCATATGAACAATAGGGCAAGATACTATACTCTGGGATTTTTTAAAGTAGTAGTTAATTGCATTATTCTAGATTCAAAGTGTAACATAGCTTTCATTTAGGGTCTCTATATTCAGAATTTTTAAAAACTGTAATTTTTTAGATGCATATAGAAAGTCAGAGGACCAAGAGAACCCACTTTGAGCCTACAATGGATACTTTGAAGGTCCTTAACCTGGAGTATGACAAATAAATTGCCTACAGGTAGTCTCTGCCTTTCCTCTTTTTCAAATTTAAATGACAAATTATTATGAAATAGATAAAATTTTCAAACCACAGAAACTAGTTTGAACATTGCCTCTAGTTTCTTCTTCCAGGCTTATTTACAATTGTCTGCTCCACAGGAGCAGCTGTATGTATATTGTTCAACACAAGTATGATGCTTTAGGCAGGAAAAGAAGAACTTTTAATTAAACATTCAGATCTGTACACACATAAACATATGCATGCATGTACACTTTTTTTTTTTGCTTTTTGGAGTGGGGAAGGTAGAGCAATTGGGGTTAAGTGACTTGTTCAAAATCACATGTTTAGTAAATGTTAAGTGTCTGAGGCCAGATTTGAACTCAGGTCCTCCTGACTCCAGGGCCGGTCCTTTTTTCATTGAACTATGTAACCACCTCATCATGTATACATTTTTTGATCTAGGCTTATTTACGCTTAAGTTTATGAATATGTCTAATGGCTTGAAAAAAGAAGCTTACATGAGAAAGAGGCAATCAATATTTTAGGGTTTCTTTCCATTGTGAAAAATAAAATGCCTACTGTGACCTATTGAAGACAAAGAAAGTTTTTGTTTTCATGCTATGAAAAAATTTTTGTATTTGGAAGTTCACTTCCAAATGCAAGTGAACCAATGTGAGTGCCCACACTGTACTTTTGCATTGTAAGCATTTTATATCTGTCCAGTAGTATGTAAGCTCCTTGAGGGAAAGTACTATTTGGTCTTGGTCTTTGTATTACCTGGACCTAGCACAAATCCTTATATGTGGTTGGTCCTTAATAAATGTTTGTTAATGGGCATCTACTTTCCCCTCTCCATTGTAGTAGATAAATACTTAATAACAGGCAATAGGAATTATTTTATTGATATCTTTTTATTGCTGTCAATTTCCTTCCCCCTCCTCATCTCCTAGTAACCAACATCCCAGAGAAATTAGTTAGTAAGCCTTGATTAAACTAGAATTTCTATTCATGGAGTCTAACAAATGGTCTTTCTCTGCTGAATGCTGATTTCTTTAGTAATTTCTGGAACTCGTCAAGGACAAGAAGGGTCAAGAATAGCTTTTCCCGTTTTAAGCTGCGTGACAAAACAACATAAAGTGTACCATTTCAGCAAGTCTGCATGAGGTTTATTCCTGTGACTGGTGCAATCAAATCAAAGCTGTTCTGCAGAAGGCAGTCATATCTCTCAACTCAGCCCTTTGATTATAATGCAGGAATTAGAGAGCCACCTACTGGCTTATTCTTCCTCAGTGGTTCAGGAGCACAGCAGTAGAAGCAATGTCAAAACATGAAACGAGATATCAGCTCACTTTTCAGAAATACTTAGGAAGAGAAGTGAAGATTCAAAAGGAGGAAAAAAATATTCACACTGCGTATTATGGGAAATGGGGAGCATGCCACCTAATAATCTGGTGGGAAAACAGGAAGAGATAATGATCAATCTTAGCATCATAAAGTTGGAGCTGCAAGATAATTTTGAAGTCATTGAGTCTAATTCCCTCATTTAGTAAATGAGAAAAAATGAAGCTCAGTGATTGTAACCAAGTTCACATACGGAAACAATGGCAGTGGGACCAATCAATCAATTGACAAATATCTGAGTGTATTTTTTTTTTCCAGAACTCGGTTAGAAGTAGTACAATATGGGGTTTCTTTCCTTAAAGAGCTATCATCTACCTGGAAGGAGAAAGACCACTATAATTGAATAATTACAAAAAAATGGAAAGACTATAATGGGAAGTGCTAAGCTGAGAGACAGCATGGTGTGTTAGAAAATAGCAATGGTTTTATGTTCAGAAGACATGGGTATGATGACCTGGGTTCAAGCCCCAGGTCTGTCACTTACTATCTCCATAACCTTTGGAAAGTTGTTCTACAGTCCTCAACTTTTTTATTTGCAAAAGAAGTATTTAAACTGTATATCCTCTAAGGTTTTTCCACACCTAACTAAACAATATTCTGGCTAATAAGTATTTACTAAATCACATTGAATGTTGTAGAAGGAACTCTTACTCTGGAACAGCATAGATAGACTGATTGGATTCGGAGGCCCCCTTTAATTTTGCACAAATTAATGTTTTGTACAAATGAAATTATTTTTGAACAATAAGGAAACAATTCTCAATTAATCCGAAAATTTCTTTTGGAAACAAGTGAGAGATAATTATAAATACGGATGATGATTCCAGATTGTGGAGAATCTTGAAAAGAGGTACAGAGGAGTGAATCTTGATGAATCTGGCAAAGCGAACAAATTTTGCTACATTTTATTTTTTTATCAGAAAAAAGTGCATGTTCTTTAAAGAAAATAAATTTTAGATAATAGATTTATAATGGTTTAAAAACCATCAATTAGTCTATATGTGCTAAAAATTTACTACATGATAGGAACTGGGCTAAGGCTTGTAGATACAAAAAGTAATTCCCTGCCGTCAAGGAGATCACAGAGTAATGAGACTGGACCTATGATTCCACTGGCATAGCAAAAAAATAAAAAAAACTGAAAGGTAAAATTTCTTCTATCACATATAGGTCATCACCTTTTCTGTAATTTATAGTCTTAGAGTGTCCTAGACAACTGAAAGGTTATGTGACTTGCCTGTTTATTATTATTATCCAGACTTCCTCACTCCAAGGCCAGGTTTCTCTCCATTTTCCAACAGTGCCTCTCAATAAATATAATAAAGTAATATAACCTAACAATATAATAATAATAATAATTCACAGGTACAAAGTGCTTTAAGGCTTTCAAAGTGCTTTCCTCATAATACCTGGGTCAGGTAAACTGATAACTATAATGCAAGGTTCATCATATCTATTCCAAAAATGAGGAAGTTGAGATTCACTGATATTTGAGATTAAGTGAGATATAGGTGGTTACAAAACTAGTGTCAGAGCTGAGGATTGATTCCAGGTCTTTCTGGTTTTCAAATATAGTGCTGTCTCCAATATATGTGAATCCTCTAATTCCCTGAAAAATCAGAGTAAGAGAGGGAAACCCAGAAAATATTTCAGTAATGGAGTCAGTGCTTCTTAAACTGTGGGTTGTGAACCCATATGGGGTCTCTAAAATTTTGGCAATAGTAAAAGGTTTCTGAATGCACAATGCATAAAAATTAATTAAAAATCAAATGTGTAATGAATCCAAGGTGTTTCTGGCAGTTCTTGCACTTGTTGGATCTTACTCTAACCTTGGTTCTGATCACAAGGCATAAGAACTTTGCACTGTGAATGCCCTCAGGTCATGCAATGACAGTGAACCCTGCTAAAATGCAAAAAGGGGTTGCAAGTGGAAAAAAAAAAGGTTAAGAAGCCCTGAATTTCTGTAACATGACAATCTCTTAGAACTCTAGAGAGTCAATTAAAACTGTGCTTAACACATTGCTATTTCTGAGTTTATTTGAATCAGGATCCTGAGTTGTCTCTACTGGGATCTGAGAGGGGGATGGTGTTTAAAGTGGTCGTGGTGGTTTGATTTACTGGGCACAAGTTTCAGATGATTAAAATCTCCTTCAAATTGCTTTGATACATCAGCCAGGCTGGCTTGTCCATTTTATGGATGGCAGTTGATTGGCAGTTCCTGGAAAAAACTTGGGCCCTTTCCACAGGAGGTACTTATGGCTAGGATGCCTGGACTGGAAGCAAGACCAGTGGCCTATAGGGACTGGGACCAAAGCAGGTCTAGTGACTTGGGGAAGGGGTGCTTCTCTTCTTAAGGCTCCTAGGTTCAAAGTCCTGGGCTGTCTTTGTTGGGTTCTAGAGTGGACATGGTGGTTAAGGAAGTGGTGATGGTTTGACTTATCTGGAAAAGGCTGACTCCTGTCTCTTCTTCAGGATACCTTGGTGCTTCAACAAAGAAAGTGTTACAATACCCTTTACAGTATGAGATAAATAAAAGAGAAAAGAAGCATCTCTCTGAATCCAAGTATCTCAGAGGTTTTACTTTGTAAGGAAAGAAAGGAACATTAACACTTCCCTCATTGATTGCTCCTACCTTTAGAATATGGGGATTGCTGGACATCTCCAGTCACTTCTTTTTTCCTTACCTTAGGGAGAACTTTCATTATCATCCCCATTGCCATTCCTATCAATAGATTTTTCTGTACCTGTATAGGTAGACAATAGCTAAAGACCATTTTACCTGCTACTCCTCACACTCAAAAGAGAGCAATAACATTTTTGTTTGTTGGTTTTACCTCAGAGAAGGAAAAAAATACTGAAATGTAATCTTATATTGTATTTGGGGAAATCCACTGGATTTTCACTGGAGAACATAATAAAATGTTTTAAAATTTAGCTCAAACCTATAGCTAGAAAAGAGTCTAGCATCCTGTCTACTTAAATGCAATATTATTCAGGCCTTTCTCTCTCTCTGTTTCTCTATCTGTACATACACATATACATATACACACAAATATGTGTATAAAAATACACATAAATTCATGCACATGAATATACATATACTTACACAAAGACATATATACTTCCATCTCAGCTATTCAGATCTATCATTTTGTATTACTCAGTTGTAAATTCCTGGTGGGAAAGAACTCATCAAACTCTGACAATCCACTCATTTATGTACTCTTGCAATAGTTTCTTCTCCAGGAAAACATACACCAAGGTTTATAATTTCTAGTGGACCAGGAAACAAGAAAGGAGAAAGCATGGCTATAGTATCATAAATTTATAGTTGGACAAGATATTAGAAATAAAGTATTTAAAGTTATCCAATCCCTTCATTTTCCTGATGATGAAACTGAGGTTAGGAGGGTTAAATCACTTTCAAATGGTCCTACAATGAGTGTTAGAGGGAGTGTTTGAATCTACATCTTCCTAAACTCTATATTATGCTACTCTGCTTCTTAATGATACTAGTAATGAAAAGTCAGGGGCAAAGAGCAGGAAAACATGGTCAAAAGGATCATGTATTTGGAGCTTGAAAGTTTGTTGTTGTTGAGTTGTTTTTCAGTCATATCTGACACTTCATGATCTTTTCAGGGGTTTTCTTGGAAAATATATTAAATGGTTCGACATCTTCTCAAGCTCATTTTAT
Organism: Petaurus breviceps papuanus; assembly: GCF_028583685.1. Lineage (NCBI taxonomy): Eukaryota > Metazoa > Chordata > Mammalia > Diprotodontia > Petauridae > Petaurus > Petaurus breviceps. The sequence goes on from NW_027185809.1 coordinate 49,590,990, forward strand.
AAGAGCTAGAAAGTACCATAAAATAATTGAGGCCATACCTCCTCATCTTAAAAATAAGGAAATTAAGACATGGAAAGTCTCTTAGCTAGTCAGTATCAGAGCCCAGATACGAACCCAAGACTTCCAGATTCCAAGTCCAGTATGTTATCTAATATACCATACATTCTCTTAATGATGATAGTAATTAATTAAAGGCTCAACATTTCCAGAGAGATTGGGATCAGGGATCAGAATAAAATTGTTTTTAAGACTTATAGGATTAGGGGAAACTAGGTGGCAGTGAATAAGAGCACGGGTCCGGCATCGGGAGGACCCAGGATTGGTTCTGGCCTCAGATACTTAATACCCACACAAAATAAGTGTCTGTGTAACCTTGGGAAAGTTACTTAACACCAATTACTTAAAAAAGACTTATAGCATTAGAATTATCCATTTTCAAAAGAAACAAGATTATAAGTGATTCAAAAGACAATGGAAAGATGTGTATGCTAATGCAGATGACCTATAGTGACTTGTTTCACTCTCATTGAAGTCTATGAACAAAGAAGGAGATAAATAAGTCATATAGCAATAATAAGAGAGAACATAGCATGGTACATTTCACACATATGAAATATGAAATGAATGAGAGGATGATCTCTAAGGCTTTAGGGAGGTTTTCCCTAGAAAATCTATGGATAGAGATTTAACAACAATTTCACAGTGTGCAAAGTTATAGGGAGACTTTGAAGTGATGCAATCATAAATCAGAATCTTAAAGCAGAAGTATTGGGAAAACTTGAAATTGTGTGGAATGATTTGTCCATAATTGATATGCAATAAATAGGTGATTGTCTATTAAAGAAGGAATTTCTTACTACATTTTCTTTCACTTTGAATTATGCTGAAACCAGAGTGCTTACATCAAAAACAGAAACTCAAAAAACAGAACAAAAGCAGGAACAACTTGTATTATTTGCAAAAAGATCAAAAGGTCTGACATAGCCAAGCACAATTGTCTAAATTCTGGTTCAGTTCTGACTATCTTCTCTATATTATGAAATCTTCTTTCTCTCCCAAAGCAAAATACCAAGAAGAACTCATGCACTCAATTAATTTTGCTCTGAATTGAATAGTGAAACTCAACAATTAGGTTTACTGATGATATTTGAGGCAAGACAAGAGGAATGGATTCTGAGCAAAGCAATTGTATTTTACAAAACTCTAAAGGAATTTTAGTACAAAGTAGGGAATAAATTTTCCCATTATATCCTTTCCCCCAGTTGTGTTTTCTGTAATAGCTTTGGGTACGATTTGAGCTCTAATTTTAGTGACAAGATTGACTGGGATAGGTAGAATCGGTATTTTTTTTTCAGTTTCATCACAGATTTTTGATTCTTCTTTGAATAAACTGCCCAACTGAAGTCCTATAGAAGGGGTATTAACTGTCCTTGATAAAATGGACAACATTATTTTATCTTGCTTTATTTCATTCTATTCAATTAAATGAATGCCTATTAAGGGAATATCATGGGCCAGGCATTATTCTAGAATATAAAAATTGAGCTTATTCCTTACTTAAGATGGAAAAAATAACTTGACTTTTCTGGGCCTCAGTATCCCCATTCGTACAATGAGAAACTTGAAAGAGATGGTCTCAAAGGTTCTTTGAAGTGTTCTGTCCTGGAATCTTATTTGTAAATAATTTGAAAAATCAGATGTGTGGATTTGAAACTGCCATCAAAAGCCTGGAAAGAGCTGTCTGAACCCCACTGACTTCCTTGGGGGGTAGTGGACAAGTTATTTAATGTCCCTGTGTCTTAATCTTTTAAATGGAAACAATCAGAGCTTCTCATCTTCCTGTAGGAAGAAAGTGAATCTAAATGGTAGGATTATAGAAGAATTAAATGGCATGCAGATCCTATGTGATGTCATTTTTGTCCAGATTGATGACAAATAAAAACTTAAAGAAAGAAAACTGAATGATGATCGAAGTCTTTTACCCTTAACACTTGACTCATTTTAATCTCTGGCTTATTTATTGACCTTGATTGTATGAATTGATCTCTTTATAAAAAATGAGAGATGCATTATTCCTGCATCAAGCAGTGAGTGGACCCTGTATGGTGCATGACTCTAGGGGATTTTATTTCCACATATTTATGCATTTCGAAATACTCCAAGAATAAATATTTAAATGTTATTGGATTTGTTTAATCCTCAATATAAGGTTCTAACTACTGTTGGGGCTACATCACTTTGTACTTTCCTTCTCTTAAAGACTTAAGTTATAATACTTTGTAGAACAAAAGAATAAAAATAAAGTTCCCCTTATATCCATATTATCAACTGATTCCTGTGTGTCTCCATCCCTCCAGAGATTATAATGATTTAGCCAGTCAGACTTCTAGGGGAAAATGATTTCATATTTTTGTAAGAAGAGTAATCTAAGAATTTTCTCTTACACAATATAATATAGGAAGCACATATTTTTCTGTCTTGTATTTATCCCTTTTTAAAACATGAAAAAATCCCAGTAATATTCAAAAAGTAATAGTTTTTTATAGATTTTTGGTGTTGATCACTCGTTTTGATAGTATCAGACTCTTTGTGACACCATTTGGAGTTTTCTTGGCAAAAATAATGGAGTGATATTATCTTTTCCAGCTGATTCTAAGATGATGAAACTGAAGCAAACAGGGTTAAGCGACTTGCCCAGGGTTGCACGGCTAGTAAGTTCTGATGAAAAAAAAAATCATGACTTTGGTTCTAAACAGCAACTAAGCAATAAAGGAAATAATTAAAAACGGGCCCACTAAATTCTTAACCTTTTTGATCTCCAATAATGTCTGTACTTGATATTATATATGTGAATGGAAGAGTTTTCACAGGAATTGCATAAGTAAATATGATGCTAGATAAAAAAGAAGAACTGAAGTTAATTTTCTTTTTGGCCAGGACTCTCCTTTGCAACCCTTGCTTTGAAAATTATTTTCTCCCACTTTAAAATGTAAGGTAGGAAGGTGGGAAGGACTAATACCTAAAATAACATTATGTATATTATATATATGTATATATATTTACACACACACACATATATGTAGGTGTATGCTTGTGTGTTTAAATCTTTAATATCCTTTAATGTAAAGTTTTGTGTAGGTAGATAGAGTTGCATTGGTATAATGGGGCTTTTTTATTTATGTTCTAGGTGGTGTCTTTCATTGAACTCAAAAAACCTAGGCATCTAATTTGGTGGTTTGGCAAGCAAAGGTTGAGATCACAAGGCAAGTGAAATGCCCTAGTCACTCCCTTACACCAAGAAGGTCTGCAACTAGGAGGTGCTAGAAGGACTAAAATTTTCAGCACAAAAAATTATACCCTGGAAATAGACAAATAGTACAAAACTCGGGATTCATTTATTGTTTTATTGAATGTTTAGACATGAGAAAGCTCTGTAGAAATTGTTAATAATGCAGATTTCAATTGAAAATGTTTTGTGTGTGGGTATGTGTGTATATGTATGTGTGTGTATATATATATTTGTGTCTGCATATGTATATGCATATACATAGGAGTGTATAATATATATGTTTGTATGTATGCATGTATATAAAGTTTTTGTATATACCAGCACTTTTATTTGCAATCAGAAGATAAAGACAGGATTTGTGCTATTAGCTGATCTATTACTCTGCAACTGTAGAACCGACTTTTTAAAAATGAAATATAAATGTTTGTTGAAATCCTTTGTTCTTACAAGTCTAATATATCCCCCATCTTCCCTATTCCAGAATTGTTCATTATACAATAAATTAAAAATAATTTTAAACATTTAGGAAAATTAAACCAATACAATGAAAACAAAAGAAACCTTAACATTATATATGATGTTGATACATTCAGTCACCCACTTCTGCAAAAATGTGAAGGAGTAACTCCTCAAATTTTCTCTTTGGGCCTCCTTGGTCATTATAACTTAGCAGCATTCAGTTTAAATTGCTTTCTTGGCATTATTCTTTTTTTCCATTTACATAGCTTCAGGCATTGTTCCTATAGCATTTCTGGTTATACTTACTTGATTTTGAACTACTTCATATGAATATTCCCATGCTTCATTGTATTCATCATATTTTTTCTTATAGCAAAATAATATTGGATAGCATTCTAATACCACAACATGTTTCCTTATTACCCAGTTGATGGACATCTGCTTTCTTTGAACTTACTTTCTAGGAAGAAAAAGGAAAGAAAAAGAAAGGATGAGAAGGGAGTTACGTAATACATCTTTGCCATAGAGTACTTCATGTATATTGCTTCTAATTGAATTTTACCGTGTCTCTGAAGTCCCATTTTGTGAGCACACATGTAAGGATCTCCTGTGAGGTTCTTTATTGAAAACTTCTCCAAAGGTATTAAGTTAGTAACAGCTATATCATTAATGACACCTTTGTACTCTTCCTTCTTCTGACCCTTCCAGTAAGAATCCAGATATAGGTATGTTAAGGAGCATTTTAGTACTCCAGGTACACCAAAGGCAGTCATAACTAGGACTGAGTAACTTGAATTTTGACCTTAGGCACTTGGAAAATTTAGAGGGATGCTAAGAGCATTTTCAGTGCTTGAACAGCATAGCAACAGCTGACCTTAGTACCTAGTTAACAAAAATAAGTAGTTAAAATGGTAATGAAGTACTAGAAGGGAACTGCACCACTGATGAGGTCTTCCATTGCCATACTTGTACCCACTATCCTGATCTATTACATGCAGCATCCTCATATTGTCCTGGGATCTCCTAAAAAATTCCCAAGTGAATTGGTGGTGTATTTCATACTGTTTATAAACCATAAGCATCTGTTTCATATTATTATCCTGGCAAAATCATAATTTTTTCCTCAGTCACAAAATTTTGCTACTTATTCTCTTCCCCAATGGGCTGCATGATGCTCTGTACCGATTATTAAGTTGGAGGAAGTAGAGGATGGATCTTTGAAAACTCAACAGCATTTTCAGAAGTCCATGTCATCTTCAATGTGTCTGTATTAGCATCATTAAGATTCCCATATGGAAATATCTTAGAAAACTCATCAGTAAGATGTGATAGGGTTAGGAGGGCAGCTTCCTTCTCACTGGAAAATCTTTTCTCTATCCATAATGGAGATATCTTCAATTTCTGCTCCACCTTTGTGAAGCAGATGCCCTTTATATTGGCTCTCAGAATTCTTTAAATTGAGATAGATAAGTCTGAGTTTGTTTTACATTATTAGGATTATGTGTTTTCCACACCCAATAACTCATTGCTGAGAAATGATCGGAGCTGGAGACTTGTTCTCTGGCTTGATGGCAAATAAAATTCCTTGATAATTAATGAAAAACTCTCACAAGGCAAGGAAGAACTTATGAACAATTGTTGAGGAAAAAAAATGATAAAAACAATTAAGCACTTAAGTTGACTCCATTTAATTTGGAGTGTTAAGGTCATCCAATGAAATGAATGATTCACCAAGATGATACACTTTAGAAGCTCCAAACAGTGCTTTGGTACCATAGAAATGATTCCCATGATACAGAATGAGCCAATTTGCTGATCAGCATTATTTGTATAAGGAAAACCGTAAAGACAAAATAAATCAGAAAATAAAAATGAAAGCCTTAGAGTATCAAAATCACCTATTTCTGGCACAGAGGCTTTCGTTATGTTATTTGCTGGAATATTACTTCATTGGGCACACAACTCACATTTTCATGGCAGTCCAAGTTCAAAGTACTTAAAGCACTTTAAAAATAAAAACATTGTGCTTTAAAAAAAAAGATTTGATTAGGGCACCTTGTTCATAGAATACCCCTGGAAAATGGAGTGATTCAGCCAATTTGAATCAAGAAAGGTCATAGATTAAATGATTTAAGGCTAGAAAGTATGCAATAGGTCATCTAGTTCAACCCCATCAATTAACTAATTAGGAAAGAGAATCCTCCAATATTCTATGGTATCTGAGACCCAAAACCCAAGTCTAGATCTAGGTGTTCCTACTCTAGATCTGATTGTATTTCACTGTATCAACTACTGCTTCCTTAAATTGTAGATTAAAAAAGAAATGAAAAAGTATCAAAATAATAAAATCCAAGTATTTGGATTATTCATTTAAAAGAATATACTGGTATCATATAGGATCAACCATTATAAAAGCTATGTTCTGCCTTGGGTTAAGATTTTCTTGTTCTACAATTTTTAACCACATCTTTGTTTTTTTTTTTTTTTTAAAGCAATCGGGGTTAAGTAACTTGCTCAAGGTTACACGACCAGTTATTATTTCTGGGTGTGCTGCTGAGTATCCGAGCCCAGATTTAATCCAGGTCATCCCGACACTGGAGCCGGTGCTCTTACTAGCTGAGCCACCTGGCCGCTCCTACATCTTTGTTTTTCTTTCTCCATTCGTTAAAGGTACCATATCACACCATGATGCTCTTGATGACAAGTTATGTAAGGGTTGTAAAGCTTTTACAAAAATGAAGTGCTACATACACAATTCATAATCATAATAATGGAACAAAACAGTACAGGTTGTCTTGAAGATAATTGCTACATAGACTCTAAATCAGCCCAGCAGGCTGCCTTTTCATCTTCAAACCAATGCTAGGCTAGGAATGTGATCAAAAAGAGTCAGACAAAGAAACAATAGGCAATCAAAACAGAAGTAGGAGTCTTTGGCACAGGAAGGAGACTAATTAAGCTCTTCCAGGATTACAATGGATCTCTTTATGATTTGTTTGAAAATACAAATATATGATACTGACAATGGCCAAAACAAGATACTGTTTTAGACAGAGGGGAATTAATGAAGCCTAAAAGATTTAATACCAGATTTTCTATGATAGCAAAAACATAACAAAAGTAGAACACTAATTTGCAGTTATCAATTGGGCAATGCTTGAACAAACTGTAGCATATAGATGTAATGGAACATTATTAAGTTGCTATAAAGGAAGGAGAATTCAGAGCACTGGAATCTCATACAAATTGCTTCAGAATGAAGTCAAAAGAACAGGTGGACACTATATGTTTACTAAATAATGTAATTAATTTTAGTAATAATAATAATAACTGAAAAGAAGATTATTCCTTTGTTGTAACCAATCTTGTTCCTAAAAAAAGGAAGTCAAGAGTTTGGGGAACAGGCTGGAAGACGAAGAGACAGGCCCGGAAGAGGCCTGATCAACTCTGAGGGCAAGTCGCCCCACCAACCACAAGAGCCACTACAAGGCCTATCACCAAAGGGCTGGGACTGGAAAGAGCAAGGTAAGAAGCAAATACAGGGGCCCCTGTCCTGGACAGCAAATACTCCTGGGGGCTACCACTTCATATCCCAGAAATTTTAAAAAAAGCCCCTATCAGAACCTTCAAAGACCAGGATGACAAAGTGAACCTTACCTGCTCCAAATCCCCCCTGTGACCCTGAAAACTAAGTAACTCTTGCCCCAGGGAAGAACCTTCTACACTAAAGGATTGGGATCCCTAGAGGAAGGGCATGGATAGGGCCCTGCCTCAAAATGGGTAGAAAGCAAACTACAAAGACAAAGACTTTGGAGTCCTATTATCCTCAGAAGGAGAAACCAAACTCAGAGTGGGACAATGTGGACTCCACAACCACAGTTGAAACATCAACAGGGAATGGGTCCCAAGCACAGAAAGCTCTCCTAGATGAGATCAAAAGGAACTTTGAAAACCAAATGAGAGAGATAGAAGACAAAATGAATAATACTCTCAAAACCAAAATGGCAGAATTAGAAAAACATTATAATGAGGAAAACATCTCTCTAAAAAGAAAACTGTATGATATGGAAAAGGAGCTCCAAAAATTAACCAAGGAAAATGATTTGCTAAAAACTAGAATAAACCAAATGGAAAGAAATAACTCTATGAGAAACCAAGAATTAGTCAAACAAACAACAAGAATGAAAAATTAGAAAAAGAGGTAAAATGCCTCAAAGAAAAAATATCTGACCTGGAGAACAGATCCAGGAGGGATAATCTGAGAATCATAGGCCTACCAGAAAATCATGATGAAAAAATGAGCCTGGACAACATTCTCCAAGAGCTCATTAAGGAAAACTTCCCTGAGATACTAGAACCTGAGGGTAAAATAGAAATTGAGAGAATCCAATGGACACCTGCTGAAAGAGATCCCAAACTGAAAAGTCCTCGAAATGTTGTGGCCAAACTCCAAAACTACCAGATAAAAGAGAAAATATTTCACGCAGCCAGAAAGAAACAATTCAAATATAGAGGGTCCACAGTGAGGATTTCACAGGATTTGGCAGCCTCTACACTGAAAGATCAGAGGCAGTGGAATACAATTTTCCGGAAGGCAAAAGAGCTCAGGTTACAAGCAAGGATCACATACCCAGCAAGACTGAGCATATTATTCCAGGAAAAGAGATGGTCATTCAATGATATAACAGAGTTCTGGACCTTCTTGATAAAAAAGCCAGAACACAATGGAAAATTCAACCTCCAATTACGAGATGCAACGGTGATGTAGAAAGGTAAACAAGGAACACACACACACACACACACAACCTGCTATTTGATAAAAGCAAACTGGTTATAGACAAGTAGAGGTTATGAGTATAAAATACACAAAGTGACAATTTAAAAAATCTTATTAAGGGCTACAAAGGGACTGCAATGGAAGAAAGAGAATGAAGGAAGTGGAAAAGGGTAAATTATGCCACACAAAGCGGCATAAAAACTGTATAGCAGAGGAAAAGAAGGGAGGGAAATGGGAATCATATGAGCTTTTCCCTCATTGCTTCGGGTGTAAGGAGGGAATAACAACCAGTTAAGCATAGGACTCTATGGAGAAGAAACACAAAAAAGTATCATTTTAGAGGGAAAGGAGCTTCGCGTGAGATTTGTTCCTGTCACTCTTGGTGCAGAGAAGAAATAACATACTTCATTAAGTATAAAAATATCCTACAGGCAGCAGGAGGGTGAAAGGGGGGGTGGTTAGTAGGGAGGGAAGAAGTAAGGGGAAAGGAGAGGAAAAGGGAGAGGGGCTGATAAGGGAACACTGAGGGAGGCGATAGTCAAAAGAAAAACTATTAAGAGGAGGAAGGGAGAAGGGAGGAAAATATGAACATTAACAGGGGTGGGAATAGGATGAAGGGAAAGAAACAGGTACCAATCATAATTGTAAATGTGAATAGAATGAAGTGTCCCATTAAACGAAGACAGATAGCAGAACAGATTAGAAATCATAATCCTACAATATGCTGTTTACAAGAAACACATCTGAAACAGGGGATACACACAGGGTAAAGGTAAAAGGCTGGAGTAAAATATATCATGCCTCAGCTAAAGTAACAAAAGCAGGGGTAGCAATCCTTATCTCAGATAAAGCAAAAGCAAAAATTGACCTAATTAAAAGGGATAAGGAAGGAAACTATATTCTGTTAAAAGGCACCATTTAGAATGAAGCAATTTTATTACTTAACATATATGCCCCAAGTGGTATAGCATCCAAATTCCTAGAGGAGAAGGTAAAGGAGGAAGAAATAGGTAGTAAAACTATACTAATGGGAGATCTTAATCTCCCTCTCTCTGAACTTGATATATGTAACCTCAAAATGAAGAAGAAAAAAGTTAAAGAGATGAACAAGATTTTAGAGGGGATAGGTATGATAGATCTCTGGAAAAAAACTGAATGGGGATAAAAAGGAATATACATTCTTCTCAGCAGTTCATGGCACATACTCAAAAACTGACCACGTTTTAGGGCACAAAACCTCACAATTCTATGCAGTAAGGCAGAAATATTAAATGCATCCTCCTTAAGGAATAAAAATTATATGTAATAAAGAGCCATGGTAAGACAGACTAAAAACTAAATGGAAATCAAAAATTTAATTCTAAAGAATGAGTGGGTCAAACAAGAAATTATAGAAACAATCAGTAATTTCTTTCAAGAGAATGACAATAATGAGATAACATGCCAAAATTTGTGGGATGCATTAAACGCAGTTCTTAGGGGAAGTTTTATATCCCTGAGTGCATACATGATTAAATTAGAGAAAAGGGAGGTCAATGAAATGAGCATGCAATTGAAAAACCTAGAAAAATTACAAATTCAAAATCCCCAATTACATACTAAATTAGAAATATTGAAAACCAAAGGAAAGATTAATAAAATTGATATTAAGAAAACTATTGAATTAATAAATAAAACTAAGAGCTGGTTTTATGAAAAAAAAAACAACAAAACTGATAGATTTTTTTTTTCAATATGATAAAAAAAGAAAGAAGAAAACCAAATTATGAGTATCAAAAATGAAAAGGGTGGATCTACCTCCAATGAAGAGGAAATCAAACAATAATTAGGAATTATTTTTCCCAAATGTATGCACATAAATTTGAAAATATTAGGGAAATGGATGAATATTTACAAAAATACAAGTTGTCCAGATTAACTGAAGAGGAAGTAAATTACTTAAATAACCCCATCTCAGAAAAAGAAATTGAACAAGCCATCAGTCAACTTCTAGGAAAAAATCTCCAGGTCCAGATGGATGTACTAGTGAATTCTATCAAACATTTAAAGAACAATTTATTCCAATACTCTACAAACTATTTGGGATAATTAGTGAAGGAGTCCTACCAAATTCTATATATGACACAAATATTGTACTGATACCTAAATCAGGAAGAGATAAAACAAGAAAGAAAATTATAGACCAATCTCCCTCATGAATATAGATGCAAAATTCTAAATAAAATAATAGGAAAAAGACTACAGCAACTTATCTCAAGAATGATACACTTTGATCAGGTAGGATTTTATTCCAGGAATACAAGGATGGTTTAATATAAGGAAAACCATCAGTATAATTGATCGTATAAACAATAAAACTAGCAGAAAACACATGATCATCTCAACAGATGCAGAAAAGGCTTTTGACAAAATACAACATCCATTCCTATTAAAAACATTAGAAAGTATAGCAATAAATGGAGTCTTCTTTAAAATAATAGGTAGCATCTATTTAAAGCCATCATCAAGTATTCTATTCAATGGGGAGAAGCTAGAAGCATTTCCCATAAGATCAGGAGTGAAACCAGTGTGTCCACTATCACCCCTCTTATTCAATCTGGTACTAGGAATGTTAGCAGTAGCAATTAGAGAAGAAAAAGAAATCAAAGGAATCAAAATAGTCAAAGAAGAAACCAAGCTATTACTCTTTCCAGATGATATGATGATATACTTACAGAATCCTAGAGAATCAAGTAAAAAAACTACTTGAGACAATCAATAAATTTGGCAAAGATGCAGCATATAAAATAAACCCACATAAATCCTTGGCATTCCTGTATATTTCAAATGAAATCCATTTCATCACTCATCATCATCATCAATCATCTTATCAAGAGATAGAAAGAGAAATCCCATTTAAAGTTACAGTAGACATTATAAAATATTTGGGCATCTACCTGCCAAAACAAACCCAGGACCTATATGACCACAGCTACAAAACACTTTTCACACAAATAAAGTCAGATCTAATTAATTGGAAAAATATCAATTGCTCGTGGCTGGGTCGAGCTAATGTAATAAAAAAGACAATTTTACCTCAATTAAAATATATATTTAGTGCCATACCAATTAATTTAACAAAAAATACTTTATAGAGCTAGAAAAAATAGTAACAAAATTCATTTGGAAGAATAAACGGTCCAGAATATCAAGGGAATTAATGAAAAGAAATGCTAGTGAAGGTGGCCTATCTATACCAGATTTCAGTCTGTATTATAAAGCAGCAGTCATCAAAACTACTTGGTTCTGGCTGAAGAATAGACGAGTGCACCAATGGAATAGATTAGGCACACGAGATTCAGAAGTCAATGACTATAGTAATCTCTTGTTTGATAAACCACCAGACCCTGGTTTTTGTGATAAGAACTCACTATTTGACAAAAACTGCTGGGAAAACCGGAATATCATATGGCAAAAACTGGGAATAGACCATTATCTAACACCATTTCCCAAAATCAAGTCTAAATGGGTGCATGATCTAGGTATAAAGGTTGATAATATAAGCAGTCTCGGAAAACAAGGAATAGTTTACCTGTCAGACTTGTGGAGAGGGAAAGACTTTATGACTAAACAAGAATTAGGGAACATTATAAAATATAAAATGGATAAATTTGACTACATGAAATTGAAAAGATTCTGTACAAACAAAGCCAATGTAACAAAGATTAAGAGGGATTTGAGAAATTGTACAAGAATCTTTATAACCTATGTCTCTGAGAAAGGACTCATTTCTTAAATATGCAGAGAATTGAGTCAAATTTATAAAAATACAAGTCATTCCCCAATTGATAAATGGTCAAAGAATATGAACAGGCAATTTTCAGAGAAAGAAATTAAAGATATCTAGACACACATGAAGAAATGCTCTAAATCACTAATGATTAGAGAAATGCAAATTCAAACAACTCTGAGGTACCACATCTCACCAGTCAGATTGGCTAAGATGACAAAACAGGAAAATGGCAAATGATGGAGAGGATGTGCGCAAATTGGAACATTGCTGGTGGAGCTGTGAACTGATCCAGCCTTTCTGGAGAGCAAGCTGGAATTATGCCTAAAGGAATATAAATATTTTCATATCCTTTGACCCAGCAATACCACTCTTAGGGTTATATCCCAAAGAGATCATAGAAGTGGGAGGAAGACCCATATGTATAAAAAATGTTTATAGCATCTCTTTTTGTGGTGGCAAAGAATTGGAAATTAAGGGGGTGTCCATCAATTGGGGAATGGTTGAACAAGTTGTGGTATATGCATGTTATGGAATACTATTGTGCTATAAGGAACGACGAACAGACGGTCTTCATATTTACCTGGAAATGTTTATGCAAACTGATGCTGAGTGAGAAGAGTAAAATCAGGAGAGATTTGTACCCAATTACAGACATGATGTATGTGTGATGACCAACTTTGATAGACTGGATTCTTCTCAGCAATGCAGTGATATAAGTCAATCCCAAAAGACTCATGATGGAGAAAAATATGTGCATCCAGAGAAAGAACTAGAAAGAACTGAGTTTATATCCAGGTGGAAGCAAAATACCTGATCTTTTTCCTTCTTTTGTTTGGTTGTATGTCCTCTTTACCATTTTTAATTCCATCTGACACAATCCATCTTTATAATCTGACTAATGTATAATGTACAAGTATTTACAGATCCTATACTTGACTATATGCTGCCATCGGGCGGGGAAGAGGGAGGGAGGGAGACAAAATGTGAAACTCAAGGAATTTTGGAATTGAATCCTGTAAACTATAAGGAAACAAACAAATTAATTTTAAAAATAAAATAAAGAGTTTGGGGAACTATGAATTGAAAAGGCTAACTATGGTGTCATGTGGTCTCTATATTAGCTATTTTTGCTTAACTCTTTCTCTTTGTTATGAAGAAGAGTTTGATGATCAGGGGTAGTGAACCCATATATACTGAAATGATTTCAACGTTAAAACAAAAGGAACCTAATACACATTTTAAAGACCTTATAAATATAGGCTTTCTTGGGACAGTTAAGTGGATTAGGTGCTTAGTGGATAGAACACCATGCCTGGAGTTGGGAGGACCTGAGTTCAAATAAAGCCTCAAATAATTATATGAACCTGGGCAAGTCACTTAACCCTGTTTGCCTCAGTTTCCTCATTTAAAAATTAGCTAGAGAAGAAAATGGAAAATCACTCTACTATTTTGCCAAGGAAACTCCAAAAGGAGTCACAAAGAATATAACACATGACTGAAAATGATTTCACAACATAGGATGTCTTATTGGGCTACTCACTCCAAATTTGGTACTCAGAAATTGAGTCCCCTAGGACAATTACCTCAGGTTCAAATATTCTATGATTCCGCATTCTATATTCAATCCATGGATGTCTTTATAAAAAGCAAAGAAAGCATATGCATCCTATGTGAAGGTCCTGGGTGGTTTTTAGGATATAGCTTATAGGACCCTACCAGTGGGTTCACTTTTATCAGTCATTCAAATGACAAAATCAGGTTAAAGTAAAAGCACTTACTGAAATGGCAAAGCATGACCATTAGGAACACATATTCTCTCCAGAAACTTTGTGTGTATTCTCTCACATAGGAGTAGGGTGTGTTCAGGAAAGAACCTCCTGTGTGAGGGCTGCTGAGCCCTTTTCAGCGATGTTTTCCACCTTAACCCTTACCTGTGACTCCTAGAAGTTGTAGCAGGAACAGTGGCCAGAGACTGGTAAATCTAAAAACTTTTGGCAGATGGGCTAAACCAGGTTAAGGGTAATCAAAAGATCTCAAACCCAACATTGAATTAGGAGGATCTGAACATCTGAAGACTTCTTCTAGAGGACTGTGTGGATGAGAACAATTTGTTCCAACAGTCATGACGGCAGCTGAAGCAGGTGCTATGGAAGGTTTAGAACTTGTTTAGACATCAAAGATGCCAAGGCTATCTCAAGCCATCGCCAGTAATCTCGAATCACTTCTACCGCTGGATTGTGATGGCTCTGAAAGAGAAAATGAGGCTAATGACTTCTTGCCACTCTGCTTCACTTAAATTCAATTTGCACATGTATCAAAAAAACATTACCCATATCATTTACCGATTCCAAAGTTCTGTGGCAACAGGCAGGTAATGAGGCAGCAGGTGCAGATACTCTGGGAGCTGTAGCCATAATTCTACACATAGACAACCCAGGCTATAGGGTACTATTCCCACTGGAAGCAGAAGTGGGATTCAGAAGTCCCCTGGGTGTCTGAGTAGCCTTTTAAGGATCTCACTGCTCACCTTTCAGTGTGAGGAAGGGGTAGAAAAGATGTTCTAAAAATAGTCTGCTCACCCAATCCTCCTTACAGCAGCAGTCAGAGATCCCACCCTGCAGTCAACACACACACACACAAATTTCTGCAAAGATGATTCTACTCACCATCAATATACAGAATGTGTATACACTTACAGACAACACAAAATCCAGTAGATCTGAAAGATGAACAGCTCTTGTGGTGAAAGAACTCAGCAGATATTGCACCCAAGTAGCAACTCTGAGTGAAACAAGGCTGCCAAATGAAAGCCATCTTAGTGAAACGAGAGCTACGTGTTCTTGTGGAGTGGCCACAGTGAAGGGCAGCACTGTGAAGCTGTCTAGGTTTTATAATTAAAATTAATCTATTCAACAAGTGTGTATATCTACCAAAATAATTGAATGATAGACTTGTGACAATGCAATTAAAATATGCAGGAAAATGCCATGCCATCACTATCAGGGCCTATGCACCCACAATAATGAACCCTGATGAGGTCAAAAGAAAAAATTTTGAAGACATGTAGATCCTTATCATCAATGTACCAAAAAAGGACAAACTTATAATTCTGGGCAACTTAAATGCTAGAGTAGGATCAGACTACCAGATATGGCAGGGCATTCTTGGGAAAATGGAGTTGAAAAAAGCAACAGCAATGGTTAATAAAGACTCGTGCATCTCATGACATTCTCATCCTTAGAACTATGTTCCATTTACCCCAATACAATGAAACTTCACAGCTAACATTGGCACTGCTTCATGACTGCAAGGAGAAGACAGAGAGGATATGAGGGTGAGGAAGGAATGTGTGGTGCAGAATACTGGATATACTGCATTGATCATACTCTTATCCTCTCCAACTTAAATATTCTCATCCAACAAAAGTAGTGGCTCCAAAACAAAATGACCACCCGAAGAATTAATGTCAACAGAGTAGAGTACTTTTCTAAGGAGGAACAGATTGTTGCTAACTTAGAGGAAATTTGAGCCAACACATAGTTGGCAACAGTGGCGCAGAATAGCAGTAAGTAGCTTTTAGGTATTTAATGTACAGCATTGTATTTGCATATTTCAGTCAAGACACTTGTAAATGTGAAGATTTGTTTGACAAAAATGAGGAAATTCAGAAGCCATTAAACAAAAAATGAGAACTTCACAGGGTTTACCATCAGAATAATTCACACATCTCTAAGAAAGTAACATTTAATTCCCTCAAAAGTATAATACACGTGAAGCTCAGAGAGATGTAAGATTCTTGGCTCAGTAAGAAGGAATATGAAATTCAGTTTAATGCTGATAGTAAGAATCCAAAGAGCTTTTATGATGCCTTTTTATATGTCAAAGACCTATGGTGCAACTCAACTACTTAGTGCTGATGGAACCACATTTGTTAGTGATGAGGATAGAACAGCAGGTTTCAGGTACAGCAACAGAGAGTTTTTAAAGAATCTACAAGACAACCTCCATCTGGTTCAAGCCTACTCCAACTATAAAGTCAGAGTCAGGTAGCCCCTTTGATGATTTAAGGGAAGTTCCCCTAAATACTGAACAACAACCATAATTTAGATTGAACCTGAAAGTCACATCACCTAGACTAATAATATTTAAGAAAGCAGATAGACATAATTGTAATTTGGTTCCCCTGCTCTCTAAAGAGAGCAGAATGTCAGCCTCTGTCCCTTATCCTCTTCACTCCTTTGCAGAGAATAAAGTCTCTTCTGAGGAAGGGTGAAATGAAAATGGGCTGTTTTTCAGTTGTTTTTTAGACATGTCTGACTTTATGTTGAACTGATTTATGAATAGCCTTTTGGGGTTTTCATGGCAAAGATAATGGAATTGAATCAAACTGCATTAAGTGACTTGCCCAAGATCACAGAGGCATATTTTTCTTGAGTTTAACTCTGATCTCAAATACTTACAGACTGTATGATCCTGGGCAAGTCATTTAATGCTGTTTGCTCTTTTAGGAGGTGATTGGTGGATTCTTTTAGTGACTATTTTACCCCCTACTTCTAGGACCTCAAGGCAGTTTTCCTTCATAATTTCTTGAAAGATGCTATTCAGGCTCTTTTTTTTATCATCACTTTCAGTAGATAAAGAATTCTTAACGTATCTCTCCTGGATCTATTTTCCAAGTGAGTTATTATTCCATTGAGATATTTTACGTTTTCTTTTATTTTTTTATGCTTTTCATTTTGTTTGACTGATTCTTGATGTCTCCAAGTTATTAGCTTCCACTTGACCAATTATAATTTCTAACAAATTGTTTTCTTCAGTTAGCTTTTCTACCTCCCTTTCCATTTGGCCAATTCTATTTTTTAAGGAATTCTTCTCTTCAGTCAGTTTTTGTGCCTCCTTTTCCATTTATCCAATTTTACTTTTTAAGTTACTTTCTTCCATGAACTCCCCCCACCCCCCTGCCAATTTGCCTAATTCTATTTTTAAGGAATCGTTTTCTACAGTCAATTTTTATATTTCCTTTTCCAAACTGTTGAATCTCTTGCATACCTCTCATTTATTTCCTTATTTTTTCTTCTATCTCTCTTATTTGACTTTTAAAATCCTTTTTGAGCTTTTCCAAGAAGGCTTTTTGGGCCTGAGATAAGTTCATACTCCCTTTAAGGTTTCAAATATGGATATATTAACAATGTTGTCCTCTTCTTAATTTGTATTTTGATTTTCCCTGTCCCCATGGAATCTATCAATTTTGTCTGTTTCTGTTTTTTGCTCAAGATATTTGCCTATTTCCTGGCTTTTAAAGTTGAGTTTTCTTGCTGGAGTACAGGGGGCACTGTCCTAAGCTTCTTGTGCTGGTGGCCAGGGGCCTGGTGACTGCTTTTGTGGGTTGGGGCATCAGTTTCTGTCCGCTGTAGGTTGTAGGGGTCTGGTAGCTTAACTAGTATTGATCTGGGGTTGTGTTCAAGCACATGTAGTTCTGGCTGCTGTGGGAGGGACACCTGCCCACCTGGAGTTGAACTGAAAGAAGGGGAGGTTCAATTGCTGGAGGACACCTGCCCATCTGTGCATGTAGTGGTTTTCTGAACTGTAATATACTGCTTCCCCTGGATGTGCTAAGGCACACAGGGGGGGGGGGGGCTGGTTTTAATGATTCCCTGATTCACCATCCTTGGGCTCAGGATCTCTAACTGCTTTGCTGGGGTGGAACTTGCTGAGACACCTTCTCATCAGGACTGTGCTCCCCTTCCACCAGAGGTGGAAGAACCTGCCCCATTTAATCCACCAAACCTCCCAGGCTAAAAGACTGCTTCACCCTATCTTTCTGCGGCCTTGGATAGTCTAGGGCTTTTCCTGGGGTCATAGTTTCTGGGTTTTGGCTCCAGAAATCTGTTTGGCTCTTTTAAAAAGGATTTTGTTTGCTCTTTGCTTTTTCTTGCATTTTTGTCTCTTCACTCTCCTTATTCTATCAATTCATACAAGTTTCACATTTCTCTGATTTCTTAATATTTATCATTTATCGCTCTACAATAATATCTCTCTACATTAGTATACTACACAGTCATTAGTCATTCCTTATTCAAATATCATCTATTACATTTCTAATTCTTTCTTACACTCCCCCAAAACAAGCAAAAAAAACAACTCTGCTACTCTGAATATTTCAATATATATGAGACCTTTTTTCTTCTATCTTTTGCCTCCTTGGGACACATGAATAGTATTCAGATCCTTGGTGAAAGAATCATTTAAGCTGGAAAGGAATTTAAGCTTCTTGCCTTCATTGTTTTTTTCTTTGCACGGACAAGGAAATCAAGGACCAAAGAATGGAAGTGCCTTGTAATATTGTACCTGACATTGAACCTGGAGATTCTCACCACAAAATCAATTTCCATTATAGAGCATAGCATTCTTATTTTAGATTGATTCTTTAAGATATAATATGCCAAAGAACTGAGGGACAGTATGGTACAGTACAAAAAGTTCATAGACTCAGTGTATATTGATTCAAATCATAGGCTTGCTCTTTATTGGTTGAGTAACTTTGGGTAAATCATTCTGTCTCTCGTGGGATCAATTTGTTCTACTATAAAATGAAGGCATATACTATTTGGAGGAATATTAAGTTCACTTCTAATTTTACATATATGAGAGTACATTCTTTTTGCTACACCTGCCTACTGGATATACATGCCAATTACATATGTCCTCTCCTCAGCTACTTTGCAGGAAGGGGAGGATCAAGAATCATAAAGCAATCTCATGTGGAATGGAATATTTCCAGAACCCAGGTATTTGATTAAATCTTCCCACTCTCCCATCCATAAACAAGAGGCCTGACAAAATAATATATATTTCCTGAATATTATTTTTTTCTATTTAAAACCTACTTTGATATTTCATTGCCAATGAGCCAACTTTTTCAAAGGTAAGAAGGTTGTAAGTACTGGTAAGTCTTGCCTATCTATTGGTGTTTTATCATGTCAACAAAAGGTAAACTGCACGTGTTAGTTTAGGAAGAGGGGTGAGACCTTGATTTACTACAAAATATTCTTGGGAATTTAAGAATAATGAGGAACTGTATATCTAGTTCTGGTTTTAGAGAATCAGAAACTGTATACAGATGCTTCTTGTTCTGCTAATTAATTGGGGAGGGGAAGGGGAAAAGTGTAAGAATGAGTTGGGAGTTTAAAAAAAGTCAAAGGTTTACAGAAAGAGCGACACTTGGAGAATCATGAGATTGGTTTTAGGGTGTTTAAGATAATGGGGACAAGGGAAAGTTAAGAGTTTTGCCAATGATACTTTTACATTTAGCCCTGAAAGACTCTAAGGCAGGGCTTTAAGTGTCCTATCTTGTCGTGTCAGAAATTTGGGGGAATAATGATAAACAGTTACTATTAGAAGTAGTCTCATGCAATTTATCCAAACTACATTTTCTGAGCTTTTTGAAATCTCTAGTGCTTGGGGTTTGAATAAGTGAGTGGGAAGTATTCCATGACACTGTCAGATTGGAATGGTTTTAAGCAAAAATCCACAAAGGCTGCATTTGAAGAAGCTCAATACTAGAGGTTTGAACATGATATGATGATTTTGTTTTTGACCAGAGCAATTCATTAAACTGTTTATTATAGGCAGAGATGAGTTTCATCTTTTTGCAGTATCAATAAAGATTATATAATTTTACTGTGTCCACAAGACAGTAAATATAACCTCAATAAGAAATCAGATTTCTAGTTACCATAAGAATATAAATAAACAAGGTGTTCTTGTTTTAGATTTGAACCTGATCTGTGGTTTCATCAAGAGAAATCCCAGTGAGGAACTGTCCCTACTAATGTGGAATAGCACTTTTTTCTGCAATTTAGAGAATTGTCTTTGGATTGAGAGGTTATGTTATTTGCCCAAATATCATAGCTAGGATGAATCAGAATGAAGATTTGAGTACAGAATTTCTTCACTCTAAGTTTTATATTTATCATACTAACTATTCTCAAACTTTTTGGTGTTCAGACATCTTTACATTCTTAGAAATGAGAGGACACTCCCACTCCCAAAAGTTTTTATTTATGCAGTTTATATCTATCAATATTTATTGCATTAAAAATTAAAATGCATTGGAATTATTATGAAGAAAAAGTTTTACCTCAGATTCTGAAGTCTTGGGGATCTTTGGAACCCCCCGAAGTCCAAAGACCATACTTTAAAATCCACTGCATTATATCAAGGTTTGGTGGATTAGGCTATATTAGACTGAATTGTATTGGGTTGGCTTGCTTTGGGTTGGAAGAGGCAGCAGTATACAGTGGATGAGACACTCCCTTGGAGTAAGGAATACCAGGGTTTGGATGAGATACTTAATAGTTTCTGCATAGCCCTTGGTAAATCATTTAACCTTAAAGGGTCTCAGGTTCTTCATGTTTAAAATGAGGTGTGTCATCCTTTGTCATCAAAGGGCCTTTCCAACTTTAAATATATGATCATATGAACTGGATTAAACTGATCTTAGGGTTGGTGTCTAATCTCTCTATATAAATAGTTACTTTTTCACAGTACAATATCCATGTTAAAGTAAAAAAGGATCATCAATTCACAGCAAACATATACCACTATAACAAATAAGTCTTTAGGTAGTGTGGAATATTAATGTTTTGAAGGCCGAGACTTTCTTGGTTTTTGTCTTTGTATCTTTTGAATCTTTGTATTTTTGTCTATGTCAAGCATAGTGTCTTCCTTACACAAAGTAAGTGCTTAATAATTGAGCTGAATTGAAATATGAATAAGGAAAGACTGTTTAAGAAGTCTTCCCAAAATTGGCCATAGTCAATTTAAAATGCAGTTGAGTAACCATAAACACATTACTGATGGTTTTCCCTCTTACTTTTGTGAGAGATTTTAATTTTTGAACAATGTACGATAGCCTTTTATTATTTCTCTCTCTCTCTCCTCTTTCTCTTGCTCTGGTAATGATTTAGACATACCAGAATCAAGAAAGAAAACAAGAATCTATGAGATCATTTGCACATTTACTCAATTATAAAATCATAGATTGTAAACCTGGAAAGGAACTTAGAGATTGATCATTGAGAGAACACCTCCTCATTTTTCAAATAAGGAAACAGATATAAAGAGATAAAATGACTTTCCCTGGTCATAGCTGATAAGTATATGAGGTAAGCACCATGCTGCCTCTTCTACTGAGATAATTTGTATCTCTTACTGAGGAGAGGTATTTGTTTTTTGTTTGATAGGGCTCCTGAGAAAATCTCAGCTAATCCCAATCTTACATCATTAGTTTTCCTTCTTATCTGGTCTTCTTCAAAACACCTTCCAGCAAATGGCACAGTAGAGAAGATGAGGAGGGTGCTAAATAGTATTGACAAGGGAAAATACAGTAGAAATTACCTGAGGCATTGTATTACTATAAAATCTCACTTTAAAAATCTTGCCTGGAGGACTGTGTAAGATACCAGTTACCATGGCTTCGAAACTTAATAATTGCTGTCAAATAAGTTTAGATTGCTTTAACCAAAATGGTATCGGGTATCAAGACATATCATGGAAAAGAAATTGGGAAAATTCAGTTTAGTCTCTCTGGAAAAGAAGATGGACTAAAATGGTCCAACTGAGGTTTATGTAGTTATAATAGACTTGGTAAAAATCCAAACATGCACACATACACAAACACACACACACACACACATGCACACACTCATGCATAAGGCCAAAACATTTTCTAAAGTTTTAGGAAATTGTGAATAAAATGATTAATTATGTACGATCAATCATTAAGGATAATAAATCTGTGAAATGTTCAACTCCCCAAACCTACTGAAGTAGGAAGCCTAAAAAGATGATAATAATGCAGCTGCTGCTACTGCTGATAATGATGATAATGAGCACTTAGCTTTGAGGGTTGCAAAGCGTTTTATATATGCTATCTCATTTAATTCTCATAACCTTTAAGGAAACTGAGACTGAGAGAGGCTAAATGACTCACTCTAGGGTTTCACAAGTAATAAATCTCTGAAGCAAGATTTGAACTCAAGTTTTCGTGACTCCAAGGCCACTGTTCTACCCATTGAAACTCATAGACATTATCATAAGAGAAAAGGAAATCACTTTTGTAATATCTGGGTTCTAAAATGACATTACTATGAGAATAGAGAAATGAGGAAGAAAAAAGACAGAAATAATTGAGATAATTACTGCATATTCTGGTGAAGGATAATCCTGTCACCTGTATTTGACATATTTATTAATATATGTATACATACACATACACCCATATGTATGTATACATATATGCATGTGTGTAAATATGCACAGATAAACATGTGTATAAATTATATATATATGCATATGTATATTCATCAAGTAGTACTTTTCCTTTTTAATTGAATTTTATTTTTCAATGAACAAAAACCTGTTCCATATGGGTAGCTAAGTAGTGCAGTGTATAGAGTACCAGTCATGAAGACAGGAAGCATGAGTTAAAATCTGGCCTCAGACACATACCAGTTGTGTGAATCTGGGTAAGTCACTTATCCCTGTTTGTCTAACTATCTTCATCTATAAAATGAGCAGAAGAGGAAATGGAAAACCAGTCCAGTGTCTTTGCCAAGAAAACCCCAAAATGGATTTATAGAGTTGGATATGACTAAAAGGACCAAACATATTCCATTGTGTAATAAAAGAAAATCAAATTCATTCTAACAAATATATATATTGTTAAGCAAAACAAATTCTCTCATTATCTGTGCCAAAAATGAACAAACAAACAAATAAATCCCTTACTCTGCACACCAAATCCATCACCTCACTCAGGAAAAGGATAGAATGCTTTATATCCATTGTCTAGAATCATGGATGGGCCATTGCATTAATTACAGTTTTTGCAGATTCCAAAATTGTTTTTCTTTGAAATGTTTCTTTCATTGTGTAATTTTATTTTATCCTGGTTCCATTAATTTCATTCTTCTACAGTCTGTCTTATTTTTTTTCTAAATTGACATTGTAGTATATTTCGTCTTGAGTTCAGCTTCACTCTGCACCAGTTCCCACAAGTCTTTCCATATCTCTTTAAAAATCATCTATTCCCTCATTGCTTACATCACAATAATATTACATTAAATTTATTCTCCTAGGAAGCAAATGCTATCACATGCATATGTGATCCACATCAAATCACCTAACCTGTCTAGGAAAGTCTTTGTTCATCTATAAGCTGAGAGAGCTGAAGGCGGATTGATGTAGTGGGAAAGTTACTACATGTAGACTAGTTAATCAGGTTTGAAATCCATATTCTGTATGACCTTGTACAATTCACTTATATTCTTTGGGCCTTAATTTCTTTATTATTGGATGATGTGGGGGCAGCACTCAGAAGGGCCTGGATGAGGCCTGGTTAACATGGTGGCAAATTGATCCACCAACTTCTAGGGCAATTCCCAGGCCTATCACTTCAGAGCTGGGATTGGACAGAGCTGGGTAAGAAACTAATGCTGGGCCTGTGTCAGTAGCTGCGGCTACTTCTGGGACTACCAACCCACAGCCTGGAAATTTAAAAAGCACTTATCTGAACTTCTAGGGAGCAGGATGGCAGAGTGAATCCTAACTGTTCCAATCCCCACCTCTGACCCTGAAAACACAGTAATTATTGTCCCAGAGGAAAAAAAAAAATTCAATAGTAAAGGCTTGGGAACATTGGAGGAAGTGCATGGCTAAGGCCCTGCCTCAAAATGGGTAAAAAAAAGACTTCAAAGACTCTACAATGCTATTATTGTGAGAGGGAGGAACCAAATTCAGAAGGAGACAGTATTGACTCCATACCCACAGCTGAAGCCTCAACAGGGAAAATGAACTGGTTTAAAGCACAGAAAGCAGTCTTAGATGAGCTCAAAAAGAACTTTGAATACCAAGTTAGAGAGGTAGAAGATAAAATGAATAATTCTTTTAAAATCAAACCTGCAAAATCAGAAAAATATTACAATGAAGAAAGCAACTCCTTAAACAATAAAATGTGTGAACTAAAATGAAATAGGAACATATAGAAAAGGAGCTTCAAAAAATAAATGAGGAAAATAATTCGCTAAAAATTACAATCAACCAAATCAAAGCTAATGACTCCATGAGGCACCAAGAATCAGTCAAACAAAACATCAAGAATGAAAATTAGAAAAAGAGGTAAAATATCTCAATGGAAAAATAACTTACCTGGAAAACAGATCCAGGAGAGATAATCTGAGAATTATTTGTCTACCAGAAAATCATGATGAAAAAATTAGCCTGGACAACATCTTCCAAGAGCTCATCAAGGAAAACTGCCCTAAGATCCTAAAACCAGAGGGTAAAATAGAAATTGAGAGAATCCACCAGAAACCTCCTGAAAGAGATCACAAATTGAAAAGAATGTGAAATGATGTGGCCAAATTCCAGAACTATCAGGTAAAGGAGAAAATATCATGAGCAGCCAGAAAGAAAAAAAAATTCAAATATCGTGGAACCATAGTGAGGATAGCACAGGATCTGGCAGGTTCTACGCTGAAAGAACTGAGAGACTGGAATATGATTTTTTTCAAGGCAAAAGATCTTGGGTTGCAACCAAGGATCACCAATCCAGCAAAACTGAGCATAATCTTCCAAGCAAGGAGATGGTCATTCAATGATATAAAAGACTTCCAGAACTTCCTGATGAAAAATCCAGAGATCAATGGAAAATTCAACCCATGTTTACAAGACTCAAGAAAGTCATAAAAAGGTAAATAGGGAAACACAGACACACACACTTTTTATGTAATAAGAGCAAACTATTTACATCCCTATATGGGAAGCTGATGCCTATAAATATTGTGGATTCTATACTTATGGAAACATCTAAAAAAGATAGAGATAAATAGAGGGTGTGGGTATAAATTACACAAAATGATGATCAAAAAAACTTATTAAGGGCTTCAAAAGGACAGCAATGGAAGAACAGGAAAGGATGAAATAGAAAAGGGTAAATTATACCACAAAAAGAATCATAAAAACATTATAGTAGAGGGAAAGAAGGTAGGGAGATGAGCATTATATGAGCTTTCCCCTCATTGGTTCTGGTGCAAGGAGGGATTAACATAATCAGTTAAGTATAGAACTCTATCAAGAAGAGACACAAAACTTACCATAATACAGGGAAAGAGGGGAGTGAAAGGAGAATTGCATGAAATATATTCTTGTCAACCTTAGTTCGAGGAAGAAATAACATACTACATTAAGTATAAAAATCTATCATACCCTACAGGCAGTAGCGGAGGGAAGGGCTACAAAAGGGGGGA
Organism: Petaurus breviceps papuanus; assembly: GCF_028583685.1. NCBI lineage: Eukaryota > Metazoa > Chordata > Mammalia > Diprotodontia > Petauridae > Petaurus > Petaurus breviceps. The sequence continues at coordinate 49,616,597 of NW_027185809.1, forward strand.
AGTTAGAAGGGAGGGAAGAAATAAGGGGAAAGGGTAGTAGAAGGGAGGGGGGGTTGACAAGAAGGGAATACTGAGGGAGGCAGGGGACAAAAGGAAAACTCTTAAGGAAGGGAAGAGAGAAGGGGGAAAATAAAAGCATAAGCAGGGGAAGGGATAGAATGAAGGGAAAGATACAGATAGTAATTATAACTGTGAATGAGAATGGGATAAAGTCTCCCATAAAGTGGAGGTGGATAGCAGAATGGATCAAAAACCACAATCCTACAATATGCTGTTTACAAGAAATACATCTGAAACAGGTTAAAGGTAAAAGGCTGAAGTAAAATATATCACGCCTCAGCTAAAGTTAAAAAATAAGCAGGGATAGCAATCCTTATCTCAGACAAATCAAAAGCCAAAATATATCCAATTAAAAGAGATAAGGAAAGAAACTATATCCTGCTAAAAGGCACCATCAAAAATGAAGCAATATCATTACTAAACATTTATGCACCAAGCATTACACCATCTAAATTCCTAAAGTAGAAGCTAAGTATGTGAGAGGAAAAAATAGCAAAACTATATTAGTGGAGGATTTCAATCTCCCCCTCTCTGAGCTTGATAAATCTAACCTCAAAATAAACAAGAAAGAAGTTAAGGAGGTAAATATAATCTTAGAGAAGATAGATCTGGTAGACCTCTGAAGAAAATTGAATGGGGATATAAAGGAATATGCATTCTTCTCAGCAGTACATGTCACATATACAAATATTGACCATGTACTACGGAATAAAAACCTCACAATCCAGGGCAGAAAGGCAGAAATATTAAATTCATCCTTCTCAGATCATGATGCAATAAAAATCATATGTAATAAAGGGCCATGGAAGGATAGACTAAAACCTAATTAGAAACTAAATAACTTAATCCTAAAGAATGTGTGGGTCAAACAAGGAATTATAGAAACAATAAGTAATTTCATTCAAGAGAATGACATGTAATGCCAAACAAAGGCAACTTCCCAAGGTTCAAAACACCAGCATAGGTGTTCTTCATTTTATTCAGTGACAAATTAAGAACAGAGAAGATCAAAATATGACATCATTCAAAATACAGCATTTACTAAGTGTGATTCAATAATCTCCAAGTACTACTTGAATTAATCAAGTACTACCCCACCCCAGGACACTACATTCATTTAATCAATTACAAAGTCCCTGTTCTAAATACTATTCCACCCCTAGGCTGTACCTTCATTTAGTCCATCACAAAGCCCCTCTTCTCCAATGGAGATTAGTTTCCAATCATAAGTAAAGTACATTCATTTGTTCAATCATAGAACACAAAAAGGTCAAAAGTTCCCCACCCCTGGATCACAATTGAATCTACCCCAGAGTTACAACAAGTTTAAGCATAGCACTTAATACCCAAATGGAGGTCTTTTCTTCATCTTGGCATGAGGCAAGTTCTCAGTAATCTTTGTTCCTGGGGAGACAAACTTAGCAAGACCAGAAGATACATTGCTCATTTCTTCATTAATTCATCCTCTGTCTGCAGAACAGTCCTAGGACACCTGAAAACATTAGCAAAACCCTCTCCCAGGATTTCTGTAAACATGCAACAAGAAAATCCTTCTTCAGGGCTTCGGAACCAACAGCAAGGTTCCGAGACTTCTGCAACAACAGCACTATCCTTCACCAGTGGACAGTATTCACTCTGTCTGCAGAACAGTCTCAAGAGCTCTGAACCAACAGAAAGGTTCTCAGGCTTCTGCAAAAACAGCACTGCCATTCACCAATGGACAAATCTGGTAAAACAACATCAAAACAGACAGACAAAGTACCGGCATAACAGCCATGTCTCCTCAGTCCTTGGCAGCTCTGGGTTGCAGCTCTCAAAAGTCCTGGGCAATTCAAAGTGGCCCTCAGCAATCCTCTCAGTCTCTCTCTGCCTCCAAATGTGCTGCTTCCAAAAAGTTCTTCTGCCTCTCTCTTGTGTCTCTCCAAATTTAAGTCATCAGCTCCTCCCAGTCCAGCCCTCTCTTTTCAGGTCAACAATTCCATCCCACAAGTGGGATTAACAAGCTCTGGGTTTTAACACCAAAAACCAAGCCAATACAGGGGGATCTTTATATTCCATTACTATTACATGAGTCAACAAGCCAAAACTTGATCGATACAGCAAAAGCAGTTCTTAGGGGAAGTTTTCTATCCCTGAATGCATATATAAATAAAACAGAGAAAATGGAGGTCAATAAACTGGGCATGCAACTGAAAAAGCTAGAAAAAGAACAAATTGAAAATCCTCAATTAAATACTAAATTGTAAAAAGTGAAAACCAAAGGAGAGATTAATAAAATTTAATTTAAGAAAACCACTGAAATAATAAATAAAACTAAGAGCTGGTATTATGAAAAAAATTGATACACCCTTAGTCAATATGATAATAAAGAAAGAAGAAAACTAAATTATGACTATCAAAAATGAAAAGGATGAATCTACCTCCAATTAAGAGGAAATTAAAGCAATAATTAGGAATCATTTTGCCCAATTCTGTGCACATAAATTTGACAATGTTAGTGAAATGGATGAGTGATTACAAAAATATAAGTTGCCCGTACTAACAGGAGAGGAGGTAAATGACTTAACCCCATCTCAGGAAAAGGAATTGAACAAGCCATCAATGAACTCCCTGGGAGGGGGGCAAGATTCCTAGAAGGAAAAAAAAAAGAAAAAAGCTCCTGAGGCTGGGGGGAACAGATGACTTTACTAGAGAATTCTACAAAACATTTTAAGAATAATTGACTCCAATACTTTACAAACTATTTGGGAAAATTGCAGAAGAAGGAGTCCTACCAAATTCTTTTTATTACACAAATATGTTACTGATACCTAAATCGGAAAAAGACAAAAAAGAGAAAGAAAATTACAGACCAATTTCCCTCATGAATACAGATGCAAAAATTCTAAATATAATATTAGCAAAAAGACTACAGCACCTTATCACAAGAATAATAAACTTTGATCAGCTAGGATTTATTCCAGGAATGCGGGGATGGTTCAATATTAGAAAAACTATCAGTATAATTGATCACATCATCAACAAAACTAGTAAAAACCATATAATTATGTCAATCGATGGAGAAAAGGCTTTTGACAAAATGCAGCCCCCATTCTTATTTAAAACACTAGAAACTATGGGAATAAATGGAGTCTACCTCAAAATAATAAGTAACATCTATCTTAAATCATCAGCAAGTATTATATGTCATTTTGATAAGCTAGAAGCATTTCCAATAAGATCAGGGGTGAAACAAGGATGTCCACTATCACCTCTCTTTTTCAACCCGGTACTAGAAATGCTAGCAGTGGCAATAAGAGAAGAAAAATAACTTAAACAACAAATTAGGCAAAGAAGAGACTAAGATATCACTCTTTGCAGCTAAGTATATCACTTAGAGAATCCTAGAGAATCAAGTAAAATACTAATTGAGAAAATAAACAAACTTGGCAAAGTTGCAAGATATAAAGTAAACCCACATAAGTCCTCAGTGTATATATCTTTAACAAAATCCAACGGCAAGAGATAGAAAATGAAATCTCATTTAAATTTATTCTAGACATCATAAAATATTTTGGAATCTAGCTGACAAAACAAGCCCAGGATTTTTATGAACACAATTACAAAGCACTTTTCACGCAAATAAAGTCAGATCTAACTAATTGGAAAAATATCAATTGCACACAGTTGGGTCGAGCTAATATAATAAAAATGATATTTTACCTAAATTAAATTACATTTTAGTGTCATACCAATCAATCTACCAAAAAGTACTTTGTAGAACTAGGAAAAAATAGTGGCAAAATTCATTTGGGCTAGAACAAAAGGTCCAGAATATCAAGGGAGTTAATGCAAAGAAATGCTAGGGAAGATATCCTAACCATACCAGATTTTAATCTGTATTATAAAGCAGTAGTCATCAAAATTACTTAGTACTGGCTGACGAATAGAGTAGTAGGTCAATGGAATAGATTGGATACATGAGATTCAGTAGTCAATGACTATAGCAATCTATGGTTTGATAAACCCAAAGACCCCAATTTTGGGGATAAGAACACACTATTTGACATAAACTGGTGGGAAAACTGGAACATAGAATGGCAGAAACTGGGCACAGACCAATCGATAGACTATCAATATCTTGTTCCATATACCAAAATAAAGTTGAAATGGGTACATGATCTAGGTATAATGTCTGGGAATGTAAGCAATCTGGGAGAGCAAGGGATTACTAACCTGTCAGATCTATGGAGAGGGAAGACTTCATGATAAAACAAGAGTTAGAGAGCATTATAAAATGAAAAATGTATAATTTTGATAACATTAAACTGAAAAGCTTCCTTACAAATAAAGCCAATGTTACCAAGATTAGGAGGGAAGTGGAAAATTGGAAAAGAATTTTTACAATCATTTTCTCTGATAAAAGCCTCATTTCTAAAATATACAAAGAACTGATTTAAATCTATAAGAATACAAGCCACTCACCAATTGATAAATTGTCAAAGGATATGAACAGGCAGTTCTCAGAAGATGAAATTCAAGCTATTTATAAGCATATGAAAAAACATTATAAATCAGTATTGATTAGACAAATGCAAATCAAAACAACTCTGAGGTACCACATATCACCAGTCAGAATGGCGAAGATGACAATACGGGAAAATGACAAATTGTGGAGAGGATGTGGACAGATTGGAACACTAATGCATTGTTGGTGGAGTTGTGAACTGATCCAGCCATTCTGGAGAGCAATCTGGAACTATGCCCAAAGGGTTATAAATAACTGAATACCCTTTTACCCAGCAATACCATTGCTAGGGTTATAACCCAAAGAGGTCAGAGAAGTGGGAGGAAGAACTGTATGTACAAAAATATTTATAGTAGCTCTTTTTGTGGTGGAAAAGAATTGGAAATCAACGGGATGCCCAACAAATGGGGAATGGATGAAAAGTTGTGGCATATGAATGTAATGGAATACTACTGTGCTATAAGAGATGAGGAGCAGACGGACTTCATAATAACTTGGAGAGTCTTATATAACCTCATGCTGAGTGAGAAGAGCAGAACCAGGAGAAATCTGTACACAATCACAGACATAACATATGTGTGATGATTAACTTCAATAGACTGAGTTCCTCTCAGCAATGTAAGGTTATAAGACAACTCCAAAAGTCTCGTGATCAAAAGAGATATCCACATCCAGAGAAAGAGATGTGGAGTCTGAATGCAGATTGAAACAAACTACTTGCTGTGTTTCTTTTTCTTGTTTTGCTTTGTTTCCTCTTTCCCACTGATCATTCCATCAGTTATAATCCTTTTGTACAATTTGACTAATGATTAATGTGAAGCTATTTGTAGATCCTATATTTGAGTGCATACTGCAATCGTGGGGGGGGGAATTTGAAACTCAAGGGACTGTGGAACTGAATGTTGTAAAATAAAAGTAAATAAACAAATCAATTTAATAAAATAATTTCATTATTAAAATATACAAAGAAAGATTAGACTAGATATTATTTAAGGTCTCTTATAGCCAGGGAAATTTTGGGGTTAGGTTGAACTACTCTCAGAAAAATCAATGGCTATATTTTCAGTGTAAGAATTTACATCTCAAAAATTGGTAAGAGTTACAAATCAAGGATTGATTTACTATTTTGTTGATTGTCTAGGATTAAGAAAGTGATGGATAAAATGATAAAAATTAAAATTAAACTGAAAAGTGTGTCCTGCACATACTTATTTTCAGAGACATGCTTGTTAAACTTTTACCAACACCACCCTGATAATAGCTATGAATTTGGTTGGAGATTAGAAACAAATTCCTACTCTTTTAATGTCAATATTCAACAGATGTTTTCATGTAATATGGAAAAGTCTGCTAATGACAATTTCTCAAATATGAATTACTTATATTAGAATGAAAGGAAAACCTCTTGAACACAGGGAATTTCAATAAGGAGATAGGATTAAAAGTTTAAATGCCATTGGAAGGGCAGAAGTCTTCAATGGCAGCATGTTAGCAAAGATAATCAATGAGCCATGCACTAGTCTCTGAAGAACTGAAAAAAAAAAGTATCACAAAAAGGAAACAGAGAGAAATATGGTAGATTTAAGCAGATTACAACATATAACACATGAGGAAGCTCTTAGAAGAAAAAAAGTATAGGATGTCATCAAGAAAACATATATAAGGAAAATGTTCTAGCTCTTTGTAAAGGATGAGGAATGACAGGAAGATAGCAAGAATACTTTCCTACTCTCTTTATATTTTCATTAAAAAAAACAGGAAAGAATTCTAGAACATTGTGTAGCATCCCTATGGTAAACTCTTGGAGACACATGGGTAATGGGAGGACTGTCCAACACATGACTGAATCATTACCAGCATAGTTGCTGAGAACATGCAAATTAATGAAATGATGCATCTGAGTGTTTGAGTAATAGAGTTTGAACAAAATTTGAGATCCATCTGAAACAGAATTTCTAGCAAATGCTAGAATATATTTCAATTATCTGGCTAATATATTTTTTTTCTTTTTTGGGGGGGGGAGGGCATGGCAATTGAGGTTAAGTGACTTGCCCAAGGTCACACGGCTTGTAAGTGTTAAGTGTCTGAGGCACATCTGAACTCAGGTCCTCTTGACTCCAGGGCTGGTGCTCTCTTCACTGCTCCACCTAGCCACCTCATCTGGCTAATAGCTTAACTTCTTCCTTGCCAATACTCCCTCTCCCTAATATAGGATATTTTTGTTAAAATTGTGTCTTTTTCTGGTTCCCCTGATTAATACCATGCTCTTTCTTGTTAGTATAGAAAATTTATAAGTAGTAAGTATGAAGTTGCAATAGCAAGAAGATTGCAAAGGTTTACCTAGAAGTCACTTACAGACTACCCCATAGATCAAAAGAGCATAATTCAAAAATTGTTCTATATATTAACTAAAAATCACATCCTGACACTATGTGTTGAATCAGGGAAAGCCAGCTAGGCCTTATTGTCAGGACTGTTTGGTCTTATCATTAGTAAACCTTAGATAAACTCTAGACATCCACAATAAAGCCAGCAGAACTCCAAATATTGCAAGTAACTTTGAGATGATGTGTGTATGTTAATAAACCAACCCCAAGGTATCATAGATAAGATTTAGTCTGTCCCTAACCAAAACTTATAAAAGTAAAACTTCTATAATTCCCAACCCCCTAGCTCTCTTTCATCTCCTAAGGTTACATGCTGCTCATGTGCTCCCAGATTCAATACATGGTTATACATGTGACTTTCCCCCTCTTTATTTTCTTTCCCATACTCCTTGCCTTATTTTACCCTCCATGCTGTGTGCATCTATATGCTTCCCTTCACTGCTTTGCACCATTTGTCTCTTTACTTTCTCTATCACTTGCCCCCCCCTTCACTCTTCATACCCTCTGTGCCTCATTAAAGTATGATTGAAGCATTATTCCCACTGCCATCATGGTCTTTTCTGGCAAGTACCCAAAGAACTGATTGTGCCTGTCCCATTTAGTAATTCTATAAATTAATTAGCAATTCACTGTTGAAGCTCTCTACATCTGGATTCATTATGGAATTTAGATTTTTCATTCCTTTAGAAGAATGCTTCTCAGGGTTTGAAGTTATATTATTGAGTAGGGAAGCAAATATTATTATTTTTTTTTGTCAGCACAGATGTGTCTTTTAATTAGGTCCTATTTGGTCATAGAAAATTTGAGCTGAAGATGTGTATTCCACCCAAAACCTATTATTTTAAGACCCATATTAGTTGAAGTAATCTATGAGAGAATCAGGGAGCAAGGCCAGTGATATGCCTGTGCTTAGGGCATTAGGATGTCACAGCAACAGATGGGCAAGCCCTAAGAGTTGTGAGTCAAAGAGAAAGGGTAAAAGCTTCTGCCCAAATCCACAGAATGGCAGGTGGTGCTTGTCACTACTAGAATGATGCCACAGATAAATTTTCTTATATACAGACCCACTGATCTGAAAATTTTTAAATGATGGAGAAAAAAAAATCACTAGAGTCCAGATCTAGAATAGGCACCTTAGCAATTAGTAGAAGTATGGGCAAAAAGGAAGGACATCAAGTGATGGGAAAGGAATTTAAAGGCATGTGAATTGATATATGAGTGTATCCAATCTACAGTTGCAAGAAAGAAAAAAAAATGTCTCAAGACTTTTTTTCTGGGAAAAGTCTGCTAATGACAATTTCTCAAATATGAATTACTTATATTAGAATGAAAGGAAAACCTCTTGAACACAGGGAATTTCAATAAGGAGATAGGATTAAAAGTTTAAATGCCATTGGAAGGGCAGAAGTCTTCAATGGCAGCATGTTAGCAAAGATAATCAATGAGCATGCACTAAAGAAAACCTGAGAACAGTCAGTTTAACAGCACAGAATCTTAAGTTTCATCTAACCATAGCTGATACTCACATAGTACTTAAGGATTGGCAAATGACCCTTGTTTATATTACCTCATCTGATCATCACAACATCCCTGTGAGCTAAGTGCTACAAATATTTTTTATTTTAATTTTACAGGTGATGTAACAGACTGATAAATAAAGCACCTTGCCCAAGATCAGATCAGTGTCAAAAGCAGGATTTGGGGAAAAAAACAAACAAAACAAAACAAAACAAAAACACAACTTCTGATTCCAAGTCTGAAACTCTCTGCACTACATCATGACTTCCCTACATAATACATGCATAATTACAAAAATAGAACTCCTTAATTTCCAGGCAGGGAAAAACATGAGCATAGTCACAAGCACGTGTGTACCTCCCCCCCACACACACCATCCATGCATACATAGAACTTCCAGACAGGGAAAAAAACATGAGTACAAACACACATACACAGAAAAAACACACATACATACACAAATGCATACAAATCGTGGTGAAGGGTTAGAGCTAACATTATGAGGAGGTTGGTAAGATACAAGGTGTTGGACATGAAGCCACTGCTCAGTAGGGGAATTATGAGCTAATAGTTAATTCACACATGGAAGAAGAAGTGTCATATCGTGATGAGAGTCAGGTCCTAACAAATCAAAGGCATATCCTAGTAAACTAACAGTAAATGACATTTCCCCATATTCATTTCACTTGGGGTGAGCACAACCCTCTCCTTTTGTACAGTTAGTGGCTAACAAAGTTATGCCAAAAAATATTTACATGAACTGTTTTTGTTTTATTTGTTTGTGTTGAGGGAGATGAGTGGGAAATTTGGAATAGGATTAGAATCATAAAAGCTAAGAATATATAATGTGGTTTTTTAACAACGGATGTTTCATATGCTTTGCAAATGCAATAAACTTACCCAGAGTGGACAGATAGTGGACAGATCCCTAACTTTATGTAGTTGGAGAACCTGTATTTAAATCTTGCCTTCAATCCAATGCTTGGAACAATACTAGGTACTTCATATTGATTGATTGATTGCTACTAGCTGTGTGTCATTGGGCAAGTCAGCCTTTCGGAGCCTCAATTTCCTCATCTGTAAAATAAGCAGGTTGAACTTTTCCTTTCAGCTGTAGACCTACAATTTGTAGGCTGTAGCAGGAATGAAAGTCAGAACTAAAGTTTCTGAGTTCATTTTTCAAATTGTGATATATTTTCTCCTGAGCAGACTAATTTCACAGTTTCACTATTGAGTTTCATTTTAGAGTGGGAAAGAAATTGAAATATTTTGAGTGTCCATAGTAAATCCACCTTATAACTATAGTCTATGAAGGATTGCAAGAATTTTAACCTATGGAAACAATCATAATCTATTTTACCATGTTTTACTGTCCAATACACTGTCATTTCCCCATATCAATTAGAAACTATCAATATTCTGAAATACAAACCAAGATGAATAGTTCAGGATGTTTTTCTGGTCTTTCTCATCTTGGATACTATGCTCTATGTAATGACTTTCCCCTGTAACTTGAAAGCTAACTCAGCTCCCATATCAGCCTATCTACTCCCAGACCTAACACTTCAAAATAGAGTTCATTATCATTTCCCCCATCAACAGCATTGCTTCTCAAAGGTTCTGTTACCTTTTATATTTCCATTAATGTTTCCCTTGACAGCCTGAAAGACAGAATCCTTATTTTTCTTCCCTTGCCCCTGATACCCACCCTCATAAGTCCATTTTCCCAAACTTACAGTTTTTTTAAATTCCTAATGTGGTTTGAAAATCCCTGAGACATATGAGAGGAAGTATAAACTCTCAATTGTCTTTGACAAGTGGGCAGAGATGGATTAAGAACAGGTGGAAGGACTTGGGACAACATGGTCTAAAGGGTTCTTCTCTATTATATTAAATAGAGTAATTTGAAGGTGGGTGCAGTAGGGAAAGAAGCAGACTTTGGCTACTCTTCTTTCTCCAGTAAGCATATTGTTTTTCCATTTAAACATAAGCATGTGTGTTCTATCCCTGTTCCCATTTCTATAGCAGAAGGATTTTCAAAAGAGGGGAAATATTCTCTTCCTTGTTCAAGACTCATGGATGGTAAGGAATAGAACCTAGATATGAATTCTGGTTTTGCTGATACTAGTTCTGTGACTTTGGGAAAGTGACTGCTCTCTCTGGTTCTCAGTTTCCTCATTCATAGAAGATATAGATTAGATGATATCAGACATCTCTTCTAATTCTAAATCCTTTGATCTTATGCATGTTTCTATTTGGAAGTTCTGTTAAGACTTCCCAAACTGAAGGCTGTAGGTTGCTCAATTCAATGGAAGTCTAGTCAGTGGAATAATCAAGGATTTTCCTTTCATTTCATCACTTCTATTCACTCAACATGTGCTACCTTCTCCCATTTACAATGCTAAAGCACTCTGACTCAGTCCATTACAATGCTGTCAACATCCCTTACTCTGTAATGTCTCACTCTGGACCTCTCATCTCAAGTCTGGACTATTACAACAGGCAACTAGCTGGTATTCTTGCACCATTTTTCATTTTCTTTTATAATCTCCCTCAAATAAGAAAAGCAAGCTGAAGTACTAAGTAGAGGATTAACCTTGAAATTAAGAACAGCTTGGTTAAAACCTTACCTCTGATATATATTGCTTTTGTGATCATGGATAGGACACTTTACCTCTGAGAACTTGCATTCACTGCTCCCCAAATACCTTTATATGACTAAAGATAATTTGTCTTTTGGCTATGACTATAGGGAGTGTGATTCAAAAGACCTGAGAGATGTTACCCAGGTCTCTAGCCAAAATGAGGTCACTTTGACTTCACCTTGGCTAAAGTAGTTTATGGGTAGAAGATAGGGATACCAGATAGAGAGGAAGCCAAGAAAAGAGATAGAAGCAGTCAGTGGCTATTGCAAGAAGGAAATGCAAGTATGGAACCATAGAGAGTGGTTGCTGTTACATAAATAGTTAATGCCACTGCTATAGACTGTGATGGGTCGCTCACTGGGACAGAAAGGAAAAAAAAACAGATGATAGACTATGTCTCAACCTCCATACACTTCATAGAGGAAATCAAATTATATCCACAGACTTTTTTGTTCATTTTAATTTTTTTTTGCTTCCCTCTGGGCTAGTGGCTTTATCCTTTGTTTTAAAATACACAGACTTTGGCTTCTAAAATTTTATCTATAATTAAAAATGTTGGCCAACATACCTGAAATGTTATGGCATATTATTCACTGATAAGTATGTAGAGCAGGGGTCCTTAAATGGAATTCATAGAACCCTAAGACAGATCTCAGGGCATCTATAAATATGATCTTCATAACTGTATTTCAATATAACATATTTCCTTTGTAATCCTATTCATTTTATTTCATATATTTAAAAAAAGTATTCTAAGAAGAGGTTTTACTAGGCTGTCAAAGGGATCCAAAGAACCATGAACAAACAAACAAAAAACGTTAAGTGTCTTAGTTATAGAAGGAGAGAGACAAAATTAATTCCATTTTGGAGACAGGAGCAACCTTGGGGTCTTGGGTCTCTAAGTTAGAACTGGTAAACAAAGTGGGGAGATCAGTGTCTTACTTTGCATTTCTATAAAGAACCCAAGATCAGTATATCCCTAGTTGTAATTCTCAGCTGGTAAGAAAGGCAAATTGTAAAAAGCAGACCTTTTCCTTAAGTGTCCCTTTTGTTGGTTACCAAGCTTGGTAAAGGAGTAAATAATGATAAAAAAAAAACGTCATGCCATCACAAGGGTAGGGAGAGTTAATTACTTACAAATGGAGAACAATACCCCTTTAGGGGATAGAACTACTTGATTTAGTAAAATATCAAAAGTTCATCCTATCTAGCTCCCCAGGCAATCGCCAAGAGATATATCTTGCAAAGGTCTGCAAAACTTAGTAACACATCAATCAAGTCTGATAGCATATGCAATGTTCCATACCCATAGTCTTTCATTTCTACAAAAGAGGTAAGGGGGTGCATCATATACCTTTTTAATCAGATCTTTACTTTGCTCAAACGCATATAGTATCCTCTATGCTCCTTACATCAAATTGAAACTCCTCAGTCTGACCTTCAGAACTATACGGTAACCAACTTACTTTCCCATAATCTCATAATCATATGGGCTTAATATTCTAATCAATCAAATCTGTGATATTATTTAAAATAGGCAGAAAGTAGTATGATATATTTGATAAGGAGACAGCCTTGAAACTAGGAATTCAGGTCTCAATTCCAACACACACTGTCTACATGACTCTAAGCAAATAACTTAATTTCTCAGTTCACTAGATAACTCTCTAAGACTATATAAATTGTAGAGAGATTGTCAACTTATATTGGTAGAAAGAGTTCTGTAACCTGGGAATTCTATATATCAATGAAATCAAAGGTTCACTATGATGTCTTATTACACTGCATTTTTAACAGTCATTCAATATCATTAAGCATCTACTCTATCTACTATATCACTGTACTGGGCTCCAGCTAATGCAGAGATGAAACAATAATAACAACCCCTACCCTCAAAGTGTGTATGATCTAATAGGGAGAAACAGGCTGAAATGTACACAATTAAGTATGATACAAGATAAAAGTATTGCAAGGGCAAAGTCGAGACCCAAAGAAAGTACTCTAGGAAAACTTGAAGAGGAAGTAGTCAGGGGTCATCATCCTCCACAACTTCCATATAACTTTCAGACTAGCCAGACATGAACCCCTTTACTCAAAGGAGCATTCCATCTTTGTGATCTTTGAAAAGTTAGGGCTACTTGACTCTAGAGGAAATATTCCCAACCAGGAATATTTCTCTACTGTCAAACAGCAAATACTCCCCAGCAGTGGGGATATCATTTTTAGTATGTGGTCAAACCATCTTAGCTCTTCTCTGGCCAAAATTGGAATTTACTTGAGAGGAATACGTGACAGGTAGCATACAATAAAAAGGTAAAGGTTTTTTATAAGAACTGGATCAATGGAAAATGCATTTATGAAGACCTCCAGGATATGGTTTCAGAAACAGAGATGGATGAAAGCTCTGATTTATGAGCTAAAGAATAGGGGTGATTTGTGGGCAGGGGCCAGGACACTAAGGCTTTTTTGTTTTGTTTTATTTTGTCTTATGTTTTGTTTTACTGTTAAGATGCATCATCTCTGAATCTAAAGCAAACACAGACCTTTCACTCAGACCAAAATGAACTTGAGTATCAGTATTTTTCCACTTTCTTCTTGCAACCTCATTCTACAATATTTTGATTTAAATTTGAGACTAGTACCATGCATAATTTGTTGAATTACAGTGCCCCAGATTTATATGTGAATTATAGCTTCATTGCAATTGAAAGAAATGCATCTGCAAGATGAGAGAGTTTTTTTTAATAAAGAAATCATTTCCAGGGTTTTAAGAAAGTCAATTAAGGAAATTTTCCTTTGCAGATAAAATAATAATATTTTAATAACTGAATTTTTTTTGCTTTGGGGAGTCTTTAATGTCTTAACATACATTGTTATTGCAATTACTATGCCCTAAAAGCTCTCCATTAAATCAATTAAATTTGAGTCTACTCTGCATTTCTTGACAAGTCCTAACTGGCAAATAAAGGCAAAGTTCACATTTAGGAAATGCATAAAGTAAAACTCACTAAAACTTTGTCACTTCTAAGGTTTCTAAATTCAGAATAGACAGAAGTAGGCACTGAAGACTCCCACTGGCTTTAGGGATCCAATTATATTGTATTAGGGGGATGATGAGATTAGGGAAAGCCATTTTAAATTCAGTTTTCTGGCTTTTTTATTGGGCTATTTCAAGGGTCAAGATGACATTTCTCTTCAGGAGAGGCACTAGGAAATCCAGTACATTTTAGGGCTTGTGTGCCAACTATGCAGGAAACTTATGAGGGTCCAGTCCACCTAATCAGTTGAAACACATGTATACTGCATAATCAATATTTATGTAAGGTGAGGCAAAGTCATACAGTCCAGGGAAACAATATCAGTCATTCCTTGCTTTGCTTCCTAATAACAGCCATCACAGTATTGTGTTTTCTCTTTAAGGAATAACATGGTTTAATGCAGGTCTAATAAAGATGATATATAGTTGATCATTTGCTTTAACAAAGCACTTACTATTTTCAGAAAGGAATAGTTGTTATTCCGTAGAATATTAATAGTAATACTATTCATTGTAACTAGAGCTTATTTGGACTCACATTGCTCTCTTTCAACAGGAATCAATGATTCCATAGGACTTCTGAGCTGGGTACATTCTGAGAGATTATCTAATCCAAACCTCTTAGTACATAGAGGAGGAAATTGAGTTCCAGAAAAATGGAATGATTTTCCAAAGTCACTACATCTAGATAGGTTCAGAAGTAGAACAAGAATTCACATCTACTAATTCTCAGGCCCATGCCTTTCCTGTGGTATCATGTTTTCTCACCTAAGGAAGATTATTGACCAGATTCAGGCAACAGATTTTTAAAATATTTGGTAATATTATAATAATCTCTTCTAATTCGTGTGAATTTGAGATAGTGTTGCAGATCTTCATGACTAATTATCCTATGTAATTTAAGATGATAATCTCCCACAAATATCTCCCTAGTGGGTCAACCAGAGCTGCTGTATATCTCTTGCTACTGTGTAGATACAAAGAGAGCACCTAAGAGATCCTGTAGTTACTTGTTTATCCATTATTCTAATTACAGGATTGATCCATTTGTCCCCACATTTTTCCTGATGAAATCTTTAACTCTCCCTCTCTTGTACAGGTCCTCATTTATCAGGTGTTGTAGCCTGCTCACTTCTAGTACATTTTCTGCCATTGTCATTTGGGTGACTTTCAATTTTAGTTTTTTGGGAACCTGTGGTAGTCAAGGGTTAACAACTGAGCAATATCATGAAAGTATGGTCATTAGAAAAATAATACTCTGTTTCTGGGAGAAGTTTGGATCAAAAAACAAAAAACAGAAAACACTGCACAATTTCTCAAAATATTTCAGACAACAACCTATCTCATTGTGAGGAAAAAAATCATCATCTTCATCAAATAGATTTTTCTTTTTTTTTTTACTCTGAGTTACCAATCAATAAAAAATGATTCATTATATGCCAGACATGCATATGTTGTGAGTATTTCTAGCCCAGCTCCCACTCTCATTGATGAATCATGGTCCCAGACCTAGTCTGTCTACATCTTCCCCTTGGGATTTTAGGAGTGTCCTAAAGAGTCAGCTCTCTAATGCTATCAGTTAAAGTGTCCACCAATAAATTTACCCTTGGCAAATGATTTAACCTATGTTTCCCTCAGTTTCTTCATCTGTAAAATGTGATAATAAAAGAACCTACCTATCAGGGTTGTTGTAAGGATCAAATGAAAAATAATTATAAAGCATAGTGGCATAATAAATTCTAGTGTCTGACATATAGCATGCATTATATCAATGTTGGTTATTATTATTTACCCTAAAAGTCTGTAGAACATTCTTCCACAAATACATATGGACCCCGGGGCAGAGAGGAAGTTCAAGTTTAAAGAGTATGTGTGCAAAAGGGTAGCTAACATATCCTGGATGCTGGATGAAATCCACCCCCTTCCCATTCATGGAATGCTCAAGACATTCCTTTAAACCATAGTGAATCCGTATCCATGTGTCCTGAGTTTCCAATGCAGATATTGCTGTCAACTGATCTGAGTATATCACTAGGAAATTAATAGGAAGGGAGAAAGTCTAAAATCTGTCTGACTCTTTGAAACTTAAAATGTCTTGGTCAAGTATGGGGTAGTAGGGGAAAGAAGACAAAGTGGCCAAGCCCTGAGGCAAAATCTCCCAATCCCTTGAGGTTTTTCCTCCTGAGGGGTGCTTCTGAAAGTTATGTTTGCTCTAACTTCTTGATTAAATCTCTTTTGAACTCATTTACTCATTTAGATAATGCTTAAGTCTTTCCATAGGTTCTGGTTTCCTAGCCTATCTGGGAGCATTTTTCTTTAAATATAAGGTCATAGCAGTTGAAAGGTCTTTTAGTACTTTGTCTAAAGCTTGTGAGTGACTGTTTGATTGAGACATGACATCACCCAGTTAAGATATCATGCATAAAATGAGGTGAATGTGGTTTCAACTCTACTCTTTTTCTACAATGGCCATCTTGATGATTGAATGTGATCCATTTAGGCAGGGTAGAGGGTGAAGTGGGTTAAGGAAGATCATAGAATATAAGGAGAGAGGGTGAATGAAAACATTAAAAGCAAAGGGAATAGCACTGCAAATTCCTGCATCCTTTAGTGTTGGCTTAGATAAGAACAGTAGGAGAAAGTGGGAGGCAACTCACATTGCTAAAAATATGCTTGATTAGTTTGACTTTCTTTAACTTTAAAAACTGACATTTTCCCAGAAAGTCAACAGGAAGGTAATTTGTGTGTGTGTGTGGGGGGGTGTTGGAGGGAATGGTAGAAAATCTGGGTTCTAGTAGTATTTAATATGTCTAATAGAATGAAATTCCAATTCTGCCAAATTATTTATCTACCCAATGGGAAGTAAAAAAAATTATTTTGAAGTATAGAGATATTAGATAAAAGTCATGGAAGGATTGATTTGCCAATATAAGCTGATTGGGAGGGTTGAGGGAAAGGGGAGAAGTACGTTGAGAAACCCACCTGAAGAATAACAAAAAAAAAGTTTGTACATGGGTAATAGAAGTGGGAATGAAAAGGAAAGGGGGAAAGGGCAGAAATATGAGATACTATAAAATCATTCCTTGCTTAGAAACCCTCAATGACCACCTAATGTCTACCAAAAATGTGTAAATGCCTATCAGTTAAGACTGTACAATCTAGTTCCAATGTATTTTAACAGTATTGTTTCCCACTGTTTCTCTATGTTAAATTTCTATTCCTTCTCAACTGACATGCTAATTTTCCCTAAACATAGATTATATTTTCCTACATCCACATCTTTTTTTAAGCCACTCTTCTGACTGGAAAGCCCATCCTCCCAACTTTGACTAATGAATTCCTATTTATATTTTAATATCCATGAAAATTTTCTTGATTGACCCGAGAAAGAGAAAGGAGTCTTCCTTAGAATTTCCTAAATCTCTTCCTGTCCATAGTTCTATAACTCTACTATTACTTCCTAGTCACTAATTATGTATATATATACACACATATATATATATACACAATATTTTTATATTTCATATACATGTAACCTCTATGTCAGAGGATTTCTACTCATGTGAAAGGCTCAGAAAGACTTTGGGAGAATATCTCATTTCTTTTTTTAATATGGATCTTTTTATATGACATTTTGAATTTGCCTAAAACATAAAGACTTGGAAGTAATAGATAATATGAAGAGAAAAAGAGAAAAGTTAACAAAATTCAATGAGAGACTCAGAATCAGTCTCTGCTCCAAACAAAACACTCACTCAAAATGAGTGATGTGAAAATGAAATTAACTATACAAAATCTAAGACACTCATGAAAATTCACAGCTAAAACTAATAAGGGAATCATATCATATACTCATTACTCATACTTAACCCTTGACCTAAAAAAGAAAGAAAAATATAAAGGAAATGGGTAACAATTAAACAATGCTGACTCTTCCCCTCAAGTCTAATTCTGCTGGTGTGTTCTCCAGAATAAACTTGGGATGGTAGATGTGGATCTGCTGTTTGCCGTGCAGGACTCAGTTGCCACATACCTTTTACAATGAACTCTCATGTCAATTTGTGAGTCTCCTCTTCATCAGACCCACAGATAATATATCCTTTTTTCTTAGGGTGGGAGAGCTAATAGTTGACTTTCCTAACATTTTTTTAAAGTCAGAATTATATATATATATATATATATATATATATATATATATATATATATATATATATATATATAAACATTTGATTTCAAAACTTTGAATTCTAGATTCATTCCCTTCCTCCCTTGTCATCCACCCTTACTGGGAAGATAAGCAGTTCAGTATAGGTTGTACATGTGTAGCTAATGCAAAACAATAACATAGCAGATATAGTGTAAAAGACTGATTATTTCCCTCCCTCCTATCCCACCTCCCCATTGTTTTATTCTCTACTTTGATCCCATCCCTTTTCAAAAGTTGGTGCTTCCAACTTCCCTTCCCCCCAGCCTGCCCTCCCTTCCATCATCCCCCCTCTGATCCCCTTCCCCCCTACTCGCCTGTAGGGTGAGATACCCTATTTAATGTGTATGTCATTCCCTCCTCAAGCCAAATTCAATGGGAATAAGGTTGACCCATTCCCTTTTGCCTTCCTATTCTTGTTAAATTGGTCCTGTGCCCTCTATCTATGTATACCTGTAAACATATATACAGATATTCACATATGTATTCATATGCCCATATACCCTCACATATAGACATATATATTCCCTTCAATTACTGACGAAAGTTTCATAAGTAACAATTATTGTTTTTACATGTAGGAATGTTAATAGCTCAACTTTGATAAGTTCCTTATATGATTTCTTTTCCCTGTTTACCTTCTCATGTTTCTCTTGTTCTTGTATCTGAATGTCAAATTTTCTGTTCAACTCTGGTTTATTTTTTTCAACAAGAATGCTTTGAAAGTCCTCTATTCCACTAAATGACCATATTTTCCCCTGAAACATGATACTCAGTTTGTCTGGGTAGGTGACTATTGGTTTTAATCCCAGCTCCTTTGACCTCCAGAGTATTATTTTCCAAGCCCTTCGATCCTCAGTGTAGAAGCTGCCAGATACTGGGTTGTCCTGACTGCGTTTCCACAATATTCAAATTGTTTCTTACTGGTTGATTGCAATATTCTCTCCTTAATCTAGGAATTCCAGAACCTGGCTATCATATTCCCAGGAGTTTTCTTTTGGAATCTTTTTCAGGAGGTGATCGGTGCATTCTTTCAACCTCTATTTTGCCCTCTGTTTCTAAAACATCAGGGCAGTTTTCTTTGAGAACTTCTTGGAGGATGATTTCTAGGTTGTAACTTTGATCATGGCTTTCAGGTAGTCCAATAATTTTTAAATTATATCTCCCATATCGATGTTTTCCAGGTTAGTTGTTTTTCCCATGAGATATTTTACATTGCCTTCTATTCTTTCATTTATTTGGATCTGTTTAACAGCATCTTGATTTCTCATAAAGTCATTAACTTCCATTCCCTCCAATCTAATTCTGAAGCAATGATTCTCCTCATTGAGCTTTTGAGATTCTTTTTCCATCTGGCAAATTCGACTTTTTAAGGCATTCTTCTCCTCATTGCCTTTTTGAGCCTCCTTTGCCATTTGAGTCAGTCTGTTTTTTAAGGTATTACTTTCTTTAGTAAGGCTGTTGACTCTCATTTCATAATTTTCTTGCATTGTTCTCATTTATCTACCCAATTTTTCCTCCACTTCTCTTATCTACTTCTTAAGGTCCTCTATGGCCTCTAACCAGCTCATACTTTCCATTGAAGCTTTTGGTGCAAGAGTTCTGACTTCACTGTCTTCCTCGTGTTCCATGCTTTGCTCCTTTTTGTCCCAAAATAGGAGTCTAATGTTGGAATCTTCTATCTGCTTTGTTTCCTTTGCCTGGTCATGTCACCCCTCAGTCACTTGACCCCTGGACTTTTTGCCACAGTAGGACTCTGCCACCAGACAGGGGAGCTTTCATCCCAAATGCTGGGGTTTTCTCTGCTGCCAAGATATTAGATGAGTGCCCTCTCTTAGGCCTTTACATGCTCTGGCAAGCTGGACACATGCCCCAGGACCTCCACCCTAGACTGCAATCTAGATCCAAGCAGGTTAAAGCAAGAGCCATTACCTCTCAGACTGGTGCTTGTTCCCCCTAAACTCTTTAGGCCAGGACCTGAAGCTGCCACATGGTGTTGGCTGGCTGTGCAAGTGTCTCAGAGGCTTCTTGCCCCAGGTGCAAAAACCAAGCACTCCCACTTACTGGGTCCCAAAGTCCAGACTGCACTGACCTCTCACTTTGTCCTTTGCATCTTTGTGTTGATAAATCTAGAAATGGCCACACCTGCTGCTGATCTGGAGTCCCTCGAGCTGGCAGCTGGTCAGACCTGCCCTGGAGCTAAAGCCTTGGCGTGGGGCTGGGCTCGGCTCCCAGACTCCTGTGCTGGGCGATTCCTGCAGGCCTGACTGGCTGTCCTCAGCAGGAGGTTAGCTTCTCTGTGTCGTTTTGTGGGTCCTGCAGCTCCAAAGTTTGTTTAGAGTCCCCTTTTTACATGGATTGGGGAATGTGGAAGCCAGAGCAGTGGGGAGGACCTGCTTATACTCCACCATCTTCACTCCACCCCTGAGAATCTCTCATTTCCCTAGTTCATTTACTATTTCCAAATTATCTGAAACCATCAATATCTGGTAGTCTAAAATGTAGCATCAGCTCTCCATAGAAGCAAAGAGGCAAAAAAAGGCTCAAAATATGCAGTTTTATTTGTTAGGTAATAGAAACAAAGATGATAAGTAAAACTGATATCTGCACCCATAGAAAATATTTATCCCTCCTTCCTTCCATCACCATCATTAGATGATTACTGCAAGACACATATTTTGGAACAATATTCCTCTGGATAAGTCTCCAATTGGGTTATATCAATATTTCTTCCTTGCATCAAAGTGCGTCTCAATAGTGCATCCCTTTGCTCTGAAATGCTGACCTCTCACAACTCTCTTCTGGTCTCAGGAAGGCTTCTGCCAATTCTCCTCAGCAATATTCCTAATGGTCTTCTTGCACTGCTATAATTCAGTTTTTCTTCATTTCTATTACTCTTAAGTCTCTGCATGCACTGAGTTATTTTGTGGATTTTCTGTCATGTCACCTCCAGCAGATGACACACATACACCCCTCAAATGCCCACCACTACAACCTCCATTTAGTTCCACTGCATTTTTGCCCATTTTACTTTTCTCTAGCAGATACTACTAATCCTGGAAGAGGAGAATGAACATTGGAGACATAGGAGACTGTCAGGTTATGAAAAACTTTAGATAAAAAAGGAAGTGACATTTGAAACTTTAGGAAATTGAGAACCATTAAGAACTCCACACAACACAGGGATAACATGGTCAGACATATGCTTTGAATAAATTACATTAGCTTCTGAATAAAAAATGGATTGGAGTTGAGAGACTTAAGAAAGGGAAACTTGTTAGAAGTCTATTGCAATTGTCCAAGCAACAGGTAATTAGCTATTAAACTAGGGTGGTTGTTGTGTGAGTAAGGAAAAGGGGATGTCCAAAAGGCAGTTGGTTATCCGAGACTAGTACTAAGAAGGAAACATGTCCCTGTACCTCCAGCATTTCTCTCTTTTACTTAGTAGTGGGTTAAATTTATGCTAAGCTAAATGGGTAAAAATAAGAATGGTACAGGCTTAGTACAGTGTTTTTATGGTGTAGGCATTTAATAAATACTTATTGGTTTAGATTTCATAGGATGAAGAGTTGCAACATAATAAAACCTTAAGATTTTCCATTCAAATATTTTCTTACAAAGATTTAAATCATTGTTCCCAAATCCAAGATTTTGTTTTTGTTTTTTTTTGTTTTCTTTCCTTTGGGGTTAGGAAATATAATGAACTCTTCATGTTTATTTGACTGTATTTCAGACTGTTTTGGTTTTTCTAAATAGAACTTGTGAACTAATCAGGATATTAGCACATGCTACTACGGATAAAGAAATTAAAGTGCCAACATTGTTAACATTGTCATTTCCCAAATTATTACCCAATTGGATTGGAGTTATGTGCCTTATTGATATTCAACTGGTAGATTAAACCAACAGGTATTATTTTTTCATAAAATCTTGTGTGGTTGTGATGCCACATATGTTTGAGTCCATTTTAGTACATTTTTAATACATTTAAAGGAATGAAAAAATGAGAATGAAGAGAGTTATAAAATACTTGAACATTTAATTATTCTTCTGAACTTATTCTTTATATGTAACAAAATGCTCTTCAGAGAACAAGGATAGCATTCTCTACAGACTTCTATAATTCAAAGGTGACATACTACTTTCTGAAAATCAGTTCAGTTATGTCTAAATAGCTAGTATTCATAAAATGTGTTACCTAATGTGTATGAGCTATAAAACTCCCAATTTGGCTTAATAAATCTATTTAATATTCATTTCCCAAATGGGTCTTGTTCAAATTATGTGTTCTTTTCAGTAAATATAAATCTTCCTTTTTTTATACTGGAAGAATAAGACTGAAGCTCAAAAGATTCTGATCTAGGTGTCCAAATATTTAAGAACTACTTTTACAAAAGAAAAAAGATTTGAGAATCTCTTGAAATGTCAGGAAAACTCTATTGGAACCACATGGGAGTGTGTGTATATATGTGTACATGTATACATAAACATAGGGCACAAGACCAGTTTAATAGGAAGGGATGATACTTAAAAGGTTAAATTAAAAGGTCAGAGAGGAATATAATGAGAGGAGATGGGGAGAGACAGAATGGGGTAAACTATCTCATATAAAAGAGGCAAGGGAAAATAGATACAATGGAGGGGAAGAGCAGGAAGGCAAAAGGGAATGGGTCAACCTTATTCTCACTGAATTTGGCTTAGAGCGGGAATGGCATGCACACTAAATTGGGAATCTCACCCTACAGGAAAGTAGGGAGGAAGAGGATGAGAGGGGGGATGATGGAAGAGAGAGCAGGTTGGAGGGGGAGGGAAGTTGGAAGCACCCACTTTTAAAAAAGGACATGATCAAAGTAGAGAATAGAACAAGTGGGAGTTGGGATAGGAGGGAGGGAAATATAGTGAGTCTTTTACAATTTATCCACTATGGAAATGTGTCACATAGCTACACATGTACAACTTATATGGAATTGCATATCTTCCCAATAAGGGTGGGTGACAAGGGAGGAAGGGAAAGAATCTGGAATTCAAAGCTATAAAATTAAATGTTTATATGTATGTATGTATATCTTTCTCTCTATCTCTCTCTCTCTCTCTCTCTCTCTCTCCCTCTCTCTCTATCTCTCTCTCTCTCTCTCAGTCTCTCTCTCTCTCTCTGTCTGTCTCTCTCTCTTTCCCTCTCTCTCTTTCTCTGCTTGAAAGTTCTCTATTTCATTGAATGACCATATTTTCCCCTGAAAAATAATACTCAGTTTTGCTGGGTAGGTGATTCTTGGTTTCAATCCCACCTCCTTTGATCTCTGGAATATCACCAATACCTTAGATCCTTCAGTGAAGAAGCTGCCAGATCCTGGGTTATCTTGATTGTGTTTCCACAGTATTCAAATTGTTTCTTCCTGGTTGCTTTTAATATTTTCTCCCTGATCTGGGAATTCTGAAAACTGGCTATAATATCCCTAGGAGTTTTCTTTTGGGGATCTTTTTCAGGAGGTGACCAGTGGAGTCTTTCAACTTTTATTTTGCCCTCTGGTTCTAAAACATCAGAGCAATTTTCCTTGAGAATTTTTGAACAGTGGTTTCTAGATTCTTTATATGATCAAGGCTTTCAGATAGTCCAATAATTTTTAAATTATCTCTCCTAGATCTATTTTCCAGGTCAGCAATTGTCCCAATGAGATATTTCACATTGCCTTCTTTTTTTCATTTGTTTTGATCAGTTTAATAGTATCTTGATTTCTCTTAAAGTCATGAGCTTCCATTTGCTCCAATCTAATTCTGAAGGAATGATTCTCTTCAGTGAGCTTTTGAGATTCTTTTTCCATTGGGCAAATTTGGCTTTTCAAGTCATTGTTCTCCTCATTGGCTTTTTGAGCCTCTTTTGCCATTTGAGTTAGTCTATTTTTAAGGTGTCATTTTCTTCAGTCCATTTGTTGACACTCATTTCATAATTTTCTTGCCTTATTCTCATTTCTCTTCCCAATTTTTCCTCCACTTCTCTTATTTGGTTTCCAAAATCCTTCTTAAGGTACTATATGCCCTATTACCTGCTTGTATTTTTCCTGGAAGATTCTGGTGCATGAGTTCTGACTTTGCTGTCTTCCTCTGGTTCCATGCTTTGATCCTTTTGCCACCAAATTAAGAGTGTAAAGTTGGATTGCTCTGCTTGCTTTTCTTCCTTTGCCTGCTCATGTTGCCCCTCAATTATTTGAATTGTGAGCTTTTCCCACCGAAGGATTATGCTACCAGACAGGGGAGCTTTGTACCAAAATACTTGGGCTTTCTCAGATGCAGACACTATTAGTTGCATGCCCTCTCTGAAGCCTCTACAGGCTCTGGCAAGTTGGTTGCACACTCCATGATGTCCACCCTAGACTACAATCCTGATCCAAGCAGGTTATGGCAAGAGCAATTACCCCTCCAGGAGTTGAAGCTGCCACGTGGGGGTGGCTGCCTGGCTGTGGCATCTCAGTGGCCAATCACACATCCAACTACTGGATCCCAAAGTCCACACTGCTCTAATTTCTCCCTTGGTCCTTAGTGTATATGGGCTCATAATTCTGGAAACCCACACAGCTGCTGTTGACCTGAAGTCCCTCCAGCCAGCAGCTGGCTGTGGCCACCCTGAGGCTAAAATTTTGGGCTCCACGGGGTTAGGGGTTAGCTTCCAGAGTGTTGCACTGGCCACTTCCTGCTGGCCTGCCATGCTGTCCTCATTGGGAGGTTAGCTTCTCTGTGTCATTTTGTTTGTTCTGTAGTTCCAAAGTTTGTCTAGAGTAATTTTTTACAGGAATTGGAGTATGTGGAAGCCGGAGCTATGTGGATGTCCTGTACCTACTCCACCATCTTGACCCCACCCCCTTGGGTACTTCTTTTAATGACAGTTCATCCCAATTTACCCATGCTCACACATCTCATATGAGTTGTACACAGCCTTCTATAAATTGGTCATAAGGATTTTCTATGACTAGAAATTTAGATATTTTGATTCTATTTATATACCAATGCACAGTATGGGTTATCTGTTAGTTATCCTGAATCTTTACTCTATGACTAGCCTACTTATACATATGCATATATGCAAGCATATATTATTGTTGTTTGTCCTTAGTTCTCAAAGAGGACTATGACAACAGGGAAGTGATTAACTCAGAATGAATGTAAATATCAATTTTTCAGTTTGGGTCAGAAACCCTGAGAGTCTTCCCTTTCCAGATTGATATTTTTACACTAGGTAAAAGATTCTAATTTTTGCCTCATTTCTTACCTAGCATTAATCATTGAATGGGTATTGCCTCAGTCAAACTAAGAATTGTTAAAGACTTATCTTAAAAAGACCAAGGTCTCCTGCTGCATCCAGGGCCATCCCCAGTAATCCTAATTTATATCTGTCAACTGGACCCAGATGGCTCCAGAGGAGAAAGTGAGGCTAATGACATTGTAAAACTTCCCCTCACTTAAATTCAATTTACTTGCATGTCTTGTGTGTAGACTAAGACATTTCTTGAATTTAAAATAGTCAGCATCACCAGAACAATAGTTTCTTTTAAATCCCCAACTTCTAATATTAAATTATGACTAAATTTTAAAATTATCCTATTGATTCTCAGACTCACTTAAAATTTGATCTTTCAATGAGTTTCAGTTTGAGTTCATTGATGATAAGCTCACTCCTTACTTTCTCATTTTCAAGTTTGAAGCTATGCTTTATTAACTCACCACAAATTCATGTAATTTTCTAGGTAATGAGCATACTTTGATAGGAGAAAAAATCAGTATCTCTAACCATTTATATTTATATGGAAAATGCAAGAAAAGTGAAAGATTTGGAACCTTTTTGTTGCTACTTCTTTAAACTCTGCACTAAAACAATATTTTGGTAAAATGAAAATTTTAAACCGAAAAATCAGTTCTATTGAGAGCTACTTAGCCTAAAACTTTTCCTAACACATGTGATTTAGGGACCCTGAATTTTTGACATAGTAAGAGATTACTTGAATCAGGCAAAGACAAAACACTATATGAGGTCCAAGGAAAGAAGGATCATTTCTGAATAGAGAAATCATGGAACATTTAATAAAGGAGGTAACATTTAAGTTACATCTTGAAAGATCCAGCAGATAGAGAATGAAATGGGAATGGTAGGGAAGACATTTCAAGGGTAAGGAATGACACAAGGAAAATCACTAATGTAAGAATAAATGGGATTTGGAATAGGTAATTCAGTTTTTTTAAGCCATAGAGAATAGCAGGGAGCATTATGAGTTTTAGTTTCAAAAAGTAAGGGAGCACAAGATTGTGTGAGGCCTTGAAAAGGAATCAGGAACTTGTTTGGTAGGCAATAGGGAGCCACTGAAGGATTTCAAGTGGAGAAGTGACAGAGTCATATCTGTGCATAAGGAAGATGAAATTAACAATAATGTAAAAGATGGATCAGAAGGAGAGACTTTAGAAGCAAAGCAACTGGCATCATTGAAGATATTAAAATGATATTAATTTGATAAAATTGACTAGGAAATTTGTTTTAGATGCTCATGTATTCAGTAGTGACATATATCAGGATTGCTGGGCATTTATGAGCTGTATTATTTGACTTTGCCATTATGTCATTTGATATCAATGCTTGATGTTTTCCTTCCTAAACAAGATGTAACATGCCATTCAAAGTCAACAAGGACCGACAGAGTTTAAACACTGGGGTTTGTAACTCATCATGACTATCTCCACATAACCACCACCACCACATTTCTGCCATCTCCACCAGAATAATATGCATCATTATTGTATTTTGCATGATTTGTCGTTGTTTTCCATTCACTTTCAGTTGTGTCCCACTCTTCATGACTCCATTAGGGGTTTTCTTGGCAAAGATATTGGAGTGATGTCATTTCCTTCTCCAAATCATTTTACAGATAAGGAAACTGAAGCAAACAGGATTAATTGAATTGCTCACGTTCACAGAGTTAGTAAGTATCTGAGGCTAGATTTGAATTCAAGAAGATGAATCTTTCTGACTCCTGGTATGATACTCAATCTACCAAACCACTGTTCTTTGCATGAAATTTAACTTTAATTCTTCAAAAATCAGAGATTTAGAGATTAAAGTAACCTGAAAGATCATCAAATCTAATATCTTCATTTTATCGATGAAGAAACTGAGGTTGGAAAGATTAAATAACTTGATCAGGGTAACATAGCTACTGTTTGAGCCAAATTTTAACACATGATCTTAACTCCAAGTAAAGCACTCTGTCTACTGCACCATGATATTCATGTGTATTAGTGCATGAATTAGTAGTTTATTTGTGACCTTTCAGTTCACAGAGAATCTGTGAAGAAATAAGGTTCTGGTAAGTGCTTTAGGTCCTTTTCAAATACTACATTTTCCATAATTCCTGCCAACTCTGAAGAATTCCAAAAAGTACTAAAATTGGAACTCAGAAAAAGAAAAACATTTCTGGCTGTCAGAAATAAAATGGCAATCACTGATCTGAAAACACTGCCATGACACCACATACTCACTCAGTGAATAACAAGGCATAGTGCAGTTATTTTTCAGTGAGGGGAATCAAAAAATCGTTTCTCTCAAGATGCTCCAGAGACACAGAGCACAACTCTCTGCTGGTCTCGCTGGGCTGATGAAGCCTTCTCATGCACTTACAAGAAAAGGAAAAAAAAAACACAAATGCTCAGCCAACTTATCCTTTCGCGTCTCTTGTCAATACCTTCCAATCAAATGTGTTGGCAGGATTGGGTTGCTGAGGGAGAATTGAACACTGCAACTATCCTTTCATCAGCTTAAAAACTGTGGTAAGCTCATATTTATATCATGTTACTGATCTTTAAAGTACATCTCCTGCTTTCTGTACTAACAAATATTTGTCATCCCTGCTTCCTTCAGAGGTTTAGAGACAGTAGGTTGCCAAACACAGTGGTCTCTCCATTACCAGAACAGGCTGATATTTGAACTTTCTCATGTGGCAATAGGTTGATTCTTTCACTTTCTGTCTCTGTTTCCATCTCCTTCTCTGCCTCTGTGTCTCTGTCTTGCTATCTCTCTGTCTCTCTGTTTCTGTTTCTGTCTCTCTGTCTCTCTTTGTCTCTGTCTCTGTGTCTCTCTGTCTCTCTCCTATTCCCTTTCTCTTCCTTGCCACCATCTCATTCTCTCCCACCTGTCACTGCCTATCTGTTTCTCTTCTCTAATTATATTTTCAAATTCTATTTCTCTTATTAATATAAAATAGATAAAAATCATTTAAATCTGCGTAAAGGGGGAAATATGTGTCTGTATTGGATTTATTTCTCTTTTGAAATAATTAAAATGCTCTGTGGGGCAAAATTTGTAAGCCACTCCTTTTCTCTTTGAATGTTTAAGGAAATTTTAAAACTAAAACATTAATGCACTTAGCATTAAACTTGATTCTCACAATAATGCGAAGGATCAATGCTAAATTGGAGGAATGTTAAAGACCTTTGGGGAGTACTGTGCAGACTTCAGACCCATTGGGCACAGTGTGATTATAGTTATAAACTCATGATACTTTAACTTGTGAATAAATGAAGTATCCTCTAGGATACTCTGCTTTCTTTATGATTATTGAGGCAGTATTGCCTGAAGGGGGATCCCCATTTTCTTATCATTGTGGGAACATGAGGACAAATGAGCAATACTAATGTGCCTGGAAATAGAATAATTCAGCCCTTTCCTTTGAATTATCTGCTTCCCAACTTATATTGATTTAAGTTCATAAGAGCCTGATGAGCACTCTTTTTATAAAAGTGAAGGATAATAAAGGTAAGAACCTGAGACAAACATGAGAACTTTAAAAGATTGTCATATAGAAGAAAGATTGTATTTGTTCTATGTTTCACTGGAGGATAGAAAATTAAAAAAAACAATAGGAAGAAAATAAAGGAAGCAGATTTGGGCTCAAAAAACGAAAGACAATTTTTTTAAAACAACATTTTATTTATCCCAAATTACACATAAAAACAATTTTTAGCATTCTTTTTTTTAAATTGAGTTACAAATTCTTTCCTTTCTTTCTAAGATGGTAAGCAACTTGATATAGGTTATACATGTGCAATCATGTAAAATGTATATCCTTATTAGTTATTTTGTGAAAGAAAACAAAAAAATTCTTAAAAAAGAAAGAAAGGGGAAAATAGGATGCTTTGGTTTACATTTAGACTCAATCAATTCTTTTTGTAGAGCTGGAAAACATTTTTTATCATGAGTCCTTTGGCATGGTTTTGGATCAATGTATTGCTGAGAAGAGCTAAGGCATTCACAATTGTCCACTGTACACTATTGCCTGTGTACACTTGTACAATGTTCTTCTGGTTCTGTTCACTTCACTCTGTACCAGTTCATGTAAACCTTTTTGAGGTTAACAAAAAGAATTATCATAACACAGTAGTATGCCCAGTAAAGAACTAAAGATATTAGATCACTGTCTTCTGATATTACTCCCTGCCATTGGTTTTAGATGTCAAGTCCCATAAGTTATACCTTATCTCTTGCATATATATCTCTTGCATAATATCTCTTGCATATCCCACTTTCCTCTGATGGTCAGCACTCTGATGCAGGCCCTCATCACTCCGCTCCTGGACTGGTACTATAGCCCGCTGTTTGGTCTACATGTTCCTACTCAGGTCCATCCTTTACTCATATGTAAAATCTGTCTTCCTAAACCACAGGTCTGATGACATCACATATACACCCCCATGCAATAACTCCAAGAGCTAATATTTAACTTCAAGATCAAATATAAAATCCAGTTTGCCTTTTAACCCTTCATAACTTGGCTGCCTTCAACCCTTCCAGTCTTCTTACAACTTACTCACCTCTTCATGCTTTATGGACGGAGACCAGCGATCGATATTGTCCTCTTTGCTATCTCGTTGCTCTTCACAAGACACTGTATCTTTCAAGTTCATACATTCTCATTGGCTACCCTGCCATTAATTTTCTCATGGCCTTAAATTTTTCTCCTAGTTTCCCTGGATTCCTTCAACTTTCAGTTAAAATCCAACTTTGGCAAGGTCTTTTCTGATCTCCCTTATTAATGCTAGTGCTTTCCATCTGAGATTCTCTCTAATTTATATATTATTTCTATATTATAATATATCTAATTTGTACACAGTTATATGTGTGTTGTTTCCCCCATTAGACTATTAACACCTTAGGAACAAGGATTGTCTTTAACATGTCTTCCTGGTCCTAGCACCTCACAGTGTCTGGAATACTGTAGATATTTGATATATGTATATTGAAGACTAGAGTTCAAATCTGACTCAGACATTCACTAGCTATGTAACACTGAGTAAGTCACTTAATATCTCTTTTGTCTCATTTTCCTCTTATGTTAAATGGGGATAATAATAGCACCTAATTCCCAGGAGATGCTGAGAGAATCAACTGATATAATATTTGCAAAGCACTTAGCCCAGTGGCTAGCTGTAATGGTAATAAAAGTTTGAAAATCTTTCGCAACAAAGTGAGATCTATATTGCATTGGCATTATACTGGCATATAGTGGGTCCAATAAAAATGCTTTATTGTTATCATTATTATTTTTTTTGTTATTATTATTGTGTCATTGACTGATTTGTCCTTACTTATTCTGTGATCTAAGATAAACTGTCCTATTTTCTGCTTTTAACAGATAATATTCCATGTTAATAAAAGTTTTTTTATTTTATTGTAGAGGGCATTGTATCATTGAAAGGAACTTAGACTTGGGATGGCTTTAAAGTTTCCTCTTGACTCTAAGATTATTTGATGGTTTAGGGAAAGAAAGTATACTTTTGCCCAGAAAGCAGATGAACCTGTTCTATGATAACACAGACTATCTAGTTAAGTAAGGTTTAGTGCCACAGTTGTATTTACTAAATTTCAGTGGTTTCAGAACAAAATATGTTTAGAATTCTCTAAAAACACTGAGATCACATCTGCTGTGTACAATCATTTTTGTTTTCCTATTCCTTTCCTATGCTGAGTCCCCCAAGCAAGTATTCCTATAAGGCAGGATTCCTTGTTTTTTACTCTTGCAATAGGTTTCATTTGTTCAAAGAATGCTGTAGGATTCTCTAGATTCAAATAACTTCAATTTCCCATAAGTGTATATAACAAAGTGACTTGGGTGAAAAGGGTAGAAATACATTTAAAGATTCAAATTAAATTGCAAAAATCTCAAGTGGGTAGGTGAGTGGGAAACTCTGAGTCATCATTTATAAAGGAAAAACTAGTAATTATGTAGATATATGACCAATAATCCATTATGTGATTGACTGATAGACTTCAAAGTCAATATGGGCCCCTTATCCTATACTTTCTGGCTAGTTTCTTTGGAAGACCTGGATAGTATTCTTTTTCTTAGTGTCATTTTTATCTTTAAGAGTCATTTCAATACCAAGGACTTCTAAATTTTACTTTGATTTAATATGCAATATCCCTAAACCATAAGTCTCAAGGACATTAGTCTTCTTTAAGCTTCATAATCTATTCCCAGCCTGATCTAGGATTATGTAGTGCTGATTTTGGTGGTGGTGATTTTTCAGAGGTGTACCAGAGTCAAGAAGCTTCTTTCACAGTTTCACAGAATGTTGAAGCCTAGAGATATCAAGGAATTTCTCTACTCAGAGGTTCCAGAATCATATTGGAGAGTAATGCCTACCACATTGTTGTATGGGACTAGAGGTCAAAAGAAAAATCAAGAACCAATCTAGAAGATAAAAAGATTAATTAGCATTGAGGGACACTTGTTAGGTGCTAGCAAGTCCTCTGAACAAAGGGAGATACACATACAAACAAATGGTTTGCAAAAGTCTTAGAGAAACATTTACTGCTATTTAGCCATTTTTCAATCTTGACCGACTCTTTGTGACTCTTTTGTTTTCTTGGCAAAGATAGTGGAGTGGTTTGCCATTTCTTTCTCCAGCTCATCTTACAGATAAGGAAACTGAGGTAAATAAGGTTAAGTGACTTGCCCAGAATCACATAGCTAGTAAGTGTCTGAGGCTGGATTGAATTCGGAAAGTGGAATCTTCCAGACTCCCAACCTGATGCTCTAAACACTGTGCCACCTAACTTCTCTTAAAAGGCAGCATTAAACACCACAAAAGGAACCTATCAGGTGAGACTACTTCTTATTTGTGAGACTGAGTAATAGAGACAGTAGAGTACATTAGATGATTTGGGGAAAGAGGATGACTTTAATCTTCAGATTGTAACTTGATAACCATGTGTTCCCAGAAGACATCAAAGCTATGATTTATTCTGATGGCAAGGGTATATTTAAATGCCATCAGAGTATAGCGGATGTCTCTTTCAAGATAGAATCAGTGGGCTTCTCCTGTTGTGAAATGAAATGCAGACTAAAATCTATTTATATAATCATTCATCTCTCTTTTTTTCACCTCTAAAGTTACTTTTTCTAGGGATACATTTCACCCCCAAAGGCACAGCACACAATGTTTTTATTCATTTCCTCCACAGAGATCACGTATCACACACCTCTTAATGTATAAATAAGAAGATGAAGGCCTTCCTAGGTCAAGTGACTTCCCCAGGGTAACATATATAGCTTAAAAGCAGTCCTCATCTTTTGACCCTCATTCTAGTATTGTTTCCCTTCTATTGTGACTTAAAATATGTTCATACAAAAGTAAATGGAGTAATGGACATATGGTACAGGGCTTTGCAATAGAATTAGAATATAAACCATCTGCTGAAAAAAAAAAAAGATATGGGAAATGAAGGATCGATGTTGAGTTTGATCAGGCTCCAAGGCTGACACTCTTATCATAAGAGGCAATGGATTTTATTCATGATCACAACTATGGTGGCAGCTGGTTTTCCATCTTAGTTACAAGATGACACATCCATCAATAGGAAGCTTCTTGTCACTGGCATTATATCTATCCTGTCTCTGAGGGAAGGCCTTTCTTTGGATGTCTTAATGTCATTTTAAACACTCTCTACTCTTTTCTTTGACTTTCCAAAATCTTGACTCAGCTCAGTTTAGTGTTGGAGGTCTCATTAGTGATTCCTCAAATGTACTTCAAATAAGGATGTTGTTGTTTTTGTCTGTATGGGGTAGGATTGTGGTTTTAAAGGCTATATTTAGAACTTGGTTGA
The DNA here is from genome assembly GCF_028583685.1 of Petaurus breviceps papuanus. NCBI lineage: Eukaryota > Metazoa > Chordata > Mammalia > Diprotodontia > Petauridae > Petaurus > Petaurus breviceps. The sequence goes on from NW_027185809.1 coordinate 49,650,094, forward strand.
TGGATCTTAGTCAATTTGGTTCTAGTATAACATTATAACTGATGTATAACATAATTTTTTGAATCAATTTTCTAATTTAAATGGTACCAATGATTGACTTCAGAAGGTTATTGTGAAAGTCCATTTAAATTTAAACAGGCTAGATAATTAACCAAGTCATAAGTAGCACAGAGCAACCAGGTCTTTGAACCAAGGTTCAAAGAGGGAGAAGATACATTCCTTCCCCACAGTGAATGCCATTCCTGTACATTGCCTCACTGTTTTTTGTCAGTTTTCATTGTCTATTTTATATATGTCTATTTTAAGACTATCAGCCATAGAGTTCTTTCACCCTGGGACCTTTTTATTCCGGTCTGGGTCCAACTCTAGGAGAAGTGAGGGGTGGGGGCAGCCAAGGGGCACAGTGAGTGTGGAGTGCACTGGTCCCAGAATTGGGAGACCTGGGATAGGTTCCGGGCTCAGATACTTAACACCCACACAAAAATAACTGGCCGTGTAACCTTGAGCAAGTTACTTAACCCCAATTGCTTAAAAAAAGTGAGGGATGGGAGGGAGGTATATCTGTGAACTTTCTGGAATATGCACCAATAGTTCACCATGCCCTCGATAGAATCTTTGCCACTGCTTCCCCGACTCTCATCAGAATTGTCTTTTCTAAAGAAATTCTATGTAATGAGTTTCTGATAAAATAAACCTGAAATTTTAAACTTGGCAAATGTTTCATATGTAGAGTTCTTGAAAGTTTTTGCTAGTGGAATTGTTGTTTAGAAACAGTTATTTTATATTTAAGAAGTCAAATGGCTTAGATTCTTTGAGATGATTTAGAGAAATAAGCTATTTCTAAATTCTTGATATATAAACATTTGAAACTTCTTTAACAGATATCCCCTGTCCTCCACCATTGTTGGGATAGCAGTTATGGGTGTGCTATTTATACATGTACTATCAAGACACTCCAGAATAAATAGGTCTCAAGATCAGCAGGCAAGTCTGGCTATATGAACCTACCATCCTAATGATTTTCCAAAGGAATAATTAAAGGTAGAATCAATATATAGCTATATCTACATATCCATATATGAATATTTATATGTACATATATGTATACATGTAGATATTTATGTACAAGTGTATTGTGTATATGTATATATATATATATACACACACACACATATATATATATAATATATTTTTTCCTCAAGACTGATTCTCTCTCCTTACCATGTTGATATATAGGCAGCAACATAAGGAAAATCAATATTCTTTTTCTACTTGCCCAGCATAAGTTGTTATCTGGACCAAGTAGATAAGTAATCATTCACAGTAACCATCATATATTGTGGTGACTGACTGTGTGAAGAGATAGGTATTAAGCAAAAAAAAAAGTGAACAGGTAAAAATACACCACTCCCCTCAAGCAGAAAACAAACAGCAACACAGGATCTTAAAATATACTGAGTTTTCTCATAGTCACAAAGAATCTGGATTTTTCTGTCCTTGCCTTCCACATGAGAATTAAAAAGTTTGACTAGCTTTTCTTATTCCTGTTAGGGCATTTTAAGTATGCAGGTGAAATGGAATCAGTGAGCTTTGTCATATTTTAGAAAACAAAAGTTTTGCAACCTGACTTCTCCTTGCAAGGACAATTCACCAAAGACCTCCTCCCTTTAAATTTCACTTCAAGGTATATTGCCTGATTTTCTCATGAGGGAAAGCTTGGTTTGGAATGATAATACACCCTGGAAAAAGTCTGACTGCACATTCACTCATGGGAAGGGAGGAGGAAAGAGGACGTTTACAATAGATACTAGGGGAAAGTTAAAAGTCAATCAGAAAGAGTAGAAGAGTTGGTTTGCTGCTGTGACTCCCTGTAAGTCACATGACATTTTCTCTGAAGAACTCAAAGGTCACTTTGCTCAATTTTCATCAAGTGCCCCAATGTTGAAAAGCAGGAAAGCACGACTTTATGAGACTACGGGTAGGAAAGGTCCAAGCTGAAGGGAGAGGAGGCAGAAGAGTAGCAAAGGAACCTAACTGCATAGTCCTGGAAGAAAAGTTTTAGATTGCATCAAATGCTTGAAGCTGTGAACTTAAATGTAAAAAACCTTAAAAACTCCAAGTTGGATTCCCCCTTATCTCCTAGAATTCTGGCATATTTAGAGAATTGTGTCATTACACAGGTTGTTAAACTGATGCTTTAATTACATGCATTGCGGCCAAGTTATGACTGTCCTGAGAAATACAGATCTGATATTTGAATGAATTAATGTAATTTTACATTCATTGTTAATGATTTTGTAGCATGTATCTTCATGTATTTACTTATTTGTATCTATCTGTCTGCCTGTATTTATGCATTTAATTTGTTAGTTTATTTTGAGAGGTTTAAAGCAAAAAGGGTGCTAATCAGCATTAGTAGAAGGAAATTCTTCATTGGGGAGTTCTCTATATCAGTTTAATTAGAGACCTACTACCTTTTTAGTAAACAAGCTCTTCATGTCAGGTTTATGATTTTCAAGAAACTATTTGAATAACAGTCTTTTGAATGGTAAAATGAGACAAGGTCATCTGTTGAATTCTGACAGAATGGAAAGTCTTTTTTTGGATGAATTTTGTCTGTCAAAGTTTCTTTGATAGCTACTTCATATTTATACTCCCTCTAGCATAGATTAGTCCATTTAGACATGTGAAAGTTCATGAAAAGTTTTGCTATGAGCATTTTATGCAAAAATGTATTATATCTTGCTAATAACTCTGATGGTTCTTCAGAATGGGCAGTTCTGCCTTGTTTCTCAGTCAAATAATTGCAACAACTTAATTCCCTTTGACAGAACACCATTCACTTATCTTAAAGATGATCTCTTAGCATGGTCCTCTTAATGGAAGTAAAGGATAATGAATAGTCCAATAGATTGGAAACAGAAGAACCAGGTTCAAATCCTGGCACTGCTCCTTAGCTCTTGTGTGACAATATATCTCTGGGCCTTAAATCAGATCATAGATTTAGAACTGGAAGAGACCTTAAAGGTCATTCAGTCCAATCCTTTCATTGTAAGAAGAGGACACAGGTATAGGGCATTAAATGATTACTTAAAGCCAAATAGCTAGGTAGAGTAAGAGAGTAGAGGTTGCAACCCAGGCCCTTTGACTCCAAACCTAGCACTCCTTCCACTGAGCTATGTCTATAAAATGAGGGGTTTGGACTAAATGACCTCTAAGGTTTCTTCTAGCCCCAAATCTACAATCCAATATTCTATCACCATTTCCTACAGCTTACCTTTTATGAAGACACCCATAAAATTCAATTTAAAAGCCATGTTTCTTTAAATAAACATGTTTATGGACACTAGATGGAAATATTGCACAAATAGAATACATATCCCACTTGACATCCCCATGCTATATTTTTTCCTTTGGTGAATAGAAACCTTACTATGTGACTTTAAAGGATTGAAAAATAGTCATAGCTTTCCAAACTATACATAAAGAAGATTCATAACATTCTATGTTATAAGTTTAGCAAGGCATAAGCTGTAGAAATTCAGCAGGGAAGTGATTGTGAAAATTCATTTCCTAAGGCATTCATTTTATTTTAGTTTTGAAAAACTAAAGAGGTTCTTACCATTAAGCCAACAAGAAAGCTGATGAAAATCTTACGGCTAGAAAATATGAAGAACAAATTTCTGTAATCACTACTAATAGAATCCCCAGTGTATATAACTATTGCAAGCCTCTTCCCTGCTTTTTCTACTTCTCCCAAGGATAGCCATAAATAAACGTTGCTTCACCTGAGGCAAGTGTTATGGGAGAAATATCTCCTTTTTGAGTTCATGTGGTAGGTTAATGCTGCCAAATAAACTTATCACAATGAAGAAATTATAGTGATAAAAACTAGGTTGCATTATTCTTAAGCACAGGTAGAGAAGGAAAAAAAATAACACTGATCACAAATTGGGGTTTCTGACAAGACTTTGTATAGAAAAATATATCAGAGAGATAGAGAAATCATTATTTTTCATAATGCAATCTCTTACATTTTTCTAGGCTATAAAAAGTTAAAGAAGATTCATAATGCTATGTTCCTTTCAATGTCATCAAAGTTGAACAAACTAAATTATAATGAATTACTAAATACACCAAGTTATAGATTTGAACACTGAGTCTTCAAAATTCTACATTCACAGAACTACAAAACTGTATTTTAAAGACATATCAAAGGATGAATTTGGGGCAAAGGGTTTAAATGTCACAAAGATAATCAGAAAGCTCCACATCAGGGAAATCCTTCTATAAAAATGTTAGCTAGAAGAATCCATTTGGGAATCTCAGATTTCCCTTTGGCTTCTTGTTTGAGGAATGTCAAAAAGTCTTGTCTTGATACTATTATTTAGTGAGTCAGGTTTTAGATAAATAAGGTTAATATTAACAGAAGACAGGTTTTATTTAGCTAAACATTGCAGGAGAAATGGCAGGATGAAAATCAGTAAGAGGACATTTTAAAAAATGAAAAATTATAGTCCAAAAGACTATCATGGTGAATAAGATACTGAGGGATGGAGGCAGGGGTAACAAAGGTGATGTGGATCAAACACACACACACACACACACACAATCTTGTTATCACAATGTACAATTTTATGGAACTATCCCTTCTATTCTGCCATGGACTAATTAGCAAAACCTGACTGAATTACATCCCAATTCCTACTACCTTCTCCAGCAGACTGAAAAATGTAACCTGGTTCAATAATCTCCTTTCAGCTTAACCTATATGCATAAGCTCCTGGTGCAAATGCACCCACCGATGTTGCTCCCAACATGAAACTAGCCACCTTCCAAACCAACTGTCCTATAAAGACAAATGTATCTGGTTGGTCCATTTACATACCTCAGAAGTCTGCTGATTGACATGTACACTAAGCAGGTTTGACAAAAGCTATACAAATCACATTTTTTTCCCCAAGAAGCTAAAGTTTCCCCCATCAAGTATATCTTTCTTGGAGCTGCAATAAAACAATTTTCATTTGGCACTTCACTTTATTTGACCTCATTTTTTTCTGAGTTGCTGGTGAATTAGATTCCCCCTAGGCTCTCAAGACTGAGTATCCTCAAGAGTAGACATATAGAAACCAATCTCATGGGTAGAAGTGGGAGATAGAACCAGAGAACAATAGTTTAGGTCCAGATATAGCCTTATAACTCCCCAGACAGATGTATTATCTAAGCATCCCTGTAGAGGTTGGGGACTGGGATTGAGGATATAAGCCCTGCAGCTTCAGGTAGTGAATGTTCCAGCTAATACTTTTCACTAGGCACAAAGTAAAAACAATCATACTTTTTACTAGGCACAAAGTAAAAACAATCAGTATGAATTCCTAATTCCAATCTTTTAACTTCACCAAGTGGGATATCCCCCCTCCCCAGGCATCCATATCCTCCACTAAAGTCTTAATGACTCTTCATAGTTGTGGCTCTTCTTTCATTTGTTGTTTCATTAATCTAACATTAATTGTTAACCATTGGTGCTGCCAGGTGGCTCAGCGAGTAAGAGCACCGGCTCCAGTGTTGGGATGACCTGGGGATCGAATCTGGGCTCATATACTTAACACCACACCCAGAAATAACTGGCCGTGTAACCTTGAGCAAGTTACTTAACCCAGATTGCTTAAAAAAAATTGTTAACCATGGGAAATTCTAGAGAAATGACGCAGTAAATTGCTCCAAAAATACTCTAGCAAAACAAACAAACTATATAAAGCAAATTAACACTTTTTATCCAAGCACCAATGAATTTCAAATGGAATAACTAATCATATTTTTATTCATTCATTTATAAAGTTTAGCAGGAATCTATTCTGAATAATGCTAAATCAAAATGATTTGACTTCTAACCTACCTTTGGGTATTTTTCTGCATTGTTATTTCTTGGAAATGGTCTTTCAATAAATGTACTGTGTCCATTGCCTGGTCCCTTTGGAACAGAAAAAAAACATGAAAAACTCATGAATTTTTGCCACAGTCATCCTGTTTTAGTGAAAAATAGAATTATACAATGTGCAAAAAGAATCAGTTTTTTGCTTTCAAGTAGTTCAAGTTATAAAAAGACTGACAAAATATTGGCTGGTAGGCATCCTTCAGTTACCTGATTGAATAAACTGATAAGAGTATTTGTAGTTAGTAGGTCATTTCAAGGGAATTGGGTGTTTGGGTGACATTCTGTTCTCTTAAATACTTTAAACATAATCTCTCCAATTTCATTTACTCTATTAAATTTACTTTGCTAATGTTTTCTTTACTGTAAAACCTTAATAGGATCTGAGTGATCAATGTAATTGATATAGTAAGAAGTTAATAATTCCACTGTTTTCAGCCCTAGTCTCCCCACCTTCTTCCCCCTCCAAAAAAAATAAAAGCACTACACTGTGGTGTTCAGTTTTGGGAAGCACATTTTCAGAGAGATCTACATAAGCTGCTGTAATAGCCAGCATTCTAGGACACCCAGGATAGCTTACTAGCACAGGTTCTTTGATCTGCTTTACTTGAAGTAAAGCAACCTTTTAAAGGGGTCAACAATCCCCTTTTAATTGTATTCACTAGTTCAGGGGAAAGGTCATCACCCTCAACATGGAGAAACTATAGTCAGAGAAAATATGAGAAGAAAAATAGCACAAAGATCAACAGACAGGACTCCAACTGTCTGAATGTATCAATATTCATATATACTTTGCATACATCACTGGATTGAAGGAGCACAGTCATCTAAGCAATTGGGGGCTCCTAATTTAAGGCTACTCAGAGTATTGATCATGAAATCAAAAGATCCTTCTCATGAGCAAATTCCAAAAGCAAAACACTAACTTCCAAAAATATATAACAAAGACTTGGCATCTTACTGATTGACTGCCAAGGAGGTTGAAAATTCTTGTGCCCCAGCACTTAATTGGAAATTCTCTATAGCCCCGAGTCTGATTAGTTCTGGGTCAGGGCTTTATGTGTCTATGAATGGGCAGGGAACATCTTCAGTTTCCCTTAACATTATAGATGCAGAAGATGTGAAGGAGAGGAAGCAAAATGATGATGGAATTATAAACCATCTGAAGGAACTGGAAGTACTTAGTCTAGAGAAGTTCAGTGAGATACTCATAGATTCAGAGCTGGAAAGGACCTCATAGGTCTGTCTATCTAACACTTGCATTTTTCCAAATTGGAAACGAAATTTTAGAGAAATTAACTTGCCTAGATTCACACAGCTAGCAAATGTCTGAGGCAGTATTTGAGCTCATTTTTTACCGAATCCAGGGATAGGGATGCATTGTGCCACCTACACTTCCTAGTTTAAATATGAGATTAAAGTATCACTTCTTTGTTTAAATATCCAAGTTTTTAATCAATTTTAATCTATATATTTTAAAACTTTGGTGATATATATATATATTCCCACCCTATAACTCAGTTACAAGAGTGTAGAATAAGAAGGCTTAACTGTGTCACAGAACCACTTCAGTTGGGGCTACAAAATGGCTCAGTGGGTAGAGTACTAGGCCTGGAGCCAAGAAGATTTTAATTCAAATCTGGCCTCAGATTTACTGACTGTAGGACTCTGTACAAGTCATTTATTCTCTGTTTGCCTCAGTTTCCTCACCTGTAAAATGATGTTAATAATGACACCTACTTCCCATGGTTGTTTTGAGATGGAATTATAATAATTGCAAAGAGACTAGCCTGACACATAGTAAGCCCTATGTAAATGTTAAAAACAAACAAACAAAAAAAAAACTGGATGATCTCCATTCCAACATCCTCATCCTTATGATAACCTTCCTCCAAACAGCAACAACAGCAGCAACTATCACCTGGTTAACAATATAGACCATGAAACTTGTCAATTGGAGCAGCTAAGAAGCATGACTTGTCATAATTCCTGCTGGGTCTAAAATCGGAAAATAAACTCACTCACTTTGAGGTTTCCACTAATATATGCCAAAAACCATAGGCAAAACAGTTGATCTTAGTGAACATCAATGGTAGGTCTATCCTTTCCCACTGTACCTTTCATTAATCATTTATGTAACTATCCTGAAAGTCTTCAGTCTTTTGGCAGAACTTGACTTCAAAACCTCCCATCCCAGGAACGTTGAAATTATCAGTGAGAACTATCCCTGATAAATGTTCTATTAATTGGCTACAATGCACATCAATTTTTAGTGACATAAAGATTGTCCAAGGATTCACTGACAGGTACTGCTTATGATCATGTTGATCAACACAGATAAACTTTTTAATAACTGATTTATTGTATATTTAGCATAGACAAACATTATAAAATAACTGGTGGGCTCTTAGCAGTTGTTTCAGAAAATTTAAGTATAAGTTATGTAAGCAGGACAGATACACAAGAATTTTACAGAGGGGAAAAGGAAAGGGTTAAGATTTACAGATTTAACAAAAGACAGAAGAAAAGGAAGCTCTACCTCAGATAAAATTATAAACCTGGTCAGCAAACACTGGGAATAAAGCTGAAATTTGTCAACTAACCATTAGCAGCTGAGTCACTACTAGTTACTTGATATGGTCATTTGAAGGAAAGAGCCATCAAAACCTGAGCCACACATTATCTTCTCACTAACTGATCACCAGAGTTAGTTTCTGATGTTTCAGATAAATACTATAGGCTCTAACTAGGGATGCAACTTGCTGATTGAAGCAAATATTTTCTATAAAGCAAAACCAGAATAAAAATTGTCCTATGATCTCAAGTTAAAATTAGCTGGGAGACATTATGTCCTTATGAACAACAAAATACAAGTTAGAAAGGCTTAGCACGGTGATTCTTAATCTTTTGTCTCTGGGAGTGAATAATAGAAAAAGCAACATGCACCTAAGTCAGAGATGTTTGCTAGCATTTATTTTTAGCTAATTTAGTGTCACTTAAAATGATTTTTTTTTCAATGATACATGTGGATTTTGTGGTATAATGTAACATCTGGCTACTGCCCCCTAAATAATGAATTTCATCCTTAGCACAATTCCAACTTTAGTTCTGGGTTCCAAAAATAAGTTAAAATCAATTCTCATAACTTGGTATAAAATGCGATATAAATATTTTGAGCAATATAGTTCCTTCTCTACATTCATACAACTATCTCACTAGTTCATTGCCTCATTGTTTCCCCAGAAACTCTACAATGACCTCCCAATTTATCCCCTTTCTCAAAGTCTCCCTGATTGTTACTATTTTCCACACCGTTTCTAATGCCATTTTCTTAAAAGATAATCCTCATTCTATTGCTTCCCTGATTAAAAAACTCCAGTGACTTCTTACTGAAAGGACCACATATAAACTCCTTTCTTTAGCATTTGAAGTAATTTGCAACCTGGCTTTAACCTACCATTTCATGAAAATAATATATTAATCCTCTTCAGTTACCCTACAATCTGCATTCACCTGTCTTCAAAAGGTATCCTCCATACTTGGAATACCCTTTTTTCTCATCTCTTCCTCTCAAAAATCCTAGATTACTGAAAAACTCAATATAACTACCACCTACTATATAAGTCCATTCCAAGTCACTACTGCTGCTAATGCCTGCCCCCAATAATCTCAAATTTATTTTGAATCTTAAATTTACTTTATCACCTACATGTTGTCATCCCTACTCCCCAAAGAACGTAATCTCCTTGAGAGGAGAGATTGTTTCCTTTTTGTCTGTACCTCTGGAGAAAAATAGTAACCCAATGTGTCACAATGAATCATAATGTGCTTGTTGAACATTCAGTCTTTTACTCTATTTCCCCTCTGGAAAGAAATGGAGCTGGTTCTTCCAAAATGACTCTTTTTCTCCCCCTGGGTAGCCCTAAGGGTTGTGTCCTTCCCATTGTTCACTATTCCTTTCACCTTTTCCCCTTCAGATTGAAGTCTGAAGACTGACTTGAGGCTGCCACATTAAAAGAGATCCATTTTCCCCAAAAAGCCAAAAAACTGACAATTTAAACCAGAGACAATGACTTTCAGGTTCATGATTTTTAGGGAGTTAATAAGACAAAAGTTATTCATAAAAGTATAATAGCTTAGAGCCCCCAAGTTAAGGAAATTCTACAACTATTTTGGACTGGGGTATAATTGTCTCTAATAAATATATTTAAACTACTCACTGAATCCTTCTATTAATCATGTATGTGCAGTCAATATATAAATAAATCACTATACATCACTTATAACAAGTCACGGAATTTTTCTAATGAAGCAAAATTAGAATAAAGAAATTAGGATAGATGAATAGCAAGAAAAATTGTTTAAAGTCATTTGTTAGCAAACACAGGCACCGAGAAAGTTGAGAGGGATTTAAAATTTTTCACCTTTTTCTGAATGTCTTGAAGGAATAATCACACTTGGCAGGTACAATGTGAGTTGGTTCTTCATAGAGCAGAGGCTGCCCTGAGGCTAACCTGTTCCTTTTAGTCCTCACTCCCATAACACACACTCTAAGAATTCTTCAGTGGCCTGATTGTTATTTTGCTACCGGGGATTCTCTCTGGCACAGCTCAAATTTCAGACCCCATCTCTCTCCTTTCTCCATTTTCTAACAGACTGTTTCAAAGCTCTCACCAATGTGAGAAATTTCTCTCCCCCACTGTCAGATTAAAAATTATTATATCCCCCAAATTCTTCCATGGCTGTGAAAACAGCAAACCTATGACTCCTCAGTGAGGCTTCAGACCCTTATCTTGACAGTGGGGTGATCTGAGAAACTGTTACATTTCTTCCCAGGGTTTGAAATAGCTGTGAATCTTTTATTAATCGATCATTAAGCATTTATTAAGTGCCTACTGTGCGCTACATGCTGTGCTAAACACTGTGAATGCTAAAAGAGGCAAAAGACAGTCCATGTTGTCAAGGACATTACAATCTAATGAGGGAGACAAACAAATATATATCAAGCAAACTATACAAACAGAAAATATTTAACAGAGAAAAGTCGCTAAAAGTAAGAAGTGTTGGAGAAAATTTATTGCAGAAGGTAGGATTTTAGTTGGGACTTAAAAGAAAGCCTGGAAGGTCAATGGTTAGAAGGTCCAGGCAAGAGGGACAGACAGAAATCTTTTTTTCAAATTTTTTCAAAAAATGCCTGAAGCAGAAAGACAGAATAACTTACTCATGCAAAAGGAAAGAAGTCAGTGTCACTAGACCAAAAAATATGGGCGGGGGGGAATAAGGAGTGAGAAGACTGGAAATGTAGAAGAGGTCTAGGTTATTAAAGTCATATTTTTGTGGGGGAGGGAAGGCAGGGCAATTGGGATTAAGGGACTTGCCCAAGGCCACACAGCTAGTGTTATGTGTCTGAGGCCGGATTTGAACTCAGGTCCTCCTGACTCCAGGGCCAGTGCTCTTTGGGCTCCAGGGCCCGAAGTGAGAAAGACTCATCTTCCTGAGTTCAAATACAACCCTAGAAATGTGCTGTGTGACTCTGGTCAAATTACTTTACCCTATGTGCCTTGATTCTTCATCTGTAAAATGAACTGGAGAAGGAAATGGCCGAGCACTCATGTCTTTGTCAAGAAAAACTCAAATGGGGATGCCCATCAATTGTGGAATGCTGAACAAGTTGTGGTATACGAATGCAATGGAATGCTATTGTGCTATAAGACATGATGAACAGGTAGATTTTAGAAAAACCTGGAAAGACTTAAATGAACTGATGCTGAGGGAGGGGAGCAGAAGCAGTAGAAAATTGTACACAGTTACAGCCACTTGTGCAATGATTAATTAGACTTGACTCTTCTCAGCAATACAAGCTTCTAAGAAGCAAAAGGCTCATGATGGAAAATATTAACCACATCCAGAGAAAGAATTACAGAATCTAAATAGAGATCAAAGTATACTATTGGCTCACTCTCTTTTTTTGTTTAGTTTTGTTTCTTCTTCTTCCTCGTGGTTCATCCCATTGGTTGTAATTCTTCTTTACAGCATGACTTAATGTGAAAATGTGTTTAATAGGTATGTATATGTAGAGCCTATATCAGAATGCATGCATGCCATCTTGAGGAGGTGGGAGAAGGAGATCATTGAAAACTCAAAGCTTTTGGAACTGAATGTTGTAAATTAAAAATAAATATTAGAGTCCTTTGAAATGAATTTCTATGCATCTTTCCCTGCTCACTGGGAAGTCCAACTAATTCACTTCTCTTAGATAAGCATATAAGTATAGGGAACATATTTACTTTATAGAGTCCTTCACAAGGTTATGGGGTATTTTGTAAATAAGTCAATTACCCAAGTCTCTCCACAACTAGGTATAGAGTAACTTTCCACTAATCTGCAACTTGTGTATCCCATGAATACTCAGATTTCTATGCCAAATTACATAACCTTGTTGAAGGTCTTGGCAACCAACTAGGACATCCCACCATTGTTTCTTCTGGGCTGAATACATAGCTCAGTGGTAAGCTACTGTGAGCTTCTCTCTCAGCCAAAAGATATAGCATTTGTAAGTTTTTGCAGTCTCTTTGTCCTCTAACTCTCCAAAACAAAAGCCAATTGGCAGGCATGGCTCATTCCCAGCTATCAGCAAGTGGGATATAAAGCCAATAGAATTGTTCCTGGTAGAATTGCATGTGGGCACAAAGAAAACCACATATTTTCTCTACTGAGATTTTATTTTTCATTTCATTGTATCTGTAACATATTCTTCATTGTGGAATTGGGTTCTATAGGAGATCTTCTTGAAAGTCTCACAATCTTTAAATATTCAGAGTGTCCAATAAAGCTAACCTCTCCCTGATCAGTGAACTTCCAAAGTCTCTGCTATTAAAGAAAATAATTAATAACAGTAATAATACTATTATATTATTAGTAATTAAATAGTACACTATAGTAATTATATAACAGTAAATAATAATACTATGTGTGGTGATTTAGGCTCATCTTCCATAGACTATTTAATTTAACATTAATCTATATGCAAGCCATATCTAGTCTAGAGAGAGATGCTCAAACTGCTTAAAACAAAATATCAATTAAGCATAACAAGAAATTAAAGAAAAATATAAATATCAAAAGAAAATTATAAATGAATTTTTAATCTAGTAAATGCAAGAGAAAAATAAAACCATTCAATATCCATTTTTCCCTCAGCATCAATTAACTTTGAGATAATTTTGCCTGAAATGTAAAGAGAGAAATCAATCAAAATGGGAAAAAATGGAATATTTAGAAAAATAAAACCCTGAGTCCCATCTCTGACACATATTAGCTGTGTGACCCTCAGCCAGCCACTTAACATCCTTGGGCTCTAAGAAAGTTTCTAAAATTATAAATTTCAAAAAAGGGGATAAGCTGCATTGGGAGAAGTTTCTTGACTGAGAAATTCCCTTCATTAATTACAGATTCAGGCCCTATCCCTTTAGAATTCACAAAATGGATTCTCAGTAACAATCCTGTAAGATAGTCCATGTGTTTTTATTTTTATTTTATAAATCAGAAAACTAACTCAATGAAGTTAGATGTTTTACCAATAGTTACATGACAAGTAGGTATCAGAAAAAGGAACTTAATCCATCTTGCATGACTTCAAGTTCTGTTCTCCTTCCATTATACTATGTTTCCTTCCAATGAGCAAGAAAATAAGATTTGGAACTGGAAAGGTTCTTAGTAATTATTAGTAATTAGTAATTCAACCACCTAATTTTATACCTGAGGAAACAGAAACAAAGATGCAAAGTGACATATCCAAGGTTACATAGGTAGTAGTTACCAGAACTGGCATCTAAACTTGGGGTCCTCTGGAACCAAATCCAGTGTTCTTTCTACTATTCTATGATATCCAGTGGCTTCTGTATATCGACAATTAAAAAGAAAAAGAAAAACAAATAAAGAAACTTATGAATTTTTAATTTGTAAAAGTGAAAAATCATTCCATATTTAGAAAATCCTAAAAGCTAGATTAAAGATGAAATTATATCCTAAAACTTGGATTAAAAGAACTGAAGGGGAAAAGAAAATGCTTTAACTTTGAAGGAGAGAGTACTATGACATATGACGTAGACTGACGACCAAACTGAAGATCTACAAGAGCCATTGTGCTGACCTCATTGTTGTATGCCTTTGAAACTCGAACAGTCTGGCAGAGTCATGCCAGGTAATATTTGAAATGTCTTAGGAAGATTTTGAAAATCACCTAGCAGGATAAGGTATCAGACGTTGAGGTCCTTTCTCGAACTAAACTGCCAAGCATTCGAAAGTGCGACTCTGATGGGCTGGGCATGTTGTTCAAATGCAAAATGTGCACTTGCCAAAAACAACTATTTTATGGAGAACTCACACAGGGTAAGTGTTCACATAGTGGTAAGAAGAAGTGACACGAGGAGACTCTCAAGGTCTCTCTTAAGAACTTTTTAATTGATCATGTGAGATGGGAGACACTGGCACAGGACTGCTCAGCATGGTGTGCCCTCATCAGAGAAGGTACTGTGCTCTATAAGCAAAGCAGAATAGGAATAGTTCAAAAAAATCCCCAAAAACATAAGATGTGAAAATTTAGAGAATATACCCCAAATGGACTATTTGTACCCGGACTGTGGTAGAACATTCTGAGCTCATACTGGTCTGATCAGTCACAGTCAGACTTAACTGAAACTGGTCTCTAGCACAGTGATGTAATTTTGGTCCTCTTTGAGAACAGAGGACAACAGCCAACCAGCTATGACATATAAAAGAATGTTCTTCTTTATAAAATGGAGAGTAAAATTCTGGTGTTTATTACTCCCAAAAGATGTGCAATTCGTCCCTTCTTTAGAAAAAGTAGATTTATCATTTAGAGTGAAAGGAGCATAAACTCAAGAATTAACTAAGCTATTTAAATTCCTTAATACACTGTGACCATAGTTAAGTGTCCTGGGAAAATGAAGAAAGTGAACCTGGGATTCTATTGTATCAGCTTTGTGCAGTTTGTTTTGTTGTGGAATTTCTTTGCTTTATAGATTCATTAAGGCCTCACACTGGGTTTGTGAAAATATTTTCAGTTATGAAGTAATGTATCCTATATTTGACCCCAATAACCTTTACTTTGGGCAGCTAAGTGGCAGAGTGGATAGAGTGCCAGGACTGAAGTCAGGAAGATTCATCTTTAATTCAAATCCAGCCTCAGACACTTAATATTTATAGATCTGGCCTCAGACACTCCCTACCTGTGTGACCATGGGTAAGTCATTTAATATTGTTCACTTCAGTTCCTCACTAGTAAAACGAGGTGGAGAAGGAAATGGCAAACCCACTCCAGTACCTTTAGACTGAATAACAAACTTATTTTTTACTACAAGGAGACTCAAGGATAGAGAAATAACCTGAGAGGCAGGAAGCCCTCGGTTCATGTGTTACCTCTGACACATTATCATTGTGCCCATGAGGAAATCATTTAATCTCTCAGTTTCTCAAATTGCTAAGCTGATAGCTATGAGAGTTGCTGATCTGCTTTTCTGGAAGGAATTTTCACACAGAGTATATTCTCTATACTAACAAAATTACAGGTCCACAAAATACACACACAGACATACACATACAAATTTCACCCTTATATGTGTTTTTGTTGTTTTTTTCTAGCTCATTTGGAAATCTCTTTTTACTAAAAATGTTCTAGTCTACACACTGTTTCACACTAAGAACAAAATTTTCACCATCATAAAATAGTACCCTCATGTCATTGATAAAGAAAAGTATAAGTATTAGCAATTCATTCAGTGAACAACTATGATTATTTTGTTTTCTATCTATAGCTCCTAAATAAAATGTTTCTCTCTGCAGACAATAAAATTGGGCATTCACTTCTGTCTTAAGTTCCTGAGATAGCTGTAGTTGTAGCCAAGCAAATGTCAGGCATGAACCTTGGGGAATCCATAAGAGCAAACTTCTATAGACAATGACTTGACTATCTAGTGGCACCTGATAGATAGGTTCCATTTGTTAGAGTACATGAGATGCTTTGAGAACGTATGTAGCTATTTCCATCTTTGAGGCTGAAGGAGACAGAGTGATTATACGGACAAAACTAAAGAGAAGAGCAAGCTTCAACCAGGAAGGATGACAGATGACTCCTGGGTGTCCCATATCCTTAAACCTTTGCTTTACACTTCTTTGCAATTCTCAATTAGGTCTATTAATGATTAATTCAATATTCCTCATTCTTAGGAAAAGGTGAATGTCAAAGATTTGATAACCAGAAATCAAATGGTTTATCTGAGAGATTGCTAGATTGTTGTGGGTTTTTTTTTTGTTTTCTTTTGGTTGTGTTTTGTTTTTGGAAGGGGGAATGTAGGACAATTGGTGTTAAGTAACTTTCCCAAGGTCACACAGCTAGTTTTTGTGTTGTGTCTGAGACCGGATTTGAACTCAGGTCCTCCTGACTCCAGGGTAGGTACTCTATTCACTGAGCCACCAGCTGCCCTGAGATCATCAGATTGCTGGGCCCTTTAAGGCAGCATTTTTGTTGTTGTTGTTGAGATTATTAGACCTGAGATAACATGGGTTCAAATCCCACCTTTACTATTTAGTAAACCAACACAATCAAATGATTTTTTTCTATCACAAAATGGAACCCTGAGGCATAGAAGAAGGGAAGCATAAAAATAGGTGAATTCAATGAATGACCTATTTTGTTTAATTTTGATTTCCCATTCTACACTTCACCAGTAATATGAGTGTAATCTTTTTTGTTTTTTCAAGCAATGAAGTTAACCTCATTATACAGTTCTAACTGTGTGTGTGACCAAGCAGATCCCAGGCACAAATACTTCTTCATCTATAATGGACAGTATCTATGAAACAAAATCCGTTTATTCAGGACCAATTATAATCAAGTTTATAGGCAGAATGTTATACTGATAAAAGTCCATTCTCTTGAGTCAGGAAACCATGAGTTTAAAAGTCTTGCTTCTGACACACTCTGACTTTGTGAACCTGGGAAAATCACTTAACCTCTCAGTGTCCCAAATAATTAACTATATAAGACTATATGGTGAAAAGTCAGTTCCCACTTGAATGTTGGACATTGATATAGTGAAAGAAATCAATCAAAGAAGACCTGATCCCCACCACCCCCTTCCAAAATGTAGGCAAGACATTCAGCATATACAGATAAAACCAGAAAGAGTCCCCACCTTCAAGGACCTGAGGAGCCAGTCATAGGAGCTTGGAAAAAATCCTTGAGGTTCATGAGCCTCAATTGCCTCATTTATAAAATAGTAAGAATAATAGTCATACTACCTACCTCATATGATTATTGTAAAGAAAGTTTTGTTTTTTTATAGTAAACTATAAAGTCCATTAAACATATGAAGTATAGGTGTGATTACTCTTTGAATTACCCTTAGTGCCTATCATTGACTGCCTTGTGAATAACAAGTGCAGTGCAAGTCTGTTGGATTGAATTATTGAATGCTGAGAACATTGTGTATTGGGCTTGCTCATTCAGTACTCACTCTAGCTTCACATCGTTTACTTTAGAAGGCAGCATTTTTAAATGGCTGTCATTCACTACCTGTTAGACAGTAGAGGAATCAGCAAAGTGATTAGGATTTTGACTGTAGACATGAATGAAGTTGTCCATGTGGATCGATGTCACCCTGCCACTATTAGCCAACTTGACAGTGATAACTAACTGCTGCTAGGGTTTTCTCTTGAAATAGACTATTGCCATAGAGACCATCACAGAACACTCCTGAGCCTGCTCTATTATTCATAATGTGCACCTGCTTACTTTATTTTTTTATTTTATATTGTTTTAGTGGATTTGATTGCTAGAAATTGTACAATCTATCAAATAATTATCACATTTTTAAAAATTCCTACAGAAATACACAAGGTCCAGAAAGCAGACAAACATATTTTTGTCCCAGATCCAACTTTGGTCATAACAACAGGAATGGAGGCAGCACTTACACTATTTAAAATATCAAGTAGCATGAGATCTAAATCATTAAGGCACTGCAATAACCAAATTATGTGAAACACCTTGTGATTTGATTTTCATGGGGATAAAATTTGCACATTCATTTAAAAACAAACACTTATACTGATAAACAATAAAACAAAAGGTTAACCTGCAGTAATGAACTTTCCACCACATAAATAGAGAGTAGCTACTAAGTTATAGAGAAGATGCAATATGGATCAGTGGAGGAAATACTCCCCTACAAAATTATAGGTTCTTGAAATGTTAAAATGTATGTAAAATGTGTTAAGTGTATATGTATATTACATATACATTTATGCATTATATACATGCATATGCATATATATGTATATATACATGCATTTACAGCATTTTCAGAAATAGCCCAAGTCTGCTAGCTAAGGTCTATCTACCTAAGTTTGAGAGAGACTTCTCATTAGTAATTTGGCCACTGGGATGCTCTAGGTAGCTAGAGAATGCAATAAATAGTGTGGGGTTGGAGTCAGGAAATATTGCTTCAGACACTTATTAGACATGTGACCTCTGGCAAATTCACTTACTCTCTCTAAGTCTCAGCTTCCTCATCTATAAAATTGGGACAATAAAGGCCTCTACCCCATAGGGATATTGTGAGTATCAAATGGGATAACACATATAAAGTGCTTTACTATTTTTAAAGTGCTATAGAAATGCCAATTTTATTTAGGGCTTTTACTAAAAGGGTAGTCTTTTTCTGATGCCTGCATTAAAATGGGGAGGCAACCTGGTCTCCCAAATTATATAAATTCTAGTACGTTGAAAAAGACTTCCAGTAAGGTATCAACACTACCTCAAGTCATCTGGTCAAGGGCAAACCTACCTAAGTGCAAGAGCATTTCATCACTAATGTTTTAGTGATAATTATGTAATGAATTTTTTTGCCTTTTGAAACCAACAACAATAAACAGAACAAAACACCTCTTTGCAAAAATTACCATATAGATTTTGTCTATTAAAATAATTTCCAAATAGCATTCTACAACTAAAAACCCTAGTTCAAGATACTTGACTAAGTGAAATAAAGTAATTAAATTCATTGTGTAAATCTTTAAGCATTGTGTAAATCTCTGTGCCTAAAGTACTGAGATAGGAATTAGAAGAGATAGGTTCTAGTTAAATACACATTAAATGAAATTAAAGAACTTTGAATTTAGGGTGAGAGAGCCTAGATTCTAACTGTATATGTTTACTTAATACTTATGTTTCTTTTGATCACGTTATATAACGATTATGGCCAACTAATCAGCCCACAAGCATGGATTATATATTATTATGTGTAGGCATGGCAGTTAGGTGGTACTGTGGATAAAGTGCAAGGCCTGATGTCAGAAAGACCATTCTTTGTGAATTTATGTGTTGTTGTTTGTCCTTCATTTTTTTTAATTTTTTTAAAGCAATTGGGGTTAAGTAACTTGCTCTAGGTTACATGGCCAGTTATTTCTGGGTGTGGTGCTAAGTGTCTGAGCGCAGATTTGATCCCCAGGTCATCCCGACACAGGAACCAGTGCTCTTACTCCCCGAGCCAACTGGCCGCCCCTAAGCAACTGGGGTTAATTAACTTGCTCAAGGTTACACGGCCAGTTGTCCTTCATTTTTGAAGAAGAATAACAACATGGCGATGTCTTTTTTTGGACTAAAATCTGGCCTCAGACATTTACTAACTTTGTGACCATGGACAAGTCACATAACCCTGCATGACTCAGTTTCCTCATCTATAAAAATATCTGAAATAGGATCATGAAGAGTCAAATGTGACTAATCAACTGAACAACATATTATCAGAGTTGTGGTCATGGAAGGAAGTCTTGAATCTTGTTTTCCTCATTCGTAAAAAGTAGTTGGACTAGACTAGTTCAGCATCTGAGTTCTTTCTAGGTATAAATCTTATGATACCCCACTCTGAAAAAAAGAAAAAAATTAAGCAACAATGGGGTATATAAATGAAACAGGGAAGAGGACCACTCATAAAGGAGTAGGCAATCTAATAGTAAATTAACTTCAAGATTATTTTTTTATATGTTTATAAATCCACTCCAGATTATATGGCTTTTCTCAGTATTCTGAAAAAGAAACCTGTGGAGATCTAGTCACTTAGCAAATATTCCTAGGGAGTCAAGAGAAAAGAAACTTGTCTGGCCAAACTCAAGGAATAATCATAAAACACAGAAGGTGGCAGGTGATGGTGCAGGGGAGAGAACACAGGTCTGGGAGTCAGGAGAACCAAAGTTCAAATACAGCCTTGACATTTGTTGGCTGTGTGATCCTGGGCAAGTCACTTAACCCTGTTTGTCTCAAGTTCCTCATCTGTAAAACGAGCTGTAAAAGGAAGTGGAAAACCACTTTAGTATCTTTGCCAAGAAAACCCCAAATGGGATCGTGAAGAGTCATACAAAACTGATAAATGACTTATTACAACAGCAGTCCAACTTTCTACTTTGAGAGATGAAGATACTAAGGTTAGCGATTTTTTTAATTTTTAAATAAGTTTTTTAATGATATCTTCCATTTCTTAAATCATCAAAGTTATCCCCAACATACCTCTCCCTCCCAGAGAGGCATGCCGTATAACAAATAAGATAAATATAAACCATATAAAAACAAAATTTTCAAGAGAAAAAAAATCAGCACAACTGACTGGAAAAGTTCAAAAACACATGCAATATTTTTAATCAACTAATGTAATGGAATCAATAGTGGTTGGTTCTTATATCATTCAATGATGTCCAATAATCTGCTCACTGTACCCTAAGAGAGTAAACATACTCATATGTCTTACTGAGCACAATGCCTCTCTCTCTCTCTCTCTCTCTCTCTCTCTCTTCCTCCTCTACCATCACCTCTTGTCTCCCTCTCC
>NW_027185809.1:49671028-49679154 GCF_028583685.1 Petaurus breviceps papuanus
TCTCTCTCTCTCTCTCTCTCTCTCTCTCTCTCTCTCTCTCTCTCTCATTTTTAAGCTTCATTTTCTGTCAAATGAGCTGTGGGAAGCAATGCTGAGTGTGCTCTATGAAGCTACGGATATGTCAGAGAAGCAATGTAAGATCAGTCATAATTGTGTGAATTCGTTCATTTCAGTTTTTGATAAAAAGTCATAAAAATCACTTAGAAATTACAAGACTTCAAAGTCAGTTGACTTTTTATTGTTAAGACACAGGACCTGAAATTGCTCTTTGATTATTGAAATAGATTTTGAGTCACAGTGATCTCTCATAATTAGAGAGAATCATATGCATGTTTAAGAAATGAAATAAAAGTTATGGAAGACTTTTAAAGAAAAACCTCCAAAAAACACTCTTCCCTATCTTCCCAGCTATTTGTGCTTTCTATGTCATCAAATTACCTTAAATTTAATTTTCTATGCAACATGACCTAATAGGAACTGTCTTTTCAGCTGTGTTCAACTCCAACATGCAGAATATTTAATACATCTTCCTGTTCCTGAGAAAGAGGGTGGTAGCAACCATTATACTTCTAACATTATGCTTAATGAGTCCCCAATGAAGTGCTTCCCATTAACAATCAGCCAGGAGAGGCAATCAATTCTTAGGAAAATCTTTTATTAATATGGCATTTTTACACATTGATCCAGTTTACATTTTCCAACAAATACACAGTGTCAGTGTGATGAGTGGACACATGCATAGTAATGGACACATGCACTGGTATTGAGACACACATATGTCAGGGACATAAGGCCAAGGCAACTCACACCACTGGTATTATAGACCTTCTGGTCTTTCAATTTTTCCTGATGGCCTACGACTGTACCTTTTTGGCTATGACATCTGTACTGTTGGGAAGGTTACTCTGTTGCTAGGCCAGCTTACTTTGCATAGTACTCCACATTGCTACTGAATGGATTTTTTAACTGTACTCTTGAAACTTACTTCTCATTGGTCAGCTGTAGTCTCTGCCACCTCAGTTGCAGGTGCTGCCTCAGACTTAGCTACAATACTCAACTGAGGTACTTTTATGCTTTTGCAGGAAGAACAGAGATCCTTGCCATAGAACTGGCAGAAATCTCCCAAGTTCTGTTCTCAAAAAGCCTTGATTAAAAAAAAATTTAAAGAAAGCCTTGATTCTGAGGCAAGCTTGCCAAGAACAAGTTAGAAGAATAGAGAATTCCTTTTAACACCCCTTCCTGGTGCACTGATGAGTCAACTTAGAGACAGATCTTCCCTAACTTATATTCCGTATATAGTTGTCTGCATTAGATCATGGATTTTTCAAGAAAAGGGGGTCTTTGCCTTTTGATTGTTAGGCACTAGCTGTTTACCCAATAATCAAGAATGGGGGTTTAAAAATCTCTAGTTTTAAAACAAATTCTTGGGGGGGAGGGGCCCTAGTCAAGATAGTGGAGTAGAAAGAGGACTTCCTCAGGGCTCCAGCTTCCACCTCCCCCAATCTATGTAAAAGGGGACTCTGAACAATCTTTGGAGCTACAGAACCCACAAAATGACACAGAGAAGCTAATCTCCCACTGAGGACAGCCCATCAGGCTGGCAGGAACCAGCCAGAACAGCCCTCTGGGAGCGATCCTGACCCTGTGTGAGCCAGAGGTTTTAGCTCCAGGGCAGACCAGACCAGGTGCAGGATGGAGGGATGCCGGATCACCAGCAGTTGTGGCAGTTTCCAGAATTATCAACCTATAGATGCAAAGGATAAAGTGAGAGGTCACAGCAGTGTGGACTTTGGGACCCAGTAGTTGGGAATAAATAAGCCTTTGCCCCCCTGGGAAAGAAGTCCCTGAGGAGCCAATGCAGTTCAGCCTTGCCCACTTGGCAGCTTTAGCTCCTGGCCTGCAGTGTAGGGGGACCAAGCAACCAGTCTGAGGGATAATCGCTCTTGCTTTAACCTGCTTGGATCTGGATTGCAGACTAGGGTGGAGGTCCTGGGGTGTACGACCAACTTGTCAGAGTGGGTGAAGGCTTCAGAGAAGGCACACAAGTAATAAATTTGGGAGCTGAGAAAACTCCCGTTTGGGACGAAGCTCCCCTGTCCGGTGGCAGAGTCCTACTGTGGCAAAAAGCCCAGGGGTCAAGTGATTGAGTGGCAACATGATCAGGCAAAAGAAGCAAAATTAACAGAGCAACCCAACTTTGCATTCCTATTTTGGGAACAAAAAGGATCAAAGCATGGAACAGGAGGAAGACAGTGAAGTCAGAACTCCTACACCAAAAGCTTCAAAGAAAAATACGAGTTGCAGGCCATAGAGGACCTTAAGAAGCAAATAAGAGAAGTGGAGGAAAAATTGGGAAGAGAAATGAGAATGATGCAAGAAAATTATTAAATAAGAGTCAACAGCCTGACTGAGGAAAATAACACCTTAAAAAAAGACTAACTCAAATGGCAAAAGAGGCTCAAAAAGCCAATGAGGAGAAGAATGCCTTAAAAATCTGAATTTTCCAGATGGAAAAAGAATCTCAAAACCTCACTGAGGAGAATCATTCCTTCAGAATTAGAGTGTAGCAAATGGAAGCTAGTGACTTTATGAGAAATCAAGATGATATTAAACAGATCCAAACAAATGAAAGAATAGAAGGCAAAGTGTAATATCTCATGGAAAAAAAAAAACACTGATCTGGAAAATAGCTCCAGGAGAGATAAATAAAAATTTTTGGACTACCTGAAAGCCACAATTAAAGAAAGAACCTAGAAATCATCCTCCAAGAAATTCTCAAGGAAAACTGCCCTGATGTTTTAGAACCAGAGGGCAAAATAGAGGTTGAAAGAATCCAACAATCACCTCCTGAAAAAGATCCCAAAAAGAAAACTCCTACGAATATTATAGCCAAGTTCTGGAATTCCCAGATCAAGGAGAGAATATTAGAAGCATCCAGGGAGAAAGAATTTGAATGTTGTGGAAACACAATGAGTATAACTCAGGTTCTAGCAGCTTCTACACTGAGGGATCAAATGGAATGGGATATGATATTCTGGAGGGCAAAGGAGCTGGGATTAAAACCAAGAATCACCTACCCAACAAAACTGAGTATCATGTTTCAGGGAGAAATATGGTCAATCAGTGGAATGGAGGACTTTCAAGAATTCTTGCTGAAAAAAACTAGAGTTGAATAGAAAATCTGGCATTCAGATACAAGAACAAAGAGAATCATGAGAACGTAAACAGGGAGAAGAAATCATAAGGAACTTATCAAAGTTGAATTATTTACATTCCTACATGGAAAAATTATAATGTAACTGATGAAACTTTTCTCAGTATGAAAATAGTTGAAGGGAAAAGAAATGTGTGTATACATAAACAGACACAGATACAGACACACACACACACACACATATATATGTGCATACACACACACACACACACACACATATATATATATGAGGGTATATGGGCGTATGAATGCATAAGTGAATGTGTGTGTATATATGTGTACAGGTTTACATAGATAGAGGGCACAGGACCAATTTAATAGAAAGGGAGGATACTTAAAAGGTGAAATTAAGAGGTGAGAGAGGAATATAATGAGAGGAGATAGGGAGAGACAGAATGAGCAAGGGAAAATAGTTACAATGGAGCGGAAGAACAGGAAGGCAAAAAGGGAATTGGTCAAGCTTATTCTCATTGAATTTGGCCAAAGGAGGGATTAACTTACACACTAAATAGGGTATCTCACCCTACAGGAGAGAAGGGGGGAAGGGGATGAGAGGGGGGATGATAGAAGGGAGGGCAGGCTGGGAGGGGAGGGAAGCTGGGAGCATCCACTTTCGAAAAGTCAAAGGGGGTATGGGAGAAGATATGGGAGAAAGAAGATTGGAGGATGGAATATCCTGTAGGATCACTATTTTGGGGCAGTGGGTACGGGAAAAATGGGGAGAAAATTTGTAACTTAAAATCTGGCAGAAATGAATGATATAAACCAGAAATTAACAAAGCATTTAAAAAATTTAAGTAAAAAGATAACTATTTAAAAAATAAAACTAATTCTTATATGGTGTTATATGCAAATGAATTAATCAAGAAAATATATAGAGGCAATCAATATCATGGGGTAGTGTATTGTCTCTTCTGGATGAGCAACTGCTTTCCTGGATTTTTAGATGCAAATGAGTTATTGAAAGCTTCACATTCTTTACAAGGCACAAAATGATTCCCTAAAATATGAAAAGGGTTGACTTTAATATTTCATTCATTCTCCTTGTCCTTATATCCTGCTCATTTGCCAGAGTTTGAAAGGTGCACAGCCTTACATACTCCCCACCATAAAAAAATCTGCAGTTCCTATAAATCACTTGGGAGAAACAAATGTGTCTGTGGGCTTCAAAAACAGCACAGAGATATTAGCATTTCACAAAGCTCACATCATTAACATAGTTTCAGTTCAAGTTACATTATAATTCACACATGACATTTATAGCATACAATTATTCATACATGGTAGAGTCACATACAATAATCTACTGTATAGGTCATATGTAATAACATAGCTTGTGAATATATAGAAATAATTTTATCAGAGGAGCACATATCAACAGTGGATGCTAAATACTGTGTACCACTATGCATATCAGCATGAGAAAACATAGTTTAATTGGAATAATTAATTGTATAGTGAAACACATTAAATCCATTTCATTTTAATACAAAGCACACATGCACTCCAATTAATTTCATCTGGCTATATGAGTAAACACCACTCCATTTCTTTTTCCTGATGTGTATTATAGGCAAACCTGGTCCCTGACAAACACCACTGCATTTTACGTTGACTACCAAACTCCTTTATTCTCAGCAATGAGCTTTGAAATGTTCATGTTAAATAGCATAGACTTCTGTGAACATCTTCTATAGGTGGGTTATTATGTTAGAAAGATGCTGCCTCAGGGTTTGATCCTTCCATATCATCTTTATTAAGGCATTCCTCTTTTGCAAAGAGACACTTGGCTGAGTCTCCGGTGAGTACCAAAACCCAATTTCATCTTCATCTAAACTATTTCCTAGTTCTTTCAATCTCTCTTTACTAGATGAGAAGTCTTTTCTTCTCAGAATCTGTTTATCTATCATTTCTACCAACTCATCAGGAAATCTAACTCTTCAATAAGCAATCATGTTTCTATTGCTTCATCTTATAGAATCCCATCTATTTTCTGAAGTTGCTTATTATACTAGAAAGCTGTCTTGTTTGTTCATGACTTGATATATCCTGGCTTGTCATCAATATGCTATTTATTATTCACTGAATAATAATATTGCCTAGCAGAACCCTAACCCTTGTATGAAGATCTTGAAAATGGACTCCAGCATTGTATATATACTTGTTTCTTTCAGACATTTTCTGTGCAAAAGCCATGGTTAGATGATAAGACTATTTTGGTCTGTTTCTTAAGTGAGCTGTACTTGTTATGACTCTCCCAATAGTCTTTATTTTCTTCAACTCCAAGACTCAAATCAGTAGGTACACACGGCTCTCTCCAAAACATTAAAAAGTATGGAGTTAATGTTTGTTAAATTCCTAGTAGTAGTGGATAAATTTATCAGAAATGACGCACGTTGATTCCACAGAAATTTCTGCTCAGACCTTAAGGTTCATAGCATATTCAGCAGAGTAGAGTTGAATTGTTCAGGCAATGGGTTTCTCAGAGCTTAGACTTTTAGATTTAGAATTTTAGATTCTTTTCTAGTACATCTCCCTAAGTATTTTGATTTCAAAAGCTCTACCTTGGTCCAAGTAAATTCTGAGGGATGGGGAGAAGGCCTTGATTTTATATATATATTCATATTAGCTTATCAAGGGGCAGGTAGGTAGCACAGTGAATAGAACACTGTCCCTGGAGTCAGGAGGACCTTCAATTTGAGCCTCAGACACTTGACACTTACTAGCTGTGTGACCTTGGACAAGTCGCTTAACCCCAACTGCTTCATCTACTGGATCAAAAACAAACAAACAAACAAACAAAAAAAAACGCCGCCCCAAAAAACAAACAAAAAACATAGTAGCTCATCTACCCAGAAAGAATCCCATATGTACAATGTAGCCCAGGGGATATTGTACCTGAAGTCAAGAAGACCTGGGTTCTAGCTTTTGCTGTAATATATTCTGCTATATCATCATGAGCAAGTCATTTTAACTTTCTGTGCTCTTAAAATTTCTAAGCCTTTAAGTTACAGGTGAGTCGGACATTTTTATGGAACTCAGAGTTCCAAACATAAAAAGAATCATAGGTATGAATCCATCTCTCCACCACCCATAATGTATAGACTATATCGTCCCATTTGTATGTAATATTCTAGAGAACAGAATTCCTTTGTAATCTCAGAAGCTAGTAACATGCTTTTTGAATAACAGGTGCATAATATATATATATATGTAGAAAAGATATTAAATTTCATTTCAATACTTCCTTCAGTTAGGCTTCTTGCCCTCTAGTCTCACATAGGGGAGTAAATTTTGTTTTCTAGACTGTCATTTTTAAATGAATTGGTAGTAAAGAGTTACTATGAGTAATAGTAATAATAACCTTGTGTGACACTGAAGAACACTTGGTTCCCTATTCTTATGGCAGCTAGTCCATAAGAATAACAGAATAAACCTAGACAAAAAAAGAACTAGATTAATTGAACTATTGCTTCCATATTGAGGCCGGTCTCCTGAAAAGTTCTGAAGCAGTCTATTCATGTTAGTCTATTGGTTTCTGTTTCCTGTGGTTTAGCCCTTCTATACTTCTGAGTTTACTTAAGATTAACATTGCAGCTCCAGAAAATGTTCAACTTGACCAGAAGTGTGGGATAAGGTAAATCTTAGGATATTTTATCCTTGTGAAACTTCTAGATCTGTGCTTTATTGTGCAGACACTAACTCTAAATGTTGCAGAATTACAAAATTTCAAAATTGAAGGAACATCAATGGACATCTAGTACAATTCAAACCCATCAAGGGAACTCTTACTTCAATATACTCAATACATTCTCATTTACTCTACCTTTGCTTAAAGACCTCCTCTAAGGGTCTCCACCTTCTCCACCACCTTGTAAGGTAGCTTATTCTACTTTGGGATAATGCAGAATAATAGGGGGATTTTCCTTACATCAAAACTAAATTTGTCTCTTACGTCCTTCTACCCATTGTCCTTTGTTTGTCCCCTGAGGGTCAAAGAGAACATGCATACATCCTCTTCGAGTGATGATCTGTCATATACTTGAAGACATCTATGGTATCATGTCCCACATGAAAATAAATTAACACTTTATGTACTTATTTACCAGCCTGAAATAGGAAGGCATTTTATTCCCCTGGAACAGACATGTGGGAAACTTAGAGATAGCTATTTGCTTACCATGAATCAATATTTGTCTTGACCAAGGAGAACTATCTGTATATCTATGCAATGAACATGTAGATCATAGGGATTTTGGCACAGATAACAAAGTAGGCATATGGGACATTAGTTGCTGCCATTCATTTAGACAACTTTATTTGCAATGATATTTTTCTTTTTCTTCAAAACAACAATAATAATAGCTTTTATATAATGCCTGCTATGTGTCAGGAGCTATACTAAATGCTTGAAAATATTAACTGGTTTAATCCTCACAACAACCTTAAGAGATATGTGCTATTATTATTTACATTTTACAGATAACAAAATTGAAGCAGAGGCTAAGTGACTGTCCCAGGTCACATCGCTAGTATTTGAACTCAGATATTCCTGACTCCAGGCCCATTACTCTATCCACTGCACCACTAGCTGACAATAGAATGTTGCTGGAGTTCTTGGCCAATGAAATCACTTCTTTCTATCACCAATCAGTTTTATTTATTTGGAGACTTAAGCAAGATGTCTCTCTTTTTTCAAATATTTAAAGAGCTATCACATACTTCACCTGGGGTGCTCTGGGTATACATTGCCAAGAGTAATTAGCTATCTACTAGTACTTAATAATTGCCTGGTACTATAATTAGCCAGGCTCTGTGCTAAGTACTGGGGGATGCAAATACTAAGAATGAAATTAACCATATGAAGCCTGTGTGTGTATGTGTGTGTGTGTGTGTGTGTGTGTGTGTGTGT
>NW_027185809.1:49679254-49728279 GCF_028583685.1 Petaurus breviceps papuanus
CAGAGACAGAGAGACAGAGGAGGGTCATTGTTTTTGTTTTCTATTCTATATCCCAATGAAGAGAGAGAAAGATGTGAATATCCCTCTGCCCACTGAAGAGGAAAAGAAGATATTTTTTGTTTGTTGGTTTTCCCCTGAACATGAATTCCCGAGGAAAGAGAAATGGAGGAGATAAAGGAAAAGGCTATGTATCCTTACATCCTTACCAATACTTCTGGCCCAATCTGATCACATGTAGTTAGTTCATTTTCTTCCTTCACGTTAACATCTATATGCAGATACTTCATTTTTTCCCCTTAGAATTAAGATAACATTTTTTGCAATGCAAACTATTATTTGCTAGTCACTGTTGTTGAGGACTTTTGCCTTTTCGAAGTGTATTTAGAGAAAGTGTAAATCATTCATACTTTTCAAATCATGTGAATTAAACAGCTTCTAAAGAAAATGACTATTTGGTTTGTAAAAAGTTAACATAACATAAGGGGCAGCCAGGTAGCACAGCGAGTAAGAGCACTGGTTCCAGTGTCAGGATGACCTGGGGATTGAATCTCAGGCTCAGACATTTAGCACCCAACGAGAAACACCTGGCTGTGTAACCTTGAGCAAGTTACTTAACCCCAATTGCTTAGGGGTGGCCAGGTGGCTCAGTGAGTAAGAGCACTGACTCCAGTGATGACCTGGGGATCAAATCTGGGCTCAGATACTTAGCACTACACCCAGAAATAACTGAACTTGTAACCTTGAGCAAGTTACTTAACCCTGGTTGCTTTAAAAAAAAAAGTTAACATAAAACCTTTTCCACATCTCGAACTATCCCAGAATATTCATTTCCCTAGAAAGAAAGGTATCTATGTCCTAGCAAAGGACACCTGAAATCTTTCTGAAAACTGGTTGGCTGAAAAACCATGTTGACTTCTTTTAAAAAGGATTCAAATTATTAAAACTTTGTTATTTTATAAGGAATAAGAGAGAAGGAGTCTGGTCTTCTTTTCCCTATTCACCTACTTTTTCCACTCCAACAGAAACATATATCAAAATTTAGCAAAGTTTGTAATTCATGGCTCTTTCATATTCTCCAGTGAATTTGTGAAGATGAAGATATCACCAATTTAAATAAAGTGTACTAGTGGAGTATAAGGAAGCCATTTTAAGGAAGAGATAAATTTCTAATCAAATTAACCCCCATGCTTGGAAACCTCTCCCTCCACAATTCCTCCTCTTTGGTTCTTTCAAGTCCCAGATAAAATCTTCTATTGGGGAATGTCCTGATGTCCTTTAATTCTAATGCCCTCCCTCTGTTAATTACCTCGAATTTATCCTTCATATGGCTTGTTTGTACACGGTTGTTTGCATTATATCTCCTGCCCTAGACTATGAGTTCCTTATGGGTAGATTTCTCTTTATTTCTTTCTTTCTGGACCCTGCACTTAACACAGTGCCTGGTACTTCATAGGGAATTAAGGGTTGGGACAGTGGCCTGGCCCCAAATAGATGCTTAATAAACAGTTTTGTTGTGTTTTTCTTTTTGCCTGCCTGACTTTTCTATTGGCACCAGATATTTAGCTCCTTAATCAGTCACATGACACCCCTCCCCCCACCCCTTTTCTGATATTATTTTTTTCTGGAGAGAGACTACTGGGTGAAGTGTACTTCATTATGCACCTACCCCACCTTCCAATTCTGCATAACTAGAAGGTAACAAGATGCCAAATGATAATTATGATATTGTCAGGGATAGCTAAGCAAACAAGCTTCTAACTATTTTCACCCAGGGATATGGCAAGGATAATATAATGAGGTTTCCCATGACTAATATTTACTCTGTAATAACCTGGTTATGTTTATGTTGATTTTTCAGGTACAAGTTGGCTTTCTTTGGAGTTTTCATTGACCTGTGATTATTTGCATTCTAAAAAATACCTACCAGGGACACCTGTTTCTGCCATGAGGCAAGTGACTAAAAAAAAAAAGCAACAGGATTCATTTCATGTGAATTTCTAGAAAACAATGAGTAATGAAAAACAATAATTCTTTATGGCTCATAAAACCTTACTAATAAAACAGATGTCTTCCAAGTAATTCCTTGGGGCCTAATATGCAAATATTGATGTGCTGATAATCACTAGACCCTAGTTTTGGTAATTGTTTCTATCTTCATTATCTTCCATTATTCCCCATAAGAAATTCATTTTCAACTATGAAATCTGAGGCACAGAACATAGCACATATCCAGGGTTTAATGGCCTTGTCTTTCAATAAATTGAATTCTATCTTTCTCAGGCAGTAATGATTCTTCAGAAGGGCCAACTGATAATAAGACCATGACAATGGAACATTCAATGATCATCCTCATTCACTGAAACATAATATAGTGGTTAATTAATTGGTGTCTTGAAGTGCAGTCATCTACTCTGTTAAGTACGCTCAACCTAACACATCTAACATTTACTTCCTTTACTTCAAGAGGAAAAGATCACTCAAAGTATCACCACATTATGTGACGAAAAAAAAAAACAACTAGACACTTTGTGCAAACTCTTCAACTCAAAAACTCAAAATCTAACAATCTAACCAAGGCTTAGGATAATCTCTTCAAAACCAAACTAAATTCCTTTCTGTTGTAAGTCAAACTGAAAATGGAAAGTGATTTTTGATTGCAGATGTCTCCTGTCATCAATCTCTGGTGGTCTTTGGAGTTCAGGTCCCTTTCCCTCTAACACTCAGGTTTTCTCATCATCCAGTGACCTCTTGATTTATGTTGCAATACAAGAGTGTGTATATATTTCCTCACACATACTAGACAATAATCTTTATATATGATTTTTGGTGTAAAAGCACTATTCTTAACACTTGAGTAATGGAAAATAATATAGTTGGGTCCTGACATTGTGGCTTATGTTCACTTTTACTCAAGGGCTAGTATTAATGATCTCACAGATAAATATAAATGCTATCAGCAAAGTCTCTGTACTATCAGGCAGAAAAATCCTAGGTACTGTAGAATATTATTCATGTTGGTATTATACTAATTATCTGACTTGTCTCTGAAACTTCCTTTATGCATTGTCTCTATTAGAATGGGAGCTCCATAAGAGCATGGAATGTTGAGTTTTTCTGTTTTATATCCCCAGATCTTCTAAGAGTGTTTTGTCAAGTCAAATCAACAAATACTGATCAAGCACCTACTATGTGCCAGCACTGTGTCAAACACTGGGGATTCAAAGAAATGCAAAAAAGTACTCCCTGTTCTCAAGTAGCTCACAGGCTAATGAGGGAGACAACATGCAAATGACCATTGACACAAAATATATATATATATATATATATATATATAGAATAAATTGGAAATAATAAACAGAGAGAAAGCATTATCATTATTTCATTATCATGAAAAAGTTTCTTTTAGAAGGTAGAATTTTAGCTGGAGACTGAAGGAAGCCAGGAAAGCTTCAGGAGAAGAGTGAAGAGGGAGAGAATTCCGTGCTTGGGAGACAATAAGTGAAAATGCCTAAAGTATGGAGATGAAGCAAAGTGGCCAATGTCATTAAATTACAGAGGACATGGAGAGGACAAAGTCTAAGGAGATTGGAAAGATAGGAAAGGTCCAGTTTATGGAAGTTTTTAAAAGCAAAACAGCAGTTTTTATACATAATCCTGAAGGCAATAGGGAGTACACAAATTACTTTAAACTGAATTTTTCCTCCCTCCCTTCTTTCTCCCCTTCCTCCCTCCCTCCCTTCTTCCCTGTCTTCCTTCCTTCTTTCCTTCTTTCCTTGTTTCTTACTGTATTAACTAAATAAATTCCTTAATGATTTTTCTTTATCATTATTAAATATAAGGGCCTGACTCTAGAAGACGGAAAATTATTTTTGATGAACCATATTTTGTGTCCATGTTCTTGTTATTTTCTGGGTACTAAATTACAGCAAATGTCACAAAGAAATATGTCTGTTCTTGGGTCTATGTTTGAAAGGAGGTAGTCTAGTATATTAGGAAAACCGCTGAATTGATGGTGGAGGTTCTGGATTTGAACCCTGTTCATTACTCACTATTTGACTATGGACAAGTGATTTAACCTGCTTGTGCTTCAGCCTCTTTTTCATTAAACTGAGAAAGCTGAACTTGATGATTTCTAAGATCTCTATATGCAAAATACTTGCCAT
This sequence comes from Petaurus breviceps papuanus, assembly GCF_028583685.1. Taxonomy (NCBI): domain Eukaryota; kingdom Metazoa; phylum Chordata; class Mammalia; order Diprotodontia; family Petauridae; genus Petaurus; species Petaurus breviceps. Next base: position 49,683,418 of record NW_027185809.1, read on the forward strand.
AACATGTTTTTCCCTAGGATCTCAAAGAACTTCCTCAGTCTAAACTAAATCTTCATAACATCATAGAATACAGGAACAAATTTCATTTAGGATGTATTTTTTTTGGCTATAAATATCTGAGACACAATAAAAATTCATATCATTTGAATTAACAAATACTCCTTACATAGTAGATAAAGAGCTCACTCTGGACTTGAAAAAACCTGGGTTTAAATTTTATAGCTGACACATAAAGATTATGTCACCCTAGCAAGTGACTCAACCTTTCACTGGTCCCAGAAAACTCTTTACAGCTCTAAGTTTCAGAGAAGATTTAGCTCATCATTCATGATAAACCGTCTTCAGCACAAGTCCTCTGAACTAATAAAATTTCAAGTACATACAAAGGCACAAAGGATGGTACTAGTCTGATGTCTAACTATATGAGGAAGTAATAACAAATACATAAGAGTAAAAGCTGTTATGTAATGGACGTCATCAAAGATTATGAGCCATCATTTCCTGAAAGCATAATTGTAAATTAGTAAGAATGTGGAAGATTGCATCATATATTTGAAAATAAGAAAAATACAAATAAAAAACCTCTGAGATTATACTTTATATCTACTAAATTAGTAAGAGACAAAAAGTGAAAATAGTAAATGTTGGAGGGCCTATGAAAAAACAGAAACACTCTTACACTGCTATTATAGCTATGAATTGATTTAATAATTCTCGAAAAAATTTGGAATTCTGTTAAACAAGTGACTTAAATGTTCATTCTCTTTGACCCTGAGATCCCATGGCTAGACATACAGTATAGTGGAGTCAAAGACAAAGAAGATTCAACAGAAATTAAAATATCCTTAGTAACATTTTTTGGTATCAAAGAAAGGAAAATAAATAGATATCTATAATTTGCTGAACGGCTAAATAATTTAATACAAAAATATAACAAAACTGAGTGCTCCATAATTTCATGGTGAGCTTCACTCTGGAGAAGAACTGATAAACTTAACTTTATAATAGTAAAGGATTATACATGTGGAATGTTGTATATAATGTCAGACACAGTTGATCTATTTATTTGTTTGGCTGAACTGGATTTTTACATATTTCTTCTCAAATCTTTCTTATGAGAGATAGTTTGCTATGGAGGAAGATAATTAGAAATGAATGTGATATAAAACTAAATCAAAAAAATAGGATAAAATTATCATTGGTAACAATAATAACAAATTGAATCCACTCTTTCCCTTACATCCAAAGAAGCTGTTTTACTATTCATCTTCTTATAACACTGCATTTTGTGGATGAATGTCAATGATAAGAACCCATTGCGTGTAATAGAAGCTGCTACACCAAATTAGTCAATTGCCATTTGCCCCAACATCTGTGCCTATAGGTATGTCTATATGCTACTGAATTTATACCCTTTCTACCACCACCACCCCATTTGCATCAGTGCTACATTCTGAACCATTTTCAATTATATTTGAAATTTAAATCATTTAATTTTTTTTTTATTTTTGAACTGAGCCAATGTGCTGAGCTCATTGTGGTATGCCTGTGAAACCTGGACAGTATATCGGGTCCATGCCAGAAAACTGAATCACTTCCATTTGAATTGTCTTAGGAAGGTTCTCAAGATTACCTGGCAGGATAAGATACCAGACACTGAGGCACTTTCTCAAACTAAACTGCCCAGCATTTCAGAAAGCTCAACTCTAATGAGCTGGCCAGCTTGTTCAAATACAAAACATATGCTTGACAAAAATGCAGTTTTTTGTAGAACTCATATAGAGCAAGCATTCACATGATGGTCAGAAGAAGAAATATAAGGACACTCTCAATGTTTCCCATAAGAACTTTGAAATTGTTTGTGTGACATGGGAGACACTGGCACAAGACCATTCAGCACGGTATGCCCACATCAGAGAAGGTGATGTGCTCTATGAGCAAAGCAGATTTTAAATAGCTCAAAAGAAAAGCAAGATACACAAATTTAGAGAATATATCCCATATGTTCACACAAACTGTTTATGTCCAACTTGTGCTACAACATTCTGAGCTCATATTGGTCTGATCAGTGTAATGTCAAGCCAAGCAAAGGCAACTTCCCAAGGTTCAAAATACCAGCATAGGTGCTCTCCATTTTATTCAGTGAAAAATTAAGAACAGAGAAGATCACAATATGACATCATTCAAAATACAGCATTTACTAATTGTGATTCAATAATCTCCAAGTACTACCTGATTTAATCAAGTACTACTCCACCCCAGGACATTACATTCATTTAATCAATTACAAAGTCCCTGTTCTAAATACTACTTGACCCCTAGGCTGTAACTTCCTTTAGTCCATCACAAAGCCCCTCTTCTCAAATGGAGATTAGTTTCCAATAATAAGTAAAGTACATTCATTTGTTGATTCATAGAACACAAAAAGATCAAAAGTTCCCCACTCTGGATCACAATTGAATCTACCCCAGAGTTACAACAAGTTTAAGCACAGCACTTAATAACCAAATGGAGGTCTTTTCTTTATCTTGACAGAGGCAAGTTCTCAGAAATCTTTGTTCCTGGGGAGACAAAGCTTAGCAAGTCCACAAGATACATTGCCAGTCTCTTCTTTAATTAATTCTCTGCCTGCAGAACAGTCCTAGGACCCCTGAAAACATTAGCAAAACCCTCTTCCAGGATTTCTGTAAACATACAACAAGAAAATCCTTCTTCAGGGCTTCGTAACCAACAGCAAGTTTCCAAAGCTTCTGCAACAACAGCACTGTCCTTCACCAGTGGACAGTATGCACTCTCTGTTTCCAGAACAGTCTCTGGAGCTCTGAACCAACAGCAAGGTTCCAAAACTTCCACAACAACAGGACTATCTTTCACCAGTGGACAAATCTGGCAAAACAACATCAAAACAGACAAAGTACCAACATAACAGCCATGTCTCCTCAGTCCTTGGTAGATCTGAGTGGCAGCTCTCAAAAGTCCTGGGCAATTCAAAGTGGCCCTCAGTAATCCTCTCAGTCTTTCTCTCTCTGCTTCCAAAAAGTTCTTCTGCCTCTCTCTTGTCTTGTGTCTCTCTAAATTTACGTCACAAGCTCCTCCCAGTTCAGCCCTTTCTTTTAACGTCAAGTCCATCCCACAAGTGGGATTCACAAGCTCTGGGTTTTAACAAGATCAAACCTAAAACCAAGCCAATACAGGGGAATCTTTAAATTCCATTACTATTACAATCAGTCACACTAAAACTTGACTTGACAAAGTGATGTCATTGAGATCCTCTTCAAGAGCAAAGGACAGAAAGCAACCAAGCAACCAATGGGTTTAGTCTACAGATAAAGATAAGCTGAATTTTATTGTATTATGGGTATTTGTTACAGATAGAAAAATAGGGTTGAGAGGATAAAAATGTACCCATAAGAATATTTTACCCTTGACTTTAAAGAAGTAAAACCACAGGAAGGCCAATAAGCACTTTAGCACCACAAAGGGGAGTTTCAAGTGGGAAACTCATCTTGAAAAAAAAGACAATGAAACAAAGGAATCAAAAAGAAAAAAAAGAAGGAAAGAAGGATGGAAGGAAAGAAAGAAGGGAGGGAGGGAGGGAGATAGGGAAGGAGGAAGAAAAAGTAAGAAAACTATTTAGCCTTTTCTCAGTTTCTAAGTGTTTGTGTGTACATGTGTATCTATTCATTTTGGCATTTGGTTTCTCAAATTTTATTCCTGAGTTATTTTGTATTATATTGACCAATCCTCATCAGTTATGAATCATAATGCTCAATTATCATGGCTTAACATATCTCCCTTTCCACATTAAGAAATAATGATGGTGGGGGGGGGTAGGTGAGGCAAAATGGCAGAGTAAAAGTACAAACTTGGTGTGATTTCCCACTCCAGTCATTTCCAATATATGTAAAAAATTACTCTAAACAAATTTTAGAGCTACAGAACCCACAAAGTGACAGAGAGAAACAAATGTCCCACTGAAGGAAGCCCAGCAGGCAAACAGGAAGGGTCTACCACACTGACCTGTGAGCCAAGCCCAGTTCCAAAAGACCCACTCGGTTCAGGCCCCCAAGGAGGCCCTTACCAGCAGCCTGAGCAGACTTCAGGAGAGTGAATCACCAGCAGCTGTGGTGGTTTCCAGACTTCTCAAACCATAAATGACAAATACAAAGTAAAAGGTCAGTGTAGAACCCTGTTGGAAGAGGAGGGAATGGAAGAGCATTGTCTGGCCCCTGCCCCCGAGGAAAAAAGCACTAGAGGTGTAGTAGCAGTGCAGCCACCATTGGGTGGTTGTCTCAGCATTTCCTGACTTGCAGATTGTAGGGGGACCAAGCTACCATTCAGAGAGTAATCACTCTTCCTTTAACCTGCTTGGATCTGGATCGTGGTCTTGGGTGGTGGTGCTGGGGGGGGGGGTGTAGCCAGTGAGTCAGAGCTTGTGGGGGCTGTAAAGAAGGTGATCTCTTAATAGCTCCAGCAGCTGCAAAACCTGCAGAAATTTGGGACAAAGCTCTCTCCATTCTGGAAACAGAGATCTACCAATGCAAAAGAGATCAAAAGTCAAGAAATTGACTGGCAATATGATCAAGCAGAGGAAGCACAAACAGACCATAGAATCCTTTTTTGGGGACAAAAAGGATCAAGGAATGGAGCAAAAGGAAAAGAGTTAAGTCAGAACTCCTGCATCAATAGCCTCCAAGAAAAATATGAAATACTTACAGGCCATGGAAGATCTCAAGAAGAATTTTTAAAATCAAATAAGAGAAGTGAAGGAAAAATTGGGAGGAGAAATGAGAATGATGCAAGAAATCATGAAAAGCGAGTCAACAGCCTGCTAAAGGAGCCTAAAAAATTACTGAAGAAAATAACACCTTAAATAAAAGATTAATTCAAATTGGCAAAAGAGGTCCATAAATCCAATGAGAAGAATGCTTTAAAAAGCAGAATTTCCCAGAAGGAAAAAGAATTTTAAAAACTCACTGAAGAGAATAAATCCTTAAAAATTATATTGGAGCAATTAGAAGCTAATGACTTTATGAGAAATCAAGATATTATAAAACATCCAAAGAAATGGAAAAAAATAGAAAGTATTGTGAAATATCTCATTGAAAAACCCACTGACCTGGAAAATAGATCCAAAAGAAATAATTTAAAAATTATTGGACTATCTGAAAGCCATGATCAAAATAATAGCCTAGACACCATCTTTCAAGAAATTATCAAGCAAAATTGCCCTGAAATTCTAGAACCAGAGGGAAAAATAGAAATAGAAAGAATTTACCAATTGCCTCTTGAAAAAGCTCCCCAAAAGAAAACTCCTAGGAATATTATAGCCAAATTCCAGAGTTCCCAGATCAAGGAGAAAATACTGCAAGCAGTCAGGAAACAACAATTTTAGTACTGTGGAATCACAATCAGGATAACACAAGACCTAGCAGCTTCTACATTAAGGGATCAAAGGGCTTGGAATATGATATTCTGGAGGTCAAAGGAGCTAGGACTAAAACCTAGAATCACCGACCCAGCAAAACAGAGCATAATGCTACAAGGGAAAGTATAGTCATTCAATGAAATAAAGAATTTTCAAGCATTCTTGATGAAAAAAAAACAGAGGTGAACAGAAAATTTGACTTTCAAATACAAGAAGCAAGAGAAGCATTAAAAGGTAAACAGGAAAAAGTAATCATAAGGAACTTATTAAATTTGAACTATTTACATTTCTACATGGAAAAAAAATTGTTATCCACAAGACCTTTCTCAATATGAGGATATTTGAATGAAATATATATGTGTATCTGTGTATACATACATATATATGTATACATATATCCATACATATGTGTGTAGAGGAGGGGTATGTGTATACAAATATATATGTGAGTGTGGGCATATGCATGTTAATCTATACATAGAGGGCACAGGATGAGTTGAATAAGAAGGGATGATATCTAAAAAATGAAATTAAGTAGTTAGAGAGGAATATATTGGGAAAAAGAGAAAGGGAGAAATAGATTAGGGAAAATTAACTCATAAAAGAGGCAAGAAAAAATTGTTACAATGGGGCAGTAGAGCAGGAAGGTGAAAGGGAATGTGACAACCTTTTTCTTATTGAATTTGGCATAAGGAGGGAATAGCATACACACTTAGGTATCTTACCCTACAGGAGAAGAGGGGGGAAGGGGATAAGAGTGGGGATGATGGAAGGGAGGGCCAATTGGGGGAGAGCGTAGTCAGAAGCAAACATTTATGAAAAGGGATAGGGTCAAAAGAGAAAATAGAGTAAGGGGGTGGGATAGGATGGAAGGAAATAAAATTAGTTTTTCACAATATAACTATTACGGAAATGTTTTGCATAACTACACATATACAACTTATATTGAATTGCTTATTTTCCCAGTGGGGGTGGGTGAGGAGGGAAGAAGGGAAAAAAATCTAGATCTCAAAGTTTTAAAAACAAATGTTATTATTATTATTTTTTTTTACATGCAACTGTGAGATAAGATATACAGGCACTGGGGTATAGTCAATGAAAAAGAGAATTTTCTATATTGCCCTATTAGAAAGTTAGAGGGGTGATGGTGTAGAATATAAGAGAGAACAGATTGGGGGAAGGAGTATTCAGTAGGCTTGCTATTTTGGGGTGGGAGTAGGGGAAAGAAATTGAAAAATTGTAACTCAAAATCTTGTGGAAACGAAAGTCGAAAACTAAAAATTAATTAATTAACCAGTTAAATAATTAATTAATTAGAGCACACACACACACACACAAAGATATAATGATAAGAAATTTAGCTTTTACCTGAAAACTACATCCCCTAGACTATAAAATATAAGGTACCAGAAAGATATAATTCTAGCTTGGTATCCCTACTTCCTTAGGAGAGAAAACATAATTGGCACTCTGGGCCCAAATTCTCACTTGCCTTCCTGGAAGGAATTAAAGTCTCCTTTGGAGAAGTGTAGGGGGAGAAGAGGCTAGATATATCTTTTTTTAATTAAATTTTATGTTTATTTTTAGTTTATGTCATTCTTTTCCACAAGATTTTGAGTTACATATTTCCTCCTTGCCTTTCCCCTTCACATCACCCCAAAACAGCATTCCCACTGTATACCGACTCCCCAATCTACTCTCCCCTATATCCTCCCCCACAACCCCTCCTACTTTCCAGTAGGGTAAGATGGATCTTTATATACCAGTGCCTGTATATCTTATTCCCCAGGTGCAAGTAAAAAAATTATATATATACACGTATATGTGTGTATGTATTTTTTTAAACATTTGATTTTAAAACTTTGAATTCTAGATTCTTTCCCTTCCTCCCTCATGACCCACACTTACTGGGAAGATAAGCAATTCAATATAGGTAATACATGTGTAGCTGCACAAAACATTTCTATAATGAATATATTATGAAAGATTGACTATATTTCTCTCCATCTTATCTCATCCCCCACTTGTTCTGTTCTTTACTTTGACCTCATCCTTTTCAAAAGTGGTTGCTTCCAACTTCCCTCCCTCCTAACCTGCCCTACCCACCATCGTCCCCCCTCTCATCCACTTTTCCACATACTCTCCTGTAGGGTGAGATGCTCCTATTTAGTGTATATGACATTCCCTCCCTTAGCCAAATTGAATGAGAGAAAATTTGAACCATTCCCTTTTGCCTTCCTGTTCTTCCCCTCCATTTCAACAATTTTCCCTTGCCTCTTCTATATGGGATAATTTACCCCATTCTGTCTCTCCACATCTCCACTCATTATACTCTACTCTCACCTCTCAATTTCACCTTTTAAGTATCATCTCTTCCTATTCAACTGGTCTTGTGCCCTCTGTCTATGTATACCTGTACACATATACACACACACTCACATATGTATTCATATGCCCATATACTTTCTTATATAGACATGTATGTATGTGTATACATACATTTCTATTCTCTTCAACTATTCTCATACTGAGAAAAATTTCATAAGTCACAATTATAATTTTTCTGTGTAGGAATGTTAATAGTTCAATTTTGATAAGTTCCTTATGATTTCTTTTCCCTGTTTACCTTTTCATGCTTCCCTTGCTTCTTTGTATCTGAATGTCAAATTTTCTATTCAATTCTTTTTTTTCATCAGGAATGCTTGAAAGTCCTCTATTTCATTGAATTATTATATTTTTTTTTACTCAAAACATAATACTCAGTTTTGCTGGATAGGTGATTCTTGGTTTTAATCCCAGTTCCTTTGACCTCTGGAATGTCATATTCCAAGCCCTTCGGTCCCTCAATGTAGAAGCTGACAGGTCCTTTGTTATCCTGATTGTGTTTCCACAATATCATATTGTTTCTTCTTGGATGATTACATTTTCCCCTTGATTTGGAAATTCTGGGACCTGGCTATAATATTGTTAGGAATTTTTTTTAGAGGGGGATCTTTTTCAAGAGGTGATCAGTGGATTCTTTCAACTTTTATTTTGCCCTCTGATTCTAAAACATCAGGGCAATTTTCTTGAGAATTTCTTGAAAGATCATTTCTAGGTTCTTTTCTTATCGTGGCTTCCAGGCAGTCCAATACTTTTTAAAATATCTCTCCTACATCTATTTTCAGGTCAGTGGTTTTCCCAATGTGATATTTTACATTGCTTCTATTTTTTTTCTTTGGATCTGTTTTATAGCATCTTGATTTCTCATAAAATAACTAGCTTCCATTTGCTCCTGTATAATTCTGAAAGAAATATTCTTTTCAGTGAGCTCTTGAGATTCTTTTTCCATCTGGCAAATTTGGTTTTTTAAGGCACTCATCTCCTCGTGGCTTTTTGAGTCTCTTTTGTCATTTGAGTTAGACTATTTTTAAGGTGTTATTTTTTCAGTCAGGGAGTTGATTCTCTTTCAATGATTTTCTTGCCTCATTCTCATTTCTTTTCCCAATTTTTCCTCCACTTCTCTTATTTGGTTTTCAAAATCTTTCTTAACCTCTTCTATGGCCTGTAATCAGTTCATATTTTTCTTGGGAGCTTTTCGTGACAGAATTCTGACCTTTTTTTCTCCCTTCTGTTCCATGCTTTGATCCTTTTTATTCCCAAAAAAGAAATCCAAAGTTGGATTGCTATACTTGCTTTGCTTCCTTTGCTTGTTCATTTTGCCACTCAATTACTTGACTTTTAAGCTTTTTGCCACAGTAGAACTTTGCTTCCAGAGAGGAGAGCTTTGCCCCAAATTTCTGGGGTTTTCACAGCTGCCAGAACTATTATGTGGCTGTCCTCTCTGAAGCTTCCATGAGCTCTGGCACCTGTTTGGCCACCCCAGGATCTCCACCCTAGATAGCAATCCAGATCCAAGCAGGTCAAAGCAAGTGCGATTAACACTCAGAATGGTGGCTTGATCCCCCTTCAATCTGTAGGCCAGGAGCTCTGAAGCAACCACACAGCGGCAGCTGTATGGCCACTGCACATCATGTGCTTCTCCCTCCAGGGATCTGAGGCTGGACCTCACTCCCACATCCCCTGTTCCCAAAGTCCACTGACCTCTCTCTTTGTCTTTGGTATTTATGTGTTGATAAATTCTGGAAACTGCCACAGCTGCTGGTGATCCACTCTCCTGAAGTCCCTGCAGTCAGGGCTAATCAGGCCACCCAGGGGATAAAATCGCAGACTCAAGTGAGGATGAGTTCTGCTTCCAGCATGCTGCAATAAACCCTTACTGCCAGCCTGCCTGGATGTCTTCAGCGGGAGGTCTGTTTCTCTCTGTCATTTTTTGGGTTCTGTAGCTCTACAGCTTGTGTAGAGTCATTTTTTATAGTTATTTGAGGTGTTTATGGGGGAAGCACATGAGATTTTCTTGCTTCTATGCCACCTTCTTGGCTCCCCCCGCTCGATATATCTCTTATTGACTCCTGACGGCTTCACAAGTCACTCCATGTGGGTAGAAGCCTTGTTACATTTATAATAACCAATTATATTGGCATACTACAAGTTTTTCACCTATTCCATATCAGAGGGTACCCACTTTGGGAGAAAAAAAAGACTCCATAAAAAGTTTGGCATATAGAGACCAACTTAAGCCTTATGTTCAGTAGTAGGATCATTGGGTTTAAAAATATTGATAATTTGAATATTTTATGGGAATTGATCTTCCTTGTGCTTCTTGAATGGGGCATTCCATCTCCCAACCCTGCATTTTCATTGACTATACATTTTCATTCTAATTTATGGAATGCTCAACCTTCTCATATCTTTCTCCTGTATTCCTGATTGCCTTCAAATCCCTGCTAAAATCCCATCTTTTAAAAGATAAAAGCCTTTCCTAATTCTCCTTAATCTTAATGTCTTCCTTCTGTTTGAGACTATCCCCCTCCCATTTATCCTGTAAATAATCTTGTTTGTATTTGTATGTGGTCTTCCTAGTTAAACTACCACCTCCTTGAGAGCAAAGATTATATTTTGCCTTTCTTTATCTCTCCACTGTTAGTGCAAGATTCTACCTATTAAAATAGGTGGGATGCTGTTTGGGGATGGGGTCATTTCAGGTAGGATAGCCATGTATAAGAACACAGGAGGTGAGAATAAGCATAGCATCCATCAGAGTTGTTACAGTGAATCCCTTTCAATTAAACAAAATATTTATTTGAGAACAGTGGGAAACAAAGATAAGAAGGATGAGTTAGACTGCAGAGGATTCTGAATGCTAGAAAATTTATCTAGATTTTGGCACTTTTATCTAATGAACTTCCTTATTGTTAGAGGTGACTAAGAAATGATCCCAACTTACAAAAAAAAAAATAGATCATTGGTCCTTGTTAGAAATGTTGACTAGCAAAGGAACAGCTGTCATCAACAGCATAGCCCTTCCCTGGCTTTTTACATGTGCTGTCTTCTTCAGTGAGTGTTTTCTATGGAGAAATTTGGACAATCACAACAGATATTATAAAGTGAATCCTGATTCCTATTAACCTGTTGTAGCTTAGAGGTAAAATAGAATACCTTTAGTTAGAGTTGTGGGTTTTGACTTATCTCTTATTAGAAGACTATAAAAAAATTGAAGAGAACATATTCATAATTCAAATATAAATCATTTTAGGACTTAAAATGCATTTTATCATGTCTAAATGATATGAATTTTAGCATAGAGAGTTTCATCTTTTTCTTGTGACAACCAATTTTATTTTTCCAAGACATAATTTCCCCTGAATAATAAATATGGACTAGGGGTTAATAGTTGTATAGGAGCTGAGCACCTGAGACAATTGGTTACCATAACAATGGAATTCACATTACTCATAATTTTATTTAGTTCCTCTTTTATCAAATAGATGGAATTGGAGGAAAACTTGAAATATCCTTCACATAGGCAGAAAGTTAGAGGAAGACCATAATTAAGGTCATAAATAATCACATTTCTAATACCTGAAAATGATTTAGAGCAAAGAAAGCAAAAGCCCCACATGGTTATGTTAGTTATACTATGATTAGATATTATGCAAAGTACCCTTCTTTCAGCCTTGAGATATGTATATCCACATGCATTTTTTAAGAGCAGTTTGCCTGTTTAATTTTACTAAATGGCTGAAAGGGTGTGTATTAATGACAATGTATATTAAGCATTCTGAGCATTTATTTTCCAGATTTCAGTTTGAATCATGTCATTTTATTGAAATAAATCATATTAAAGATTAGGGAATTACGCTATGGGCACTTCCAGGTTTGCTGATAGTGTATCCTCTATAACTTCACATTTCCAGAGATAGAGATGTAAACCTCAGCTTCCTAGATCTCATAACTGATTTCTTACCTCACCTCAGTCAACATGAAGAGACTTTCCACCACACTCCCTAATCCCATATTATGAGAGAGAAAGAGGAAGAGATATAGAGACCGACACCCGTGACACAAATATAAATGCTGAATGATTCTGATGATACTTATAAGGGCCAAGAATGCCATATCTGCCTTTCAGGATTCCAGAAGGGCACACTGCAATGTCTGAGTGTTATTCTTCTACTACCATCAGCTTGAGACCCAACCAGGGAATATGCATACACATACATGCATGTATGCATGCATGCATACGTATACACACATACATATATGCATATACACACATGCGCATGTGTATAATATACATACATACACATATACACACATGTATGGAAATTGGCCTCCCTCCTGCTTCTTGAATGGGGCATTCCATCTCCCAACCCTGCATTTTCATTGACTATACATTTTCATCCCAAATTCTGGCATGCTGAACCTTCACATATCTTTCTCCTGTCTTCCTGATTACCTTCAAGTCTGAGCTAAAATCCTACCTTTTAAAAGACTCCTTTCCTAACTCCCCTTAATCTTAGTGCCTTCCTTCTGTATAAGACTATCCCCCCATTTATCCTGTAAGTATCTTGTTTGTATTTGTATGGGGTCCTCCTTGTTAGATTACCACCTCCTCGAGAGAAGGATTATATTTTGCCTTTCTTTATCTCCCGACTGTTAGTGCAAGATTCTACCTATGAAAATAGGTGGGATGTTGATTGGGGGTGTCATTAATATATATATATATAATATTTATATATGTATGTATACATATACATTTATATGTATTTATAAATACATACAGATACACATACGTATATACAGATATGCATGTGTGCATTTGTACATGCATATTTGTACATGTAGATATATACACCAATGTATGTGTGTACACAAATATGAATATGTCTTATATGAATACACATGCATAGATATACATATAATATACATGTAGAAGATGAATGAAAAGAATTATTTTTTTGCTGAGTTCAGGGCATAAATCAATTGCTGGAGCATAGTTCTTAAAAACAGGCTATCTCCTAATACTAAAAATAGAAGAGTAAAAAGAAAGGGGTGGTCTTGGGGGTCTTGACAGCATCCACTGTCACACACAAACACACACATTACATGTATATAAAATTTTAATTTTGAACTGTGCATTACAAGTACAAGTTTGTTAGGAAATATTTTTATTTAGTTCATCTTTATACATATCCAAGTTATGACTAGGTGACAGAGACAGACGGAGAGAGGGAGAGAGACAGAGACAGAGACAGAGAGTGAGACAGAGAGAGAGAGAATCTTCTCCAAATTGGCATAACTCCCAATAGCCTACAACATGTCTACCTATCCCAGGTGATTTGAAGTAACATTTCTAGGAATCTTGAATGAAGAAAAGATTATGGTATGTTAAATGAAGTTTAACATTTAAAAATTATAACCAATACTCAGCTCCCTTATTGACCACTCCTCAGATGTTCTCTTGAACTAATCAAAGGGACCTCCTCACTGAAATCATCATCTTAATCCTTTCTCAATGGAGAAGAGTGGGTCATAGTATCAATCTCTTAAGATTTGAGAAGTCTACTCTTAGATGGACCAATAGGCCAATAACTTCAGACTCTGGAGAAGGCTATGATAGAACCAAGAGAAGAGGTATTTTGTTTTGTTTTTACCCTCACTCTTTTATCTTAAAAAGTCTTATTTTTTTAATTAAACCAACTTTCTAAGGAGAAATGTCTGCAAATGGCTTTTTAAGAAAAATATCATTTCTTAATATTTTCAGTTTTACTAAAAAAACATTAAAATGCTTCTACAATACATGCATACATATATCTGCATGTGTAATTTTTTTTTCTGGAGTAAGAAACTTCTTGTACTAACTCAGAGACTCTGAGTAATATAAAAATTTATTGCTGTTATTCACTCATATCCAACTCTTATTGACCCCATTGTTGTTTCCTTTGCAAAGATACTGCCATGGTTTGTCATTTTTCCAGCTTACTTTTACAGATTAGGAAATTGAGACAAAGAGAGTTAAGAGACTTGCTCAGGACCACAGAGCGGGTAAGTGTCTGAGACAGGATATGAACTTGGTCACCCTGACTCCAGCCTCTCTGCTTTATCCACTATATGACCTAGCTGCCCCCTATGTAAATATTAGATAACTTTAGATAACCAGAGTAACACAGCTATTAAGTACCAAAGAAGAATGTGATTCCATGTCGTTCTGAGGTGAAGCTGAAATCTCTATCTGCTCTTTCAGGCTTGCCTTAAACAAATGATTTTTTCAGTGCCTTTTTGTTCTGCATTTTCTCCTTCTTTCCTACCATCCCATGTTCCTGAAAAATACTTTCTCCCTTTCCATCTGTATAATCACTTCCTTTTCCTCATAAAAAAAAACATTCCCTGCAGCAGTTCATCTCCTCTGAAAAGACTTCCCTTCCCTAAATAGGACAGTTTGTAAACATAATTTACCAGATATACTTCCTAAAATATTAATGTCAATTTTCTTTACTCTGTTCTGAATTGCAACCCATCTGCTCTCTTGGTTCATAGAATGTAGTCTTCTGGGAGCAAGGAATGTATCTTTTGTCTGTTTAGCTATACAGTGTCTAGTGCACCACAGAGCTTCTGCTAGGATTCAAACAAACAGGGCACAAGGAAGAATTAACAAAATGGAAAATGTTCCTTCTAAGAAGATTTTAAGAACTTATTATTAAAAGCAATTATATCTTTTTTTGTAATCTCAAAGAAATTTACATTGCTGGACTAAGTTCAATGAGGTGGGTGGCATAAACTAAAATTATTTTCTTTGGGAAATGTGGCTTTCAGTCATGTGTAAATATTTGCGTTCTGGTGAGAATAAAAACTGCAAGAATTTCCTTCTCCTGTGTCTGACTTATTAGCTTTTGTGTTAGAATATGATTGTCCTCATTTAACAAAGAGAAAAAACGAACAATTGGCATTCTTGGTCTAGAAAATGCTCAATTATGATTTAAATATGTATTACCAATAGAACTGGAGAATTTGTATTTCCTTAAGACATTCATTTGTAGATGAGAACACCTGAGATATTGAGAAATTAAGTGACCTAACTCACATTGTAGGGATATCAAGTGACCAAGGAAGGGTCCTACTAAAGCCATACAGTCATTTATTTATAACTTAATAGGACCTGATTGGTCATTTAGTCCAAATTTCTTTTGAGGATATTGAGGCACAGAGACGTTACATGACTCATTAAGGATCACACATAGCATTAAGTGACAGGACTGAATTTACTCTACCTCTACCACCCTACTGTTTTGTTGCTGTTGTTGTTTTTCCCAAAAAAAGTCTATGACACTTGTGTTGGCAGATGGCCAAGAATACCAATACTGTAACCAATAGTCTTATTCAGAGTTCATGACCTAAAAAATTCATAGTCTGACACAAGAAGTATTCTTATGGTTCGTTTACTTGAAGGATACAAAAGACAAAGAGAAAATGACCAGTTTTTGTATTTTCCTAAACAGTCACAGTTGCTTTGCGAGGCTCGTCTACCCCAGAGAAGGTTCATGCTATGGTAAAACAACGGCAGGCACAGGAAGTTTGCCCTATACAGATACAAATCTAGCCTCTATTAGATTGAAGAAGCTTCCACTTAGGGGTATTTGTGATAAAATAAGAACTTTAGACCAAGAATCGTGGTCATGGCTGGAGATAAAGTCCAGGTGGTGACAACCCTATGGAGTGTCTTTCCACCCTGATTCAATTACTGGGCATATCCCTAAGCCTGGATGATATATGAAAATAAGAAAAACACTCATGACTTCCAACATGTACTTCTTACCCCATCAGCATCATGCTTTCCATCAAAAGAAGATCTAGCACAGAACCAGGGAAAGGATTTTGAGGCTGAAGTCAAAGGACCTAGTTTCAGATATTGCATTTTTTGGTGCCTTTCATTCATTTCATTTATGTCTAACTCTTCTTGACCCCATTTGGGGCTTTCTTGGCAAGATAATGGAGTGCTTTTCCTTTTCCTTCTCTAGCTCATTTTGCAGATGAGGAAATTGAGTCAAACAGTATTAAGTGATTTGTCCAGGATCATACAGTAATGTCTGGAGCCAGATTTGAACTCAGGAAGATGAGTGCTCCTGACTTAAGGCCTGGCATTCTATCTACTGTACCACCTTGCTGTCCCCTCAAATACTGCCAATGAGATTTGAATAAGTTATTTTACAATTAGGCCTTAGATGTCTCTCCTAAATCCAATAGTATAAGTTTGTGATCCAAAGTGCTTGGTACTAAAAAAATGTTGATTGATTAATTGATTAAAAAGGGTGGTTTAGGAGTCAGGAGACAGATTCTAGTTTTGATTATATCATGAATAAGTTATGTGGTCTTAGACAAATCACCTGGGCTTCACTTTCCTCAAAAGTAAAATTAAAGATCAAAGATCATACAGCTAAAAATCTTTAGTGGGGAGGGCAGGTGGTGCAGTGAGTAAGGGCACCAGTCCCGGTGTCGTGAGACCCGGGATTGGTTCTGGCTTCAGATACTTGGCATCCACACAAAATAACTGGCCATGTAACCTTGAGAAAGTTACTTAAGCCTAATTGCTTAAAAAAATCCTTAGAGATATCTAAGGAAACTTCCAGTTCCAAAATATCTTATGCTTATCACATTTGTGAGAAATCTACAGGGCAGGTTTTGAAGCCTTATTTGTTCAAAGACATACTGCTGCATGCATGGGGGAACAATGAACACTGTTCTGTGCCAAAGAAAGTTGCCAGAAATATTCACAGGTAATTGGCAGGACCAGTCATCAACATCATAGTTTGAGCGATTGGGATTCTGCTATTGTGCACTGGTGAGCATCTCAGTTCATTTGAAATTTATTATTTGCCTTTCTGCAAACTGTTATTCTGACACCAGTGGGGATTAACTTTCTAAGCTACACAGCACTCTATCAGAAGGCCATTTGTCCTCCAGTATTTTATTCTCAAGGAGAGATGTTTTATTTAGCCTAAGAGATTCTATAGGGAAAAAAAGAAAGGAAGAAGGCAGTTGTTCTATGATTGGTTGAAAGAATAATAATTCTTATATTTAGCAAAAAAGCCTTTGTGTGCGTGTGTGTGTTTTCTCCTCTGTGTTTATAGTGACTACCATCATTCCTTCTGAGAAATAGCTTTGTGTAGTAGCACTGGTGGTTGAAAGTCAGAATTTTTTAACAACTTAAAATGAAATAATTTAAAATCACTGTGCTTTTTTATATAACTGGAAGTATCTATAGACCTTCATTTGAAAGGTGCTTTTATGTGTGTGTATATGTATATATATATATATACATATATATATATATATATATATATATATATATATATTTGTGTGTGTGTGTTTTCACCACTATCTTCTCTATGATTTGGATTTCTTAGTCTTCTACCTGCATCTGCAACTATACTGTGGATTCCATTTCTGTCTTTCATTGAAAAGGTTGTGGATTGAATTAACCAAGTTTAGTTGTAAATAGCCAAAAGCAGTTTTAAGAAACAATTTCATATTACATAGAATAAGAGAAGTGATTCAATGATTCATTCCATGTTGTATGATATTTGTATTTCTGCCAGAGCTGAGTGACTGTTATCTGTGTTCTTGTTTAAGCTAATCTCCTATAAAGTCAAGCATGAACAGCTTTCCAGAGGACTGCTGCTGTGAATAACGTTAAGGTTTTGATCATATAGTATAGTGAACTCTATCCAATGATGAACTAAAGCAAAACATTCATATAAACCAAAGTTCAGCAT
This sequence comes from Petaurus breviceps papuanus, assembly GCF_028583685.1. Taxonomy (NCBI): domain Eukaryota; kingdom Metazoa; phylum Chordata; class Mammalia; order Diprotodontia; family Petauridae; genus Petaurus; species Petaurus breviceps. The sequence goes on from NW_027185809.1 coordinate 49,700,998, forward strand.
TCACAGTGATGTAACATAACAGCAAAGAGGGTCTGAGAAATCAACACAAACCATCAGTAAAGTCCCAGAACCTCTGAAAACATCAGAAAACCTTCCTCCAGGACTTTTGAAAACAGACAACAAGAAAGTCCTCTTTCAGGTATTTTGAACCAGCAGTAAAGTCCCAGGGCTTCAGTTACAGGAGCAACATCCTCTATCAGCAGACAGGTCTGAAAAAGTAAAATCAACACAGGCAGACAAAGTGCTGGCACCACAGCCATGCTTCCTCCCAGTTCTGCTCTGTCCTAGCTGTGCTCAGGTTTTTACCTATCATCAGCTCCTCCCTCTTCTGGCCACCTCTTATGTCCTTCCTGGTTCAGTCTTTGGCAAGTACCTCCCACTGTGAGCTTCACAGGTTCTGTTTCTTAACAAAGATTTGATGTAATCACAGGCAATGTTCGAAGACACTTGAACTGAAACAAGGTGATAAATACTTGAATAACTGAAACAAGGAACTTAATGCTCCTTTGCTTACCACTACACTTCCTGCCTGGAGAAAAAGAGGTTGTAAAGAAGCATTGTAAAGAAGGAAAGAGGAAACAAAACCAAACAAACAAACAAAAAAAGAGTCCAGTCTATCAAAGTTGGTCCTTACACATGCATTTTGTCTGTAATTGTGTACAGATTTCTCCTGGTTCTGCTCTTCTCACTCAGCATCAGTTGGTTTAAGTCTCTCCAGGTTAATATGAAGTCTGTCTGCTCTTCATTTCTTATTGCAGAATAATATTCCATTACATTCCTATGCCACAACTTATTTAGCCATTCCCCAATTGATGAGCATCCCCTTAATTTCCAATTTTTGCCATCACAAAAAAAAGAGCTGCTATAAATATTTGTGTACATGCAGGTCGTCCTCCTACTTCTCTGATCTCTTTGGGATACAACCCTAGAAGTGGCATTAGCAAGTCAAAGGGTATGCAATTATTTATAGCCATTTGGGCATAGCTCCAGACTGTTCTCCAGAATGGTTGAATCAGTTCACAACTCCACCAACAATGCATTAGTGTTCCAATTTTTCCACATCCTCTCCAGCATTTGTCATTTTCCTGTTTTGTCAGCTTAGCCAATCTGACTGATGAGATGTGATATCTTGTTAGGGGGTGTACGTGTAGTTCCCCTGGAGGCATGATACCCAGAATATGCTGACTTTGCAGTGATTTGCTGTACAAACACTGTGGAGGAGACTCAGATATTCTGTGGGAAACGCTCTGTACCAGGAGGAGAGCTCCGTTACCTCCTGACTTGTGTCCTTGTGCTTAGTTCAGACTTGGCCCCGTGGGAACTTCTGCCTCAGGAGAAGGGGTGGGGGGGGCAGAAGGGAGATAAAAGTGGGGAAGCTCAAAGAGGTGTAAGGAGTTAGGATGTGATGTGATTGCTAAAAGAAGCTGCCTAATAAACTCTTGCTACTCTTTGACTCTCCTGGCTCGTGACTCCATTCTTGGAGAATGCAGCTGGTCCGCCTCCCGACTGCACAGCAGAAGTACCAAGGCCTGGCCACCCCTGACCGTGAGGGTCAGAACAGTATCTCAGACTTGTTTTGATTTGCATTTCTCTGATCACTAGTGATTTAGAGCATATTTTCATATGCTTATAGATAACTTAACTGCCTGTTCACATCCTTTGACCATTTACCAGTTGGAGAATGGTTTATATTCTTATAGGATTGACTCAGTTCTCTGTATATTTTAGAAATGAGGCCTTTATCAAAGACACTGTTTGTAAAACTTCTTTCCCAATTTCCCACTTTCTTCTTAATCTTGGTAACATTGGCTTTGTTTGTACAGAAACTTTTCAATTTAACATAATCAAAATTATTCATTATGAATTTTATAACTCTCTCTAACACTTGTTTCGTCATAACATCCTACTTTCTCCATAAATCTGACAGGTACACTATTCCTTGCTTTCTGAGATTGCTTACAGTATCAGCTTTTATACCTAGATCATGCACCCATTTAAACTTGATTTTGGTATATGGTGTTGGATAATAATCTATGCCCAGTTTCTGCCATACTACATCACAGTTTTCCCACAAGCTTTTGCCAAATAGAGAGTTTTTATTGCAAAACCTGGGGTCTTTGGATTTATTAAACAGTAGATTACTATAGTCATTGACTGATGAATCTAGTGTATCGAATCTATGCCATTGATCCACTACTCTATTCCTCAGCTAGTACCAAGTAGTTTTTTTTGATGACTACTGCTAAATACAGATTAAAATCTGGTATGGCTCTTTTCTGTCCCTCAAGATGGTAGGCAAAAAGCCACCCAAGGAAAAGAAGGGAAAAAAAGGGGGAAAAAAAGAGAACAAAAAGAGAGATGTAGCTGAAAAGGTCAAAAAGCCTCAAAAGCATTGCAGTCAGAACCCAGTCCTGGCTCAAGGGATTGGTAGATACTCCAGGTCTGCAATGTATTCCCGGAGAGACATGTACAAGCGGAAATATGCTGCCCCCAAAAACCCAGATTGAAAGGAAGAAGAAATAAAAAGTGCTTGATAATATCTCAAAGCCTGTTGGTGGTGATAAGAATAGAGGAACTCGAGTGGTAAAGATTTGCAAAATTCCTAGGTATTACCCTACTGAGTATGTGCCTAGAAAGCTGCTAAGTCATAGCAAAAAGCCCTTTAGCCAGCATGTGAGGAGACTGTGAGCTAGCATCAAGTCAGGTACCATTCTGATCATGCTCACTGGCCGCCACATGGGCAAGCAAGTGGTTTTCCTGAAGCAACTGTCTAGTGGCTTGCTACAGGTGACTAGACCTCTGACCATCAACCGTGTTCCTCTGAGAAGGACCCATCAGAAATTTGTCATTGCCACTTCTACCCGGGTTAACCTTTCAGGTGTGAAAATTCCAAATCATCTTACTGATGCTTACTCAAGAAGAGGCTCTGTAAACCTAGACACCAAGAAGGAGAGATTTTTGACACAGAAAAGAGAAATATGATATTGCAGAGTAGCACAAGGCTGATCAGAAAACAGTAGATTATGAGATCCTACCCCAAATCAAGAAAATTCCTCAGCTCTGTGGCTACATGTGTTCTGTCTTCTCTCTCCAATGGAGTTTATCCTCACAAACTGGTGTATTAATGCCTTGCAGAGAACACTTATTAAAATATTTGCAATAGTTTAAAAAAAATATCTGGTATGGCTAGGACACTTTCCCTAGCATTGCTTTTCATTAATTGCATTGATATTCTGGACCTTTTGTTCTTCCAAATAAATTGTGTTACTATTTTTTCTAGGTTTATAAAGTAATTTTTGGGTAGATTGATTGGTATGGTACTAAAAATATAATTTAATTTAGCTAAAATTATAATTTTTTATTATATTAGCTCGATCCAGCCACGAGTAATTGGTGTTTTTCCAATTAATTAGATATGACTTTATTTTTGTGAAAAGTGTTTTGTAGTTGTTCATATCAGTCCTGGGTTTATTTTGGAAATTAGATTCAAAAATATCTTATATTGGCTACAGTAACTTTAAATGGGATTTCTCTTTCTATCCCATGCTGTTGAATTTCATTAGAAATATATAGTGATGCTGAGGATATTTAGGGTTTATTTTATATCCTGCAACTTTGCCAAATTAATTTATTGTCTCAAGTCATTTTTTTGCTTAATTCTCTAAGATTCTCTAAGTATATCATCATATCATCTGCAAAGAGTGATAGTTTAGTCTCTTTTTTGTCTAATTGAATTCTTCAGTTTCTTTTTCTTTTTTAATTGCTACTGCTAACATTTCTAGTACCAGGCTGAATAAGAGGAGTGAGAGTGGACATCCTTGTTTCACCCCTGATCTTACTGGAAATGTTTCTATCTTATCCCCATTACATATAATACTTGCTGATGGCTTTAAATAGATTCTACATATTATTTTAAGGAAGACTCAATTTATTCCTATACTTTCTAGTGTTTTAATAGGAATAGATGTGTTTTGTCAAAAGCCTTTTCTGCATCTCAATAGATAATCATGTGGTTTTTGCTAGTTTTATTGTTGATATGATCCATTATACTAATGGTTTTCCTAATATTGAACCATCCTTGCATTCCTGGAATAAATCCTAGCTGATCAAAGTGTATTATTCTTGTGATAACTTGTAGTCTTTTTTTTCCTTTTTTTGGAATAAAATTTTATTCTTTTCTACTTACTTATTGTAACTTCAAACTGATACTTTTCCTTAAATATTCTCAAAGGACAAACATTAAATGATTAAGTATGGGGTGATGGGCGGGTAGATGGAGGCAGATGATGGTTTAACACTTGCATGATTTTCCTTCAAGTAAGATAACATTAGCAATGCTCACTGAGTATCTACTATATGGTAGTTTCCTAAGTAGATATAAGACTCTATCTTTGTCATCAGTAACTTTATAAGGCCTCAAAGTACATAGTTTAGGTTCTAAATGTGAACTTGTCAAGTGACTATTACCTATTCATTATTCTCAATATTAAAACAATTGTCATACATATTGTCCTTAAAGTTGATAAAGAAAGGCTGCAGTATAATAGAGAGCTCAACTCAAAGCCACAAAGATCTGGATTTAAGTCTTGCCTCTGAGTCTAGTGACTATGTAATCCTGAGTGATTCATTTGGCCTCTCAGTGCTCTAAAAAATTGTTTCAGAGAAGTTCCTGGTAGAAGTTAAAAATGGTAGAAGATTCCTATATCTATGAAAACACAGGTACAGTCTTTCTTCTACTCCTTTTTCAATATTACAGAGCATCTTCCCATACATTATTTTACTGGAGGCTAACAAGTCCCTAAGGTAAGTGCTGAACTCACTATTAGACCTTCTATACATTTGAAGAAACTAATAATCAAAGAAATGAAGTAGGTTGTCTTGGGTCAATCAACTAGTCAGTGTCAGGGGTGGTCTTCTTGACTCCAGATTTAGCTGCCAATCAAATAGGCTAGCCTATTTCTCTCACCTAACTAACTAATCTAAAACTCAGTATCAAATAAAACATCTGTAAAAACAAAATAAAAAAACCCAGATCTCTAGAGATCTAAAGAAAAAAAAACTAAAGGCATTTTGTGAGGGAAAGGAAACTTGCACTCATCATTGTCAGTCACCTAGCAGAATCTCCAGAGTCAGATGAACTTCTAATCCACAAATCACTTTTTGGAGAAGAGAGTGTAAAGAGTCCCCCAGGGGTCATCCATCAAATTAGAAGCTGAGCTGCATTTTGCTGCCTGCTCCTCCAGTTTGGCATGGGGAAGGTCACAGTAGCAGCTCTCTAGAGAAGGTATGAAGTGAGGGGCTTGATGCCTCTTCTTCTGCTGAGAGTTCTTCTCATGCTTCTTTTGCTTCTTGTATTTGAATGTCAAATTTTCTATTCAACTCTTGTTTTTTTCAGCAAGAATGCTTGAAAGTCCTCTATTCCACTGAATGACCATATTTCCCCTGAAACATGACACACTTTTTCTGGGTAGGTGACTCTTGGTTTTAATGCCAGCTCCTTTGACCTCCGGAATATCATATTCCAAACCCTTCGATCCCTCAGTGTAGAAGCTGCCAGGTCTTGGGGTATCCTGACTATGTTTCCACAATATTCAAATTGCTTCTTCCAGGTTGATTGTAATATTCTCTCCTTGATCTGGGAATTTCAGAACATGGCTATAATATTCCTAGGAGTTTTTTTTTTTGGGGGGGGGATCTTTTTCAGGAGGTGATAGGTGGATTCTTCCAACCTCTAATTTGCCCTCTGGTTCTAAAACATCAGGGCTGTTTTATTTGAGAACTTCCTGGAGGATGATTTGCAGGTTCTTTCTTTGATCATGGCTTTAAGGTAGTCCAATAATTTTTAAATTATCTCTCCGGGATCTATTTTCCAGGTCAGTGGTTTTTCCCATGAGATATTTCACATTGCCTTCTATTCTTTCATTTGTTTGGATATGTTAAACAGCATCTTGATTCCTCATAAAGTCATTAGCTTCCATGTGCTCCAATCTAATTCTGAAGCAATGATTCTCCTCATTGTGCTTTTGAGATTCTTTTTCCATCTGGCAAATTCGACTTTTTAAGGCATTCTTCTCCTCATTGCCTTTTTGTGCTTCTTTTGCCATTTCAGTTACTCTATTTTTTAAGGTGGATTTTACTCAGTCAGGCTCTCATTTCATAATTTTCTTGCATTGTTCTCATTTCTCTTCCCAATTTTTCCTCCACTTCTCTTATCTGCTTCTTAAGGTCCTCTATGGCCTGTAACTAGCTTGTATTTTCCTTTGAAGCTTTTGGTGCAGGAGCTCTTACTTCACTGTCTTCCTCCTCTTCCATGCTTTGCTCATTTTTGTCCCCAAAATAGGAGTCTAATATTGGAATCTTCTGTCTGCTTTGTTTCCTTTGCCTGGTCACGTTGCCCCTCCGTCACTTGACCCTGGGCTTTTTACCACAGTAGGATTCTGCCACCAGACAGGGGAGCTTTTGTCGCAAATGCTGGGGTTTTCTCAGATGCCAGCAGTATCAGATGGGTTCCCTCTCTGAGGCCTCCACATGCTCTATCAAGCTGGACACACAGCCCAGGACCTCCACCCTAGACTTCAATCCAGATCCAAACAGGTTAAAGCAAGAGCTATTACCCCTCAAACTGGTCTCTTGGTCCCTCTACACTCTGCAGGCCAGGAGCTGAAGCTGCCACATGGCACTGGCTGGCTGTGCCTGCATCTCAGTGGCTTCTCACTCTGGTGTCAAAAGCCAAGCACTCCAACTTACTGGGTCCCAAAGTCCAGACTCCACTGACCTCTCCCTTTGTCCTTGGCATCTATGTGTTGATAAATCTGGAAATGGCCACAGCTGCTGCTGATCTAGAGTCCCTCTGGCCAGTGGCTGGTCAGGCCCACCCTGGGGCTAAAGCCTTGGCATGGGTCTAGGCTCGGCTCCCAGAGTGCTGCGCTGGCCGCTTACTGCCAGCTTGCCAGGCTGTCCTCAGCAGGAGGTTAGCTTCCCTTTGTCATTTTCTGGGTTCTACACCTCCAAAGTTTGTTCAGAGTCCCCTTTTAACATTGATTGGGGAAGCTGGAAGTCGGAGCCGCTTGGAAGTCATGCTTCTGCTCTGCCATCTTGACCAGAAGCACCTGTAGTCTTTTTGATAATGTTATTTAAAATTGTTGCATCTCTATTCATGAGGGAAATTGGTCTACAATTTTCTTTCTCTGTTTTATCTCTTCCTGATTTAAATATCCATACCATATTTGTGTCACAAAAAGAGCTTGATAAGACTCGTTCTTCCCTGATTTACCAAAATAGTTTGTAGAGTATTGGAATAATTTTTTCTTTAAATGTTTGATAGAATTCACTAGTAAATCAATGTGGTCCTGGAGATATTTTCCTAGGGAGTTCATTGATGGCTTGTTTGATATCTTTTTCTTAGATGGGATTATTTAAGTAATTTATTCCTCTTCACTTAATTTGGGTAATTTATATTTTTGTAATTATTTATCCATTTCCCTAAGATTGTCAAATTTATGTGCATACAATTGCTCAAAATAATTCCTAATTATTGTTTTAATTTCCTCTTCATTGGAGGTAGATTCACCCTTTTCATTTTTGATATTCGTAAGCTTTCAGTGTAGAAGCTGCCAGATCCTGTGTGGACCTCACTGTAGTTCTGCAATATTTTAATTTTGTTTTTGTTTTCTGGCTGTTTTTAGAATTTTCTCCTTTACCTGATAGTTCTGGAATTTGGCTACAACATTTCAAAGAGTTTTCAATTTGTGATCTCTTTCAGGAGGTGTCTGGTGTATTCTCTGGGTTTCTATTTTACCCTCTGATTCTAGGAATTAGGGCAGTTTTCCTTGATGAGTTCTTGGAAGATCTTGTCCAGGCTCTTTTTTTCAATCATGATTTTCTGGTAGATCATTAATTCTTAGAGTATCTCTCCTAGATCTGTTTTCCAGGTCAGTTATTTTTCCATTGAAATATTTTACCTCTTTTTCTAATTTTTCATTCTTGATGTCTTATTTGACTGATGTTGGTGTATCATAGAGTCATTAGCTTCAATTTAGTTGATTCTAATTTTTACTGCATTATTTTCCTCCATTAGTTTTTGAAGTTCCTTTTCCATATATTCAGATTTCATTTTTAGTTCACAAAAATCAATCAAGTATAGGCTTTGCAAATACTTTCACAATAGACATCAGTCAGATTATAAACATGAATTGTATCAGATGGAATGAAAATTGGGAAAGAGGAAACAAAACCAAGCAAGAAAAAGAAAAAGATCCGGTAGTTTGCATCAATCTGGATTCAAACTCAGTTCTTCCTAGTTCTTTCTCTGGATGTAGACATCTCTCTCCATCATGGGTCATCATGAATCTTTTTTTACATCATGAGTTGTAACACTACATTTTTGAAAAGAGTCCAGTCTATCAAAGTTGGTCATCACACATACGTTGTGTCTGTAATTGTGCACAAATTTTGTTTAGTTCCTTTAGTTTTTAAGGAACTGCTTTCTTCATTGAAAAGTTTTCTCTTTTCACAATTTTCATTTTAAAAGACTTAGTTATTTTATCTTCTATGTCTCTTATTTGATTTTCAAAGTTCTTTTTTAACTCTTCTAAGAATGCTTTCTGGGCTTGAGACCAGTTCATATTCCCAGTTGAGGATTCAGCTGTGGGTGTGGAGTCAATGCTATGTCCTTCTGAATTTGTTTCCTTCCTCTTGCCATAATAGGATTCTAGTGTATTTGTCTTTGCAATCTGTCTTTTATTCATTTTGAGGCAGGGCCTTAGCCACACCCTTCATCTAGTACTCCCATGCCTTCACTATTTTAAAATTTTGCAATAATTTTTGTGTTTTCAGGGTCCGGGGAGGATTGAAGCAGTTGGGGTTTGCTCTGCCATCTTGGTCACTGGAAGTTCAGATAGATGCTTTTTAAATTTCCAGGCTGTCAGTTGATAGTCCCAGGAGTAGCTGCTGCCACTGCCAGGGGCCCTGCATTCATCTCTTACCCAGCTCCAACAGATCCCAGCCCTGTGGTGATAAGCCTGCGAATGGCCCTTGTAGTTGGTGGATCAACTTGCCAAGCTGTACCAGGCCACTCTCTGACACCAACAGTTCTATTCTTAAGTTTTGTGACAAAGAAGGAGAAGAATCTGAATAGAATGTGATACATATATTAGATATGGTATTTCAAAAGGCGTCAAAAGGTTTAGGGGAAAGATAAGTAAGATTCCATGAACTAAAATGTGTCAGGGGAAGTATGTTTAAGAAGAATGGAAATGCTCTGGGTAAAATTCTAAAGATGGAAAAAGAAGCAATTCCTATAAGGAGGAAAATGTCATTTCTTTTAAGAGACCAAAGTGAATGAATGGGTAAGTTTTCAACCAACTTAAATTAAAAAAAAATGAAAGGACAAATAAATTTCAAGAAAAAGAGAATGAATATTTCCTGGTCCTATAAAAATAGGGTCAGCAATATTTTAACTCAAAATGAGATGATGCTGTAAAGAGAAGGTAAGGATAAAAAAATGTTTTGTTGATTAGCCATGTTGGGAGAGAACAAAAAGAAAGATCAAAGAAGAAATAAGACCTGTGAGTGGGGTGGAAGGGATGAAGATAATGACTGACAAAAGACAAGAAGTTCACTTGTTTAATTATCATTTTCTTTCTCCTTTCTATGAAAAGAAGAATGACCTCTATGCTAGAAATAATGCACTGTGCTCTGCTCTCAGCACATTGAGATAGATTCTTCTTGTCCACCTTCCATATTATGTTGCATTAGAGATTTACTTCACTTTGTCATTTTGTGGATTCTACAGCTCTAGAATTTGTTTAGAGTCATTTTTTTTAGTTTTTTGGTCTTTATTAATTTGTTTGTTAACTTTTAGTTTACAAGATTCAATTTCACACTTCCTTGAGTTTCAAATTTTCTCTCCCTCCCTCCCTTCCCCGCCCCCATGACAGCATACAATCAAGTATAGGCTTTGCAAATACTTTCACAATAGACATCAGTCAGATTATAAACATGAATTGTATCAGATGGAATGAAAATTGGGAAAGAGGAAACAAAACCAAGCAAGAAAAAGAAAAAGATCCGGTAGTTTGCATCAATCTGGATTCAAACTCAGTTCTTCCTAGTTCTTTCTCTGGATGTAGACATCTCTCTCCATCATGAGTCATCATGAATCTTTTTTTACATCATGAGTTGTAACACTACATTGTTGAAAAGAGTCCAGTCTATCAAAGTTGGTCATCACACATACGTTGTGTCTGTAATTGTGCACAAATTTTGTTTAGAGTCATTTTTACAGGTATTTGGAGGGGTTTGGGGGAGAGCTTAAGCAAGTGCTTGCCCTTATTCTGATATCTTGTATCTGCCCCACTGCTCATCATCTTTTATATCACACTAGTATAAGACAAATTAATCAGCCATTCCCCAAATAATGGACAATCCCTCAATTTCCAGTTCTTTTCCACCACAAAATTGCTGCTACAGTTTTGTTTTGTTTTGCTTTGTTTTCTACAAATAGGACGATTTGCCTATTCTTTGATCACTTTAGGATATAGACCTAGTAGTGTTATTGTTGGGTCAAAAAGTATGCACAGTTTGTTAACCCTTCGGTATAGTTCTAGATTGTTCTCCAGGATGGTTGGATCATTTCACAACTCCTCCAACAGTACATTAGTGTAACAAATTTTTTCCACATATCTTCTAGCATTTATCATCTTCATTTTCTGTTATGTTAGCCTATGTGATAGATATGAAGTTGTATGTCAAAATTGTTTTAATTTGCATTTCTCTAAACAGTTGTCAGAGCATTTTTTCATATTTCTATAGATAGCATTTATTTCTTCTTCTGAAAACTGCCTTTTTCTATAGTTTAATTATTTATCAATTAAGGAATGACTTTTATTTTTATAAATTGGCCTCATCTTCCTATACATCTGAGAAATGAGGTCTTTAAATTGATGCATTTTTTTCTATCAGTTTTCTGCTTTCCTTATAATCCAGTAGGGTCCCTTAAATGATCAATTTCTAAGAGCTGCAAGGCTAGTCTGTGCCCAATTTGCGTTTCCAGGGCCTGAGAAGCTATGTAAATATATTTTACAGCTATTTTTTCTATAATTCTCTTGTTTTTTTCTTTTTAGAAGGGGAAATGCAGGGCAATTGGGCTTAAGTGACTTGCTCAAGGTCACACAGCCAGTAAATGTTAAGTGTCTGAGTTCCAGAAATTTAACTCAGGTCCTCCTGACTCCAGGGCTGGTGCTCTATTCACTGTGTCACCTAGCTGCCCCTCTATAATTATCTTATATAATATATAAGATATTCTATATTATTACTAAATATATAGAAAAGAATATATATTAAAGATACATATTATAGTAAAGAAAATATATAATATATGTTTTAAATATTCTCTGTAATAATTTCCTATGATCTATATTTTATTCATTGTTTTGATTTGGGGGGGGCTAGGGAGGTGAGAAATACATGCAAATAAATCTAAATAGAAGAAAGACAATACTAAGGCTTAAGGATAATTATCCGTTATTGAATTCCTCAAAGATATATTTATTACCGCATCCTACAAGTAACCAAAGTACAGGAAGATCATAAACAACAACAAATTTATTAAGCATCTATGTACTGATCAAGGTAGTGATAGCAGTAATGAAGTGTTTAGATAAAACACAATACCTGCTGTGATGGTACGGACAGTCTTGTGATAGTGGCCATGCTCCATATTAAATATTTCTATTAATACTTTCTAAATCTATGTGTGAGGTCTGAAGGATAATGGTTGATTTTTAAAGGGTGGCATCGAAAAGTTGGCATTTATGCTGAATTTTAAAGGATGAATAGGAATTTGATCGGCAAAAAGAGAGAAAAAATGATTTTTACGAAAAGGAATAATGTTAGCAAAATCATAATATAGAGCATATTTGGGGAACTATAAATAGACCACTTAATCTGGAATATAGAGTCATGATGGGAATAATATGACATGGATTACGAAAAAACAGATTATTACTTTCAGGGGCCTAGAATGTGAGGAAAAGTTATTTTTAGTTTTTCTCAGAAGACAAGAAAGTCCTAAAGTTATTAAATCACATTTTATATGCATAAAAATTTCTAGTTGCAAAATGAAGAAAGAATTGAAAAGAAGTGACACTAAAGAGGAGAAGGAGAATAATGAATTTGTTGAAATAATTCAGGTGGATGGGCCTGACTGAAATTAGACGTTGACAGTAAAAGAGGGTTTCAGACAGAGATTCCTCGACATAGGGTAAAACTGGTGAAAGTGTCTCTGTGACTTTCAAATTTCAAACAATAACACAATTTACATCTAAAATGCACCATGATCTAGTTGGTTATGTAACAAATCAAACTCAGATAGGTACATTTTTGTAGCTTAGACCAGAATTCATGATCTAAGATGCCGTGTGTCAAAGGATAGATGAATGCTAGATTCCAGGTTGAGATCTCAGAGAAGAAATGGAAAAATAGAAGAATAAAAAGAAAAACATTATCAGCTAATACAAGAAGGTAGAAGAATTGTTTCAAACACACTAGTACCAAAAAAAAAAAAAAAACCGATAGGCCAAAGTTAAAGGTAAAGGAAAAGGAGCTTTCAGAAAAGGACCGAGCCTCAAAATCTCCAAGCAATGGTTTAAGAGAAGTATGATAGGGCATGCAACCTTAAACAAAAGGGAAAAAAATAACATAGAGGGAATAGAGATTGATGGAATTTTTAATTCAAAAGGCTGCGTGACTATCATTACATACTTGTCCAACTGGAAAAAAAATACATAATTAAAAGCAATGATACTGAAAACTGACAGGATTATAGAGAAACCAATACACTCATTTATTAATGTTAAAATTGTAAACTTAAAGATTTGTTTTAGAGAACCATCTGGCATTACATAGGAAAAAACAAAGGAAAAAAATCTGTCTGCTCAGATGTTTTCATATTACTAAAAAAAGAAAGCCCAGAAGGAATTTTAATGCTCTCAATAGAAGAATGTTTAAATATATTGTGGTATATTACTTTAATGTAATACTATAATATAACTAAGATAAAATGGCACAGCAGATCTAGTGCTCGGCCTAGAGTGAGGAAGACTTATCTTCATGGGTTCAAATCTGGATTCAGACACAAACTATGTGACACTGGCCAAGGCACTTGATCCTGTTTGCCTCAGTTTTTTCATCTGCAAAATGAGGTGGAGAAGGAAATGGCAAACCACTCTAGCATCTTTGCCAAGACAATCTCAAATGGGGTCATAAAGGGTCAGACACAGCTGAAACAACTGAAAAACACAATCAGAAATAGAAAGATATCTCGGAATGTCTTTTTAAAAATAAAACTGAAAAAATGTAGGACTGGGAGAACACTCAATGATTAAATAAGAATAAAAATGAAGAAGAATAATTTGACAAAGAATCATGATGGAGATTTAGATGTGATTGAAAAATGACAATGACATTTAAACATCGAAAGTAATGCATGAAATGTAAATAGGAAAAAGCATATTTAATTTTAATAAAGCTTAATTATTATTTAAAATGTTTTAATAATATAGTACTGTTTAATAAGTCTTAATAAAATATTCATGAAGATTTTTATGACAAACTCTTTTCACTAGCAAGGACAGTGGAACCACCCCATTTGAAGTCTAGCATTGCAGTCCTATATGGGGAATGAGAAAGACGAGGAAGGAACAAGAGGAAGTGAATGAGGTGCTGAAGAAATAAAAAATGAGAACTGTATTGAATGAAAATACACACGAAGGAGATATGTAGGGGATGGCTAGGTGGTGCAGTGAATAGAGCACTGGCTCTGGAATTAGGAGAACCTGAGTTCAAATTCGACCTCAGACACTTGACACACTTACTAGCCATGTGAACTTGAGCAAGTCATGTAACCCCAACTGACCTCAAAAAAAAAAGAAAGAAAAAAAGGAGTTATGTATTATGTACAAGTATGAATTTGCATGATATTGAAACATCACTTATTTTTTTATTGAAAAATAATTTTATGTATATAATTATAATATAAACTATATGTATATAATTATAATATATACACAATATATGTTTGTGTATACATGACCTTTCAGAAATCATTGCTGAAATTCAGGACATGAAAAGAAAACTGCATGAAACTTAGTTCATTGGAATGACCTAACTAGAATCAAGTCTCATTTTCTCTGGTCCTCCCTAGTACCTTCTTGTGATATTCCAAGTCTATATTGAATTGAATGGCATTTAAAATCAGAATCTATGACTTGTTTAAACTCAGAGAGGGGAAAGGATTCTGGGAAGATGGCAGAGTAGGTCAGAAAACTTTTGGTTCTTCAAATTTCCTACACACACACACACACACACACAGGCAAAACATTGCATAGAACAAAACATTGCAATAAAAAAGTCAGGGCAAAGAAGTTCTAGTAAGACAGCTTGGACTGAGTGAAGTGCAAACACCTACAAGTCAACAAACAACACACCCTGGAGGCAGCTGTGGATAGGAAGTTTTAGAAGCTTTGATCTCACAAAGAGTATAGAGATCTGACAACTAAGTGGGAGAAGTTTGGAGGACTTTCCCCTGTCAAGGGATGCCAAGCACAGCAGCACTGACCAGCCAAGTCCTGGGCTGGACTTCTGCTATGGGGGAGAAAGAGCTAGAACACATCTAGTGAGTGCAATTGCAGAGGGTTGAGAACCCTACTGGCTGTGGGAACTTGCAGGAGAGCAGAGTCCCTGGTTTCAGTTCCATGGCAGAAAGGACCGCTGTAGTTTGCAGCCACTGGAAGGACTGCAGAGAATAAGATCTTTTGTGGGACAAATTTGTGGGGGTCCTAGCTGAGGTTTAGGAGTGGAAAGGAAAGGCTAAGTTTGAGTGCTAGGACAAACTTCAGAAAATAACAGTAAGAAGGACCTGATACTTGGGGCGTCATTCCCCATACCTTGGGACCATTACAATGGTCCATTACAATAATAGCTGCTTAAAACAAAAATAAGGAACAATGAATAAGCAAAGTAGAAAGAACCCAACAATGGATAACTACTATGGAAATAGAGAAGATCTGGATTGATATTCAGAGGAAGATAATAGAACTAGGGAAAAAAAACTAATTTTTCAATGAGAAGCATCAAATCATCACAAACACAAAAAGTTCTCAGAACTTAGAAAGGACTTCAAAAATCAAGTAAGAGAGATCAAGGAAAATTTAGGGGAGAAAAGAGTAATCTAAGAACATCAAGAAAAAGTGAACCAACTTTAAATAGAAAATCAAATACTTAAGGAAGAAATTATTCCTTGAAAACTAGAATTGGATAAAGAGAAGTTAATGACATTCTAAGCCATCAAGGAATAATGAAACAAGATCAAAAGAATAAAAGAAGAGAATGTGAAATATCTCATTAGAAAAAACAATTGATCTAGAGAATATATTGAGGAGAAAAAATGCAAAATCATACTACCTGAAAATTATAATTAGGAAAAAGGTACAATATTATAAGAAATTAAGGGAAATTGCCCTGAATTTCCAGAATGACAAGGCAAAGCAGAAATAGAAAAAATCCACCAATCAACACCTGAAAGAGACCCCAGTAGGAAACTTACAGGAATATCATAGCCAAGTTTCAAAGCTCCCAGGATATGGAGAAACTATTGTAAGCAACAACAACAAAAAAAAATATGGAACTAGAATAAGGATTGCACAAGACCTAGCATCTACAACATTGAAGGAATGTAGGTCTCAGAATATTATATTTCATAGAGCAAAAGAACCAGGGCTATGACCAAGACTAATTTACCCAGAGAAGTTAAGTATAACACTGAATGAAAGAAAAAAAAAGTAGGAATTTAATGAATTAAAAGACTTTCAGGTATTTGTGACAAACAAGCAGAATTTAAGGGTAAAATTGAAATAGTGTCCAGGAGAAATAAGTGGTAAACATTAAAGAAAAATTATAAGGAACTCAATAAGATCAAATTGTTTACTTCTTATATGTGAAAATATAATCAATACTTTTTTTACTGTCAATTTTATTTGGGTAGTTTGAAAAATACTTAGGATGAGCTGATTATGATGAGGTGATTCTTAAAAAAACAACTGTTTAGGGAGAGATAAAAAAATAACATTTACCTCAAACAAATGACTCACAAAAGGAAAAAAAGTGATACAAAAGAAACTAGCAGGGTTGGGGTCGGGGGTGTGAGAGAATGAGTAGTGCTAGAACCATAATCTCATTAGGACTGGGTTAAAGAGGGAATGACTTATATATCTAGAAGAGTATAAAAGTCTACTAAATTCAGAAAGAAATAAGAGGGCAAGGAATGAGGACAGGGGAAGAGGATAAGGAAGTGATGCTTAGCGAGGTGAGTTGGTTAGAGAACAGGAGGGCAAGGTAGTGGGTAGAAGTAAAGCAAAAAATGAGGAGTCATAGGAATAAAGTGAGAAGTATAGTAAGGAAAATTAGGAAGGAAATGAACAAGTAATTAAAACTTAAAATGAGAATGGGATGAACTTACACATAATGTTGAAATTGAGAAGAGATAAAAATTTGAATTAAAAAATAAGATGCTTTCAGAAAGTGCTATAAAAAGGAGAGATATACAGAAAGATAAAATAAAGATCACAAGTAGAATTTATTTTATAAAAAAGCAGGGGTAGAAAGTGTGATCTCAGACAAAGTTAAAGGCAAAATAGATTTAATTAAAAAAGAAAAAATAAGGAACCTACACTGTCAGGAATATTATTCAATATTGCCTTAAATTATTTAAAATGATTGGACTGAATAAAATACTTGAATTTACACCTGCCAAAACATACACAGGAAAAATAAATATTAAATATTTTTATACAAATAAAGTCAGATCTAAATAATTAAAGTAATATTCGTTGTTTTATGGATATGCAGGGCCAATATTAAAAAGTGACAATTTTACATAACTAATCAATTTATTCAATGTCATCCCAATTAAATAACTCAAAATTATCTGATTGAGTTAGAAAAAAATAGTTTATTTGGAAGAACTAAAGGTCAGAAATTTCAAAGAAACTAGGAGAAAAAAAAGATGTAAAGGGAGCATATTCAGTAGTATCAGCCCTTAAACTATATTATAAATTGAGAACATAATTGAAATATAAAATGAACATTTCAAGGGGTGGAGTCAAGATGGCAGAGTAGAAGCAGAACCTCCCCACCACTCCAGCTTACACCTTTGCCAATCCATGTAAAAATTGGACTCTAAACAAACTATGGAGCTGCAGAACCGACAAAATGACACAGGGAAGCTAACATCCCAAGGAGGAGAGCCCGGCAGGCCGGCAGGAATCAGCCAGCCCAGTGCTCTGGGAGCCGAGACTATCCCCACATCCAGGCTTTAGCCACAGGGTGGACATGACCAGCAGCCAGACAGAGGGACTCCAGATCAGCAGCAGCTGTGGCCGTTTCCAGATTTATCAACACATAGATGCGAAAGACAAAGTGAGAGGTGAGTGCAGTCTGGATTTTGGGAACCAGTAAGTGGGAGTGCATGGCTTTTGCCCCTAAGGAAACAAGCCACTGAGACACCTGCACAGACAGCAAGCACCACGTGGCAGCTTTAGCTCTTGGCCTGCAGTGTGTATGGAGACCAAGTGACCAGTTTGAGGGGTAATCACTCTTGTTTTAACGTGCTTGGATCTGGAATGAAGTCTAGGGTGGAGGAAATGAAGTCTGGGGCTTGCCAGAGCATGTGGAGGCTTCAGAGAGGGCACTCATCTAATACCTCCAGCAGCAGAGAAAACCTCAGCATTTGGGATGAAAGCTCCCTGTCTGGTGGCAGAGTCCTACTGAAGCAAAAAGCCCAGGGATCAAGTGACTGAGGGGTGACATGACCAGGCAAAGGAAACAAAGCAGACAGAAGATTTCAACATTATACTCCTATTTTGGGGACAAAAAGGAGCAAAGCATGGAACAGGAGGAAGACAGTGAAGTCAGAACTCCTGAACCAAAAGCTTCAAAGGAAAATACGAGCTGGTTACAAGCCATAGAGGAACTTAAGAAGCAGATGAGAGAAATGCAGGAAAAATTGGCAAGAGAAATGAGACCAATGCATGAAAATTATTAAATGAGAGGCAACAGCCTGACTGAGTAAATCCACCTTAAAAAATAGATTAACTCAAAAGGCAAAAGAGACTCAAAAAGGCAATGAAGAGAAGAAAGTCTTAAAATGCCAAATTTGCCAGATGGAAAAAGAATCTCAAAAGCTGAATGAGGAGAATCATTGCTTCAGAATTAGATTGGAGCAAATGGAAGCTAATGACTTCATCAGAAATCAAGATGCTGCTAAACAAATGCAAACAAATGAAAGAATAAAAGGCAATTTGAAATATCTCATGGGAAAAACCACTGACCTGGAAAATAGATCCAGGAGAGGTAATTTAAAATTTATTGACTACCTGAAAGCCATGATCAAAGTAAGAACCTGGAGATCATACTCCAGGAAGTTCTCAAAGAAAACTGCCCTGACATTTCAGAACCAGAGGGCAAAACAAAGGTTCAAAGAATCCACTGATCACTTCCTGAAAAAGATCTCAAAAAGAAAAATCCTAGGAATGTTATAGTCAGGTTCTGTAATTCCCAGATTAAGGAGAGAATATTACAAGCAACTAGGAAGAAACAATTTGAATATTGTGGAAACGCAATCAGGATAACCCAGGATCTGGCAGCTTCTACACTGAGGGATTGAATGTCTTGGAATATGATATTCCAGAGGTCAAAGGAGCTGGGATTAAAACCAATAGTCACCCACCCAGCAAAACTGAATATCATGTTTCAGGTGAAAATATGGTCATTCAGTGGAATAGTGCTTTCAAGCATTCTTGCTGAAAAAAACTAGAGTTGAATAGAAAATTTGACATTCAGATACAAGAAGCAAGAGAACCATGAGAAAAGAAATCATAAGGAACTTATTAAAGCTGAACTATTAACATTCCTATATGGGAAAACAATAATTGTAACTTATGAAACTTTTCTCAGTAGTTGAAGGGAATATATATATATATATATGTATGTATATATATATATATATATATATACACACACACACACACACACAAACACACATACATATATATGTATGTATGTATATGGGAATATGAATACATATGTGAATGTGTGTATATAAGTTTACAGGTATACATAGATAGAGGACAAAGGACTAATTTATTAGCAAGGGATGATACTTAAAGGTGAAATTAAGAGGTGAGAGAGGAATATAATTAGAGGAGATGGGAGAGACAGAATGGGGTAAACTATCTCATATAGAAGAGGCAAGAGAAAACGGTTATAATGGAGGGGAAGAATAGGAAGGCAAAAGGGAATGGGTCAACCTTATTCCCATTGAATTTGGCTTGAGGAAGGAATGAAATACACACTAAATAAGGTATCTCACCCTACAGGCAATTACTTTCCTACTATGACCTTTGGTATTTACCCAATAATTTCCTTTGATTCCTCAGGCTTACCACTAGTACTGCTTCTCAATGTCTCTACACACTTGAGACTGGGAGTCATGCTGTTCCTCAGAACCCCTGTTCCCTTGGAATTGCAAATGATACTGTTCCTAAAGGTCTCAGATGTTTATAACTGAAAGAGATACTGCTCCTCAGGTTTCCTGCTCCCTTTTGATAAAAAATTCTCTTTGCCCTTTAATTGTGATCCAGAAGTAGATATAGGCAATGGAGTTGCCAAAAAAGCATCCAATTCCATGTCCAGTATTAGGATAGGAATTTCCTGTAATCTTCTGACCAGTTACCAGGTCCCCTTGCCATCTCTGGATTGAGAGCTCCTAAAGCTAATGCTCCTTCTGTTGCCACCAACTAATCCCTAAATAGTTTTCATGCACATTGGCTCCTAGCAAGCCTCCATTTGGTTTACAAGCCTCTAAGTTGTTTTGGGCCTAGAAGAATACCTCACTTTGATCTTTTGTTGTCTCTGCCACTGAAGAATTTGATTTAAGGTGTTATTTCAAAGTTGTTTTGAGAGGAATGTTGGGAAAGCTTAATTGAGTGTTCCCTATAATCTGCAATCTTGGCATTGCTCCCAAAATTCAATCAGTTTTCTATTTTTTTAGTTGCACTCTCAATCTAATGGTCTATTTTTCTCTCTTTTATTGATATAAGAATTTAGAGATATAAACTTTCCATTAAGAACAGTGTTGGTTGCATATTTTGGTATGCTACCTCATTTTTGTCATTATATTTAGTGAAATAATTGATAATATTTTTTAATTTTGGGGGGTGTAAGGGTATGGGATTTAAAGATCTTCCATGCCCCATTGGACTTGCTGACGTAGCAGGAAGGGGCGGAGCAAGAGGAAGTGGAAGCCAAGCTAGAGTTCCTGCGGTGGCTAGCAGTGGCGGCGACGGCGGCAGCAGCAGCACAGGCAGTGACAGCACGAAGCCCTTTTTGAGTCAGCCAGAATTTCTGCTAAGGACTCCTGCTAAGGACTGCCAGGGGCCGGAGCTGCTGGGAGTGCGCTTCCTGGACGCTGGGTGGATGCTGTGAGTGGGGAGAGGAGGACATTTGCCTGAGGTAGCCTGTTCTGTTTCAAAGGCTTCAGAATGTGGGTGCTTTCTACTTTATCTACCTGTGCCAATTTCATAACTACTCTGATCGCTTTCACTTTCTGGTTTTGAGCCTCAGTCTTTTGGTATTTTAATAAATGTTCTCTCTTCATCCCCCATATAGCAAGCCTGATATATTTTGTGATTGATAACTACATCAGCATATCTGTAATTTCCGTAGGCATTGTGAATATGGCATTGCTGATACATTTGGTGATGAGGATGGGATCACAAAATGTCAGGCCTCTATTTGGAAGCAGTGGGGCTTTAGAGGGAGAAATGGCTATTCCAGGATGGGAGGATTTGCCTTATTCCTCTCTAGCCAGAGAATGGGCCAAAAGCACAGGGCCCTGTGAAAACTGGGAACCAAGGCTAAAAGAGGGAGAACCTGGAGATTTGGAAAGATGTTTGAAAGCAATACCCATAGAACCAGGCAAAGAACTGGCAGGAGTGTGCAGGAGAGGCTGGGTTCTGCTAACAAGTTATCGCCTTATGTGTAAAAGTAGGGATAAGCTGCTGGAGGAAAGAGCTCAGATGGCTAGGGAGTCAGCTGGTTTGCCTGAGGATTCTTCTGTGTCACAGCACTCAGAAGAGCAAACTGGAGGGACCCATGTGGTCCAGGAGCAAGCTACTGTTCATGTAGCTAAAAGGAAGCAAAAAACTGGCAGAAGGAATGTGCATGCAGCTTTTGTACAGACTGGACAGAGTTGCCCTGACAGCTTCCAGGAGAATGTGTGTGAGAGAATGGAGCAAGGTTAGATGAGGAATCTTCTAATGTAGAAGCTCTCCCCATACGAAGAAGAAGGCAGGAGAACCACCAAGGCAAAACAGAGTCCAGGGAGATAATTGAGGATTTCACTCAACAGGAGATCACTGATATATTGAATAGATTTACCCAAAGAATGGGGGAGTCTTAAGTCTCTTGGATAGTAAGAATCACTGATGCAGGTGCCGGAGGAATAACACTGGACAATGAGGACTGTTTAAAATTCATAAGGATCAGTCAGAATCCTTTTGTACACCAGGCTTTTAGGGATCACCATATGCAAGGAGGTAATAACAAAACTAATCTGCTAGCTTTAGCTGCAGAAGGATGCAAAAAGCAATATCCTACTGAATCTATGTGGCCTAGGGGAGACAGACCCTGGTACTCACTTAGAGACTGTATGAGAAAGCTAAAGGAGGAGGTAATGAAAACTGCTATCCTGATTGGAGATGCAAATGCATATTATGATACCCCCCAGAATTTCCTTATAGAAATATCATAGTGAAGACGTCTCCTCCTGCATATAAGCACCTAATTCTGACTCTATTAATTGGAGAAATAGGGCACCCTCTTTCACAGGTGCTGGATAAGATTTCACAATTAAGCGATTTAGGGGAATGGGAAAAAGACAAATTGCCTCGAGAGAGAAGAGTAAACAGCCAGAGGATTCAGAGACAAAATAGGCCAACAAGAAGGGAGCTGTTTACTGCTCTATTAAGAGCAGGGGTGGACTTTAGAAGAATAGATGGTATTCCAACTGAAGAGCTGCATAAGCTGTACCAAGAAAAGGTACTTAGCATTAGGATGAACAGGGAAGCAGGAACCACCCCTGCAGGTATTTCTGAATCTGAATCTTTGTATCCAAGTTTGCCCCACCTTCAGGGAGAATAGGAGTTAGGCCAAGCCCCAGACCAGATAAAAGAAATATGCAGAAGAGATTGCAGACCCCATATTGGTTTAATAATATATTGGAAGAATGGATCAACTACTGTGACTAGGGCACTGCTTGATACTGGGGCTGAGGCCACACTTATCTATGGAAACCCTGATAAGTTTAAACATGGAACTCATATTACCATCACAGGTCTAGGAGGCCCTGAAATATCAGCCAGACAAGTTAAAATAACAATGAAAAATGCGCAGTTACCTAAGAAGGAATATACTGTGGTTGTTGTACCCATTCCTGAATACATCATTGGAATAGATGTATTGAGAGGCATGACTCTGAATTTACCTGAAGGGAGATACTAATTTGCTGTGAGGAAGATAGGAATTAATACAGTTTTAGTGGGAAAACTAAAAATGGACCCAATCACTTTACCTGAACCTTCTGAAGTAATTACTTTAAAACAGTATCGTGTGCCAGGTGGGCAAGATGAAATTACCACTAATATAAAGGAATATGTTGAAGCAGGAATGTTAGTCCCTACAACCACAAGATGGAATAATCCGGTCTGCACAGTAAGAAAATCAGATGGGACATGGAGAATGACTGTGGATTATAGACAGTTGAATAAGGTGACTGTTCTTTGTATGCTCCTGTTCCAGATTCCATTACCTTAATAGAAAGGATCCAGACATATGATGGGACTTGGTATGCAGTTATTGACTTGGCAAATGCCTTCTTCACCATCCCAATAGACCCTAAACAATGGGACCAATTTGCTTTCACTTGGCAGGGTAGACAATATACTTTCACTCGCTTGCCACAAGGGTACATACATAGCCCCACTATTTGTCACAGGATTGTGGCTGAACAGTTGGATGAATTAAAGCTACCTGGTGTACATCTTACCCACTACATTGATGATATCATGATACAGGGAAAAGATGAGAAAGAGAGTGGAAAGGAATTTGACTCTTCTAATTGAGCATATGAAAAGTAAAGGGTGGGAAATTAACCCTGCAAATGTTCAAGGACCAGCTCAAAATGTGAAATTTTGGGGTATAAAATGGAACAAGGGGCTATGGGAGATTCTTCCTCAAGCCCGACAAAAGATTCAGGATTTTCCTACCCCTACCAATAAGGAGGCACAAAAGTTCATAGGATTGTTTGGATACGGGAGGCACCACATTGCACATTTGGGACAGATTTTAAAACCTTCATATTGAGTCACAAGGAAGAAATATGAATTCGATTGGGGACTTGAGCAGAGTAAAGCTTTTGAAGAAGCCAAGGCTGCCATACAATTGGCCCTAGATTTGTGGCCCATGCAAAATGGTCCAGTGGAATTGCAAGTGACTGTATAATATGATTATGCAAACTGGAGATTATCGCAAAAACAACAAAGCTGAAATGTACCTTTGGGATTTTGGTGTAGGAAACTCCCTTCATCTGGAATCCAGTATACACCTTTTGAAAAGCAGTTGTTAGCTGCATATTGGGCTTTGGTGGAGACTGAACAACTGACTCTGGGCCATGAAGTGATATTTAGACCTGGAATCCCAATTATGACCTGGGTAATGAGTACCCCAGATTCTCACAGAATTGGACATGCCCAAGAGGCTAGTATAATCAAATGGAAGTGGTATATTCAAAATAGAGCGAAAACAGGCAAAAGCGGAGTCTCTGCTCTACATGAATCTGTAGCAAACATAGAAATTGAGAGGAATGACACACCCCCTGAGCCAAAGCAACATGTGGTACGGTCTACTGTAAAATGGAATGAGGGATATGATGTATTAACTGAGGAACAAAAGAGACATGCATGGTTTACTGATGGGACAGCAAAATATTTGGGCCAAAAAAGACATTGGAAAGCAGTGGCCTATAACCCATGTACTAGAAGGACTTTGGAAAGTACTGGGATAGGTGCAAGTAGCCAATATGCTGAACTTATGGCAGTATATCAAGCCATCAAAATAGAACAAGGAGGACAGTGTCATATATTCACTGATTCATGGGCAGTACCTAATGGGTTAGCTATATGGATGCGCATGTGGAAAAATGAAAATTGGGAAATTCATGGCAAACAAGTCTGGGGCAAAGAATTATGGGAAGATATCTGGAACATGTCTTTGGTCACTGACTTGTCAGTTTTTCATGTAGATGCTCACGTGGCCCCCACCACACCAGAACGTGAATACAATGCTCATGCTGATCGACTGGCAAAGATTGCTACTGAACATATTGTCCCGACTTTGACAACAACTGATGATCCGGTACTAGCAAAATGGGTCCACCAAACAGCAGGCCATTTGGGGGTCCAGGCCACACACAAGTGGGCAAAAGATCGAGGTATTAGTATCACTCATTCACTGTTAAAACAGATGGCAGAAGAATGTCATATATGTCAATTGGAAAAGGAGCAAACTGTTCCTTGGGTAGTAACTGGAGAGATAGCAAGAGGAAAAGTCCCAGCCCAAATCTGGCAAATTGATTATATTGGTCCACTATCACTGGATAAAGGATGCAGATTTATATGTACTTGTGTTGACACTTATTCAGGTGTACTAGTGTCTTGTCCTTATATGAATGCAACCCAGAAAAACACTTGTAAAACTCTAGATCTCATAAGTCTATATTATGGAATCCCAATGCAGATTCAAAGTAACAATGGGTCACATTTCAAAGGCAATGAAATGAAGAAGTATTGTATACTAAACAATATAGAATGGATATATCATATTCCATATTATCCAGATGCATCTGGGTTAATTGAAAGAATGAATGGATTACTGAAAGAACAGTTGAGGCAGTTAAGTTCCAATAATTCATATCAACATTGGAAGGATAATTTGTTCATGGCTTTCTGTAATTTGAGTAATAGACCATTGGGAGGAATCACACCTCTAGCCAGAATGATGACCCCCAATCTGCAAATTAGAAAACAACAAACACATAAGATCCCAAATATTGAGTATTGGACCTTGAGGCCAGGTGTCCCAGCACCGTACCCAGGAACACCTGGTTCGGTGGGGTATGATTTACATTGTTTAGAGGACTTTTGGTTGGACAGAAAAGAAATAAGAAAAATCTCCACTGGGATATGCATAAGAATCCCTAAAAATTACTTTGGACAGATTTTACCCAAATCGGGATTAGCAGCTCAAGGAATACATGTATTGGCTGGAGTAATAGATTCTAATTATCAAGGAGAAATTTTTGTAACATTCCAGAATTTAGGTGAAGGGCCCATACAGATTCACAAAAATGATAGGATAGTTCAAGTCATTATCATTCCTTGTAAAACAATACCACTTGGGGCGGCCAGGTAGCACAGCGAGTAAGAGCACCGGCTCCAGTGTTGAGATAGACCTGGAGATCGAATCCCAGGCTCAGACACTTAGCAACCACCCAGAAACACCTGGCCGTGTAACCTTGAGCAAGTTACTTAACCCCAATTGCTTAGGGGCGGCCAGGTGGCTCAGCGAGTGAGAGCACCGGCTCCAGTGTTGGGACGACCTGGAGATCGAATCCCGGGCTCAGACACTCAGCACCACACCCAGAAATAACTGGCCGTGTCACCTTGAGCAAGTTACTTAACCCTGATTGCTCAATAAAAATAAGAAAAAAACAATACCACTTGTAAAAACTGACCCTCCTTCCAAAATAACTGTCACAGAAACTGAAGGATTTGGTTCTACTGATAGAATAAAATCAGGAGCTAAAGTATGGGTAAAACGGAAGCCAGATGATGTTCCAAAGGCTGCAGAGATTATAGGACATGGGAAGGATAACACTGTAACTATTGTTTGTTCTGGAGAAGATGATTACAAAATTGTACCCTTAACTCATTTATTCTACCATGAGTGAGGCTACAATAGTATGGTTATTGTCTCTTTGCTTCTTCTTGATTTTTTGTCTGTTCACCTTGTTTGCTAGATTTGTTTCCGCAGGCTTGGTACCCTCCACCTGTAGATGCTTGATAGCTTAAGCTGGATGTCACCCCCTGTCTGCAACTGTGTCACTCTTGGACCTGACATCAAGCATATTAAGAACTGACCTCTCAAATGGGACCCCTTAGGACAGGGACAGCTCTACATCCGATTTCAGCAGCAAGTAGCCATGGAAAAAGAGACCTTCACCCCTTACCACAAGATTTTGGGGCCCCATTTGTTTGGGGTGGGGGGAATGATGGGGAGCTTGTGCTCAAGCCCCACCCTAAAATATGGTTTTCTGTGTTTATTGTGTGCTATTCTTGTTATATTGTTGTGAAATTTTGTTGACACCAGTTATTCCTACTGTATTTTTGCCAAGTAAGGGACATGAAAGATCTTGGGGACGAATGTAAGGGTTATGGGATTTAAAGACCTTCCATGCCCCATTGGACTTGCTGATGTAGCAGGAAGGGGTGGAGCAAGAGGAAGCGGAAGCCAAGCTAGAGTTCCTGTGGTGGCTAGTAGTGGTGGCGATGGCGGCGGCAGCAGCAGCAGAGGCAGCCAGAATTTCTGCTAAGGACTCCTGCTGAGGACTGCCAGGGGCCCGAGCTGCTGGGAGCATGCTTCCTGGACACTGGGTGGTTGCTGTGAGTGGGGAGAGGAGGACCTTTGCCTGAGGTAGCCTGTTCTGTTTTAAAGGCTTCAGAATGTGGATGCTTTCTACCTTATCTACCTGTGCCAATTTCATAACTACTCTGATGGCTTTCACTTTCTGGTTTTGGGACTCAGTCTTTTGGTATTTTAATAAATTTTCTAGTTTATTCCCCCATATGGCAAGCATGATGTATTTTGTGATGGATAATTATATCAGCATATCTGTAATTTCCATAGGCATTGTGAATATGGCATTGCTGATACAGGGGGCAATTGGGGTTAAGGAACTTGCCCAAGGTCACACATCTAGTTTTTGTGTTAAGGGTCTGAGGTTGAATTTGAACTCAGGTCCTCCTGACTCCAGGACTGGTGCTCTATTTACTGTGCCACCTAGTTGCCCCTTGGCAAGTCCTTTTCTCTCCTTCTCTCTCCCTCCCCCCC
>NW_027185809.1:49728379-49744372 GCF_028583685.1 Petaurus breviceps papuanus
TCACAGACATACACAAAGAATTCATGAGTTCTTTCAACTAATTTGCTTTTAAAAAGCATTTGGAAAGTGTTAACTCTTTACATTAATAACTGATTCCAGAACCATCCTGGAGCCAGATTAGTTTTAGGGCCAGCAATTACACCTTAGAAATCTGCATCTACAAATCAGGGTTTGATTTATAATTTTATTGAATTATTAGACTTAAATGATTGCTACAAAAATGGCTAACATTTACACAGCACTTACTATGCATCAGATACTATGCTAAAAGCTTTAAAATTATTTATAATATAGATTAAATTTACAAATATATGTGCATACATTTACCACCCCCATCCCAGCAACCTAGTTGTCAAAACATTTACCAGAAATCACATTGCAATTCCCTTTAATCCAGAGAATTGCAAAGTTCATCAAAACTGGATTTCTCTGGGCTACACAGACCAGTGCAATTCCTTATTCATTCAACTGACTGTTGCATTACTCCATCAGAAGAAAAGTCTTAGCAGCATAGGTCAAGTACATAAGGTAAACAAAAAAAAATTCACCAGAAGACAAAAAATTCATGAAGAGTGTGTTTCCCTTCCATTTTTCATTGTCAAATAAAAGAATTGGAAACAGGGAACAATCGACCACTTGAGATGTTTCACATCTCTCCAATTCCAGATAGCACTGAAGCTTATAAGATAACAAGAAAAGCAATGATCATAATAGATAACATTTATATAGCACTCTATGTCAGAAACTGTGCTAAACACTTTCCAATTATTGTCTTATTTGATCCTAGACAATCTGGGAGGTAGAAGATATCATTAGCTCCATTTTACAGATGAGGAACCTGAGACAAACAGAGGTTAAGTGACTTGCCTAGGGTCACACAGCAAATAAATGTCTTAGATTGGATTTGTACTCAGGTTTTCCTGGTTCCAGGCCCAATATTCTATCAACTGTCCCATCTTATTGACAATAGATATCTCTGGAACTTTCTATCACCAATCAGGTATTACTTGGCTATAGACTTAAATAAGATGTCTCTATTTTTTCCAAATATTTAAATAGCTATCACATGGAAGAGGGATTAGCTATATTTTCATGGATAGGGAAGAATAATGGATAGAAAGTACAAAAGGGAGAATTCAGCTCAAGATAAGAAGGAAAAAAACAAACAAAACTTCCTACAATTTGAGATACCTAAAAGTAAATTGGACAGACTCTAGAGGTAGTGATTTCCAAAGGCCTAGAATCAATAAATGAGGCTGGATGATCATTTGTAGGAGACACTGTAGAGAATATTCTAGTTTTGCTATGAGTCAAACTAGATGTATGATGTTTGAATCTATGAGATGCTCAGTCTAAATCATTCAACTTCTTGGTGCTTCAATGTAAAATAATGTTTATTCTCATTGAGATATTATGAAAATGAATAAAGATATCATTAGATATACATCTATTTATCTGTCTGTGTGTCTCTCTATCCATCTATTTATCTTTAAATATAACCTGTTTCCTTTACAGAAATGTATCTTTAAAAGTCAAATGGAATGCTACAAAAAAGACAGCTTTTTTTGGCAGATTGACGAGTTTTAACTGTCATACTAGAAGGATATGTTAGTGAGAGAAGTTAGAGGATACAAAGAAAAAGAGCAAAAGGAAAGCATCCTTCTTACTTTGTCTTATTTTTTGAAGAAAATTACAGTGACTGTTATGAAAGAGATGTGTGGTGAAGAGATTGTTTTCCTGTTATCACTGAAAAAATGGAAGAATTTTCCTTTCTGATGAAAACATTTGACCTTTATCTTTTAAAAGAGTATTCTTGGTAGAGAATTTACTTGGTGTATTGAAAGTTACTAAGTGGTATAGGACTGTTTTCGGGAGAAAGGTCAACTGCAATTACAATGATGATTTTAGGTGACTGTGACATTTCTAGCACCTAAAACATAAATAATTATTCAGATAATTATTTTACCATTGATTACATTGTTAATGAATTACATATAAGGCACCTTTGATGTTTATTTAAACCTCTATAATCAGAAGATTATAGAGGTTACATGGAAGACAACTCTTGAGAAAGAATGTTGCTCCAAGGGGTGGCCAGGTGGCTCAGCAAGTAAGAGCACTGGCTCCAGTCTCGAGATGACCTGGATCAAATCTGGGCTCAGATACTCAGCACCACACCCAGAAATAACTGGCCGTGTACCTTGAGCAAGTTACTTAACCCCGATTGCTTTAAAAAAAATGTTGCTCCATATCATTGAATAAATAATGTTTAATAATTTAAGGTGGGTCTCTGAACTTAATTGATTGAGAAAGAAGTAACAATTTAATAATTGATTAGGAAATATAGAAAAGTACTTCTGCACTTCCAAAGAACCTAGGATGATAAGATTATGGGAATAAGTTATATATCTGGCTGAAGGCATTCCATCTCCAAATGAATAGATTCATTTTCTCTGCTATTTAACGTCTTAAAGAGTTAGTTGACTGAGAAGATAAATGACTTGCTCAGGGTCACATAGCCAATATGCATCAGAATCAAGACTTGAACCTAGGTTTTCCTGATTCCAATGCCATCTAAAATCTATTATACCTTCCTGTTTTAAACAAATATATGCATACATAAATACATATATACATGCACATACATATGCATATCTGCATATATAAATGGATTATACTTGTTTCATCATATCATCCTAGAATTTTTTAAGGTAGTTTAAAAATGGAAAAGAGACATTCAAGCAACAGGAAAAATATCTGTTACCTGAAGCTCATTCCCCTAAAAACAGGTGTTCTGCTTAAATGGCATGATTTGTATTCCTTATATACAGATAATGGACCCAAGGAACCTTGGAATTTTGAATGACAAAATTTCAACCTGAGAGGCATTCAAGTAAAAATTACTTTTAATACTGGCCTTATAAAAAGTTATTTTTTTTGTTTCATTTTGTTCTTAATGAGCAAGAACAAATTATTTGACTGGTTTTGCTTTTTAGTTATATTTTTAGAAAAAGGTGATTACAGAGTGCTTTTTGTTAGGGAATTACCATTTATCTTATCACAATATTTACCCCATTCTAGTGAATTATCATACTTTCCTATTTCTTTAACAACAGCTCAGGAACTTCACTGCAAAATAATAAATGTTGGCTTTTTAATGAAAGCAACTGTAGGCTTTTCCTTTCTGATTGCCAATCTGACAACTTTTTTGGTTTAATTTCAGATAAACAAACTTTCAAAATTCCCTGAAAATATACTAAGTGGCAAGAGAGCATGAGTATTATGTAAAAGACACAACAGCTTATAGTTAGTGGAGCATTCAGTACACAATCAGGAAGAGCACTGGGTTCAAATACATCAGTGATATTATAGGGTACAAGCTCTGGAAACCCTCTTGAACTTGCCTTGAATCTTTTATAGCTAGTCCCAAATCTCTCTTACTCTTAACCTATCCTAGCCCTCCATTATCCAGCTACATCCCATCCTTGATCCTATCAGAAACCTATACCCAAATCTGTTACCCTTAAACTAGCCTAGCCCTCCATTGGCTGTCATCTCCAGGTAACCTTCAGCTACTTCCCATCCTTAATCCCATTCCTGGAGTCTTACCCAAGTGCCATCAAGATCCTCCTTAGACTTCTCCTCAAGACCCTCCTCAAACCCTTCCTCTAGACCACTCCTAGATCCCTCCCACTGTTTTTCTGTATGTAAGATCCATCTTGTCTACATTAAGGCACTCAGATTCAATCTAACTCAGACTCAGTCTGTCAGATGGTACTGGCCAACTCTAAAACATATTAATCCTGTATAATCTCCATTAAAGTGTTTCTTCAATATCTCCTCATGGTGTGACCTGCTTTTCAGACTTTACAAAAGTTGAGTAAAACATTGAATTTCCTATTGCTCTCATCACCTACCTCACAGGATTACCTCAACACCTTCCCTAAAAACATAAGAATAGAAGCACTATTTCTCATTTGTGAGTAGTAGCTTACATGTTGTCTTCTCCAGTAGACTGAGAGCAGGTACTGTTTTTTTTCTTCTTTGTATCCCTGCGGATAGCAGAGTTAGCACACAGTAGGTGCTTAATAAATGCTAGCAGACTGACTGGCAAGTCCTAATAAGTTTGAAAAACATTAAATATAGACCTAGGTATGAACTGTAAATCTGTCATATTAGAAACAGTCTAGTTAATATAAAGAAGTGCATAATCTGGAGATTGGGCACGAGGGTTGAATTTTGAAACCATAGGAACTCATGATAATGTAACCTTAACCCACTTCCCTTCCTGGGTGGGGAAGGTACAACTCTTTCCTTTATCTTGCCTACAGAATGTGATTCAGGATTGATGGAGACAATGTAAACATGAAACTGAGTAAATTCATGAGGACTACAGTGTGTGAGATACTTTTAGAAAAGACAGACATTTTCTATTCTTGCTCCTGAAAGAGTACACTTTCTTGGGAGCTGACTAGGGATACATGGAGAGAGAAAGGCTTTGGAAGGCACCTATATAGCAGAAGCCAGAATCTCAACATATTCCTAATTTTCAACTTGCCTCAAAGACTTCAGGAATATTCCATGAGTGAGATCAAAGTCTACTGTCTTAGTTGAGCTGAGATCCCAACCTACTGTCATCTAAAGAACTCATTTACTTGTGCATTTTCTGATCTATTCTAATCTGTATAACTTCTCCAATTCCACTATTTGCTTAGATAAATGTATTTATTCTTTATTCACTATTTGTGATTGACTTTTGTATAATTAGCATTGGTGAGAAGAAACCAAGCTGCTGTGTTTTACTCTTGAATAGAGAGGGATTAGGGAAGATTTAGAATCTAAAAATCATTCCCTGTGTCCAACAAAATTAATCAAGGACAGATAGAGATATGTCTATTGTGGTATTCTTCTTTTTAATAGGAGAATATGTGGAGGAACTTTTTGGTTCCCTTTCCTGTTTGAGGCAGAAATCGGTCTCCTTTGAACAGATTGTCTAGATTTCAGCATTCTTAAACTGTATGTTACTACCATATTTAGGGGAGGGGGAGGGCCAAGATGGTGGAGTAAAAGCAGGAACTAAATTCAGCTCATCCCCAATTAGCTCCAACACCTGTGAAAAAATGGCTTTAAACAAATTTTAGAGCTACAGAACCCACAAAATGAAAGAGTGAAACAAATTTCCTACTGAAGGTCGACTGGCAGGCTGACAGGAAGGGTCTATCATACCATGCTGGGAGCAGAGCACAGTCCCACATGGGCCAGAACAGACCTAGCCAGAGTAGACCTCACGGGGCTTAATCACTGGCAGCTGTGGCAGTTTCAAGACTTCTCAACCCATAAACACAAAAGAGAAAGTAAAAGGTCAGTTGGGAAACTCAGTTGGACCTGGGTAAGAGAAGAGAATGCTCCAACCCCTGGCCCCCTGGGGTGGCAATGGTTGCATGACTGCAACAGTGGCTGCTTCCAGAGTTCCAGGCCCACAGATGGTGGGCTTATCAGCTGCTTGATAAGAAGGCAATTGCAGGAATCTCTTTGCTGGCACTGAAGCAGGATTGTCTTGTTTTGCCCTGCTGGGATTTGGGTCACAATCTTGGGTGGTGGTGCTGGGGTGAGAAGGAATGTTGGTGTGGCAGAGCTTGGGGTGACTGTGGAGAGGGTATCCTCCTCACAGTTCTGAGACAGGTGCCTAGAAGAAGCTCTGAAAATAGCTGTGTAAAAACTCAGAAATTTGGAACACAGTTCTCTCTACTTTGGAAGCAGAGTTCTACTGTGGCAAAGAGCTCAAAGGTCAAGTAATTGACTAGGAAAATGAGAAGAGAGGAAGAGAAATCAGCCTCTGGTTATAAAGAAGATCAACATATAGAACTAGAAGAAGACAACAAAGTCAAAAGTCCTGCATCAAAAGCCTCCAAAAAAATATGAATTGGTTGCATGCTATGGAGAAGTTCAAGAAGGATTTTGAAAATCAAGTAAGAGTAGAGGAAAAATTGGGAAGAGAAATGAGAATGATGCAAGAAAATCATGAAAAACCACATATGGGATTGAGTAATTAAATGTGGTGGTCACAAAAATTTGGCAACAGTAAAAGGTTTTTGAATATGCAGTCAAAAAATTAATTAAGAATCAAACACATGATGAATTCAAGGTGTTTACAGCAGCATTTGTGCAGACTGCATTGTGCAACCTCACTGCAGTCTTGGTTCTAAACACAAGATGCATACTTTGCACCATGTATACCATGAATGCCAATGAACTGCAATGCCAAAGAAACTCTGCCTCAGATTTGAGAGTATTGTATGTTATGAATTACAGTGTTTTTACTATACGTACAAAATTGTTAAATAAATTTTGGGTTGGCATCAGGACAGAATTTGCAACAATTTCTGAAATGCCCTGACCATACTTCTTCCATTTTGTACTACATATTTATGTGAAGTGGCATTCTCAGCATTGACAACTATAAAATCAAAATATCCATCAACTCTGAAAAATGTTAAAGTTGCTTTATGCCCCACAGTATCAAATATTCCACAAAGATTTAATTATTTATGTAAAAATAAAGAAGCATATTCCTCTTATTAGTAGGCAAATTGACTTTCCTCTTTAATAAAAAGTAAAATTATATGTAAGCCAAAGAATTGTTTTACAATAAATTTCTTTTATTATTTCTTTTTAGTAAATGTTTGATTTGTATACTTGTTTTTTATATCTGAAGTTACATAAAAATTACTCAGTCAAAAAGGAGTAGTGAGTGGAAAAATTTTAAGAAGCCCTAGTCTATATTCCAGAGGTACGTATCCTTCTATCTGGGGGTGGCTAGGTGGCACAGTGAATAGAGCACCAGCTCTGGAATCAGGAGTTCCTGAGTTCAAATCCGACCTCAGTCACAACACAAAAACTAGCCATGTGACCTTGTGCAAATCACAATCCCAATTGCCTTCCAAAAAGCAAAAAAAACAAGAAATAAAAAAGACTTTTATCTGTCCCATTAGATATCCCATGTTATATACATATATTACATAAAACAGCTTATATTTTACAATAATGATGATGGTGATGAATTATTAATATAGATAAGAGGAATTTGATAAAATTAGCAACAAACTAATAGTTTAATCAAGCAGAATTGTTTACAAAAGTATAAATTCATGTAAAGTTCATGATAGTGATACTGGGGTGGTGCTTTCTTTGGCTTCACAGTTCAGGTTAGACCCAAGTTCCAGGATTTATGGCAAAGGTAGTACACACATGAATGGTGCAGTAAGGAAGAAAAAAAAGAGAACATGCAAATACATTATATGACAATATAGACATACAGAAATTTGGCCATATAAAGCCACGGTCACTTACATGAAGGAAGGAAACTTATACTGCAGCAAAGATCTCAGTGGGAGAATATAATCAAAGTAGAGTTCGAGCAAAGAAGTTTTATACTTTAAAGATAGGTTTGGTTGAGAACAGATATTCAATGTTCCCCCATCTGTTTCTAATATTGTTTTTTTTTCCAAGTTAAATTTTTCCCTCCTTCTTCTGTCGTAAAAGCAGTACTAAAGTACTTCAGTTACTTTGCCTTTTGAGGTGACCTTGTTCCCACAGGCTCTCTTCTCTTCACTCCTGATCACCTCCTCTTATTTGTTACCCTTTTGCCTTTGGGGCTTTACTTATTAGTCTCCTTTTTCTCCTATTTTTATCCAATTATATATTACAGACCTTCTTTTTTCCTTTAGTAAGCAAATTCTCCCTTCCTCTCACCCCTTCAACTATCTCATTAATTTTTGTGTCCATTTCCAAAGAAAGATTTGTTTCTCTTTCTTCATTATCTATCCTTTCTGTTTATTCTATATTCTCATTCTGTAATTCATGTCTTTCATAATAAACCGGTTGTTCCTTTTTCTGTTTTCCTCATGAAATCGAGGTTTCCAAGATATTCATTGTAGGATCTCTCATTTAGTTGTTTTTTGTCACTGTCTTATATAGCTTCTCCCATGGATTTACCCTAAAAACAATGCCAATTATTACAAGTATCAGAGAGGACCCTACCCCATGACAACTGAGCTGCTCTTGATTATACAGCCCACTACTGATCTATACCTTCCCCTGGCTACCTTTTTTTAAAACTACTTTTGCCTCCCTAACACCTTGCTGGGTTCAAGTTCTCCCATTCCCTCAGGTGTTATTTGTCCCAAGGGGTTCCAACTATCTACCCAATCACCTCACAGCTGCTCCACTCCCACTTTAGGTCAAGAAGATTTTTAAAGTACCAAATCCCTCAGGCCACACCTAGTGCAAATCCCTTCCCTCTCACCATGTACCATCTCGTTTCAACCAATGAAACATTCAGCATTAGAAACCCCTTCACACCACCAAAGCAATGCCTCTTTCTTTTTCTCCCCTTCTCAATCCTTTTCCCCTTCTCTTTATTCATTCACCTAAAGATTTCCTATTGCTGAGAACACAAGGATCATTCTCCATTCATTGTTAGTCCTCAATTTGATCTGGGCAATCACACATTTTTCTCTACAACCATGATCCCCTTACTTTTTTCATGTACCCTCCCATGTTGCAGGATAGTTCCACAAAAAAAAAAAGATTCACCCAAAAGTCAAACTTCACCAAGTTCTGTACATAATACCCCAGGCCCATTTCATTACTGTTTACTTTACCAGAATCCTGCTATACTCCCTATGTCCTTTTGTACATTAGAAAAAAAGACTCTGCTGATCTCTCTGCTGTTACTTGACTGCCATTCTGGTCCTTGATTGCTATATTTATTCTCTCCTTCATTTTTGTTGTTTGGAGTGTTCAAGAGTAAAGAATTTCCTCAATTTTTATTTTCTTTCTAAAATACTTCAAAAACAACTTAACCATTGACTATCTATCTATAGGTTTTTGTTTGTTTTGCTTTGTTTTTGTTTCTTTGTTTTTTTTGTCCTGTCACATTCTTCTGAGAGAACTATGATCCTTAAGTCTTTTCTATGCATCTTCTCTTTGAGATTAGTATTTTTTAATTGCATAGTAAGCACATTTTATTATAATATAATTGTTTTTTATTTCTGTTCTTTTAGATTGTCCCAAACTTTGGCACATTTGCATTCCAAGTCTATTATTTTTTTCTTTTGTTTCTTTGGTGAGTCTTGTCATGGTAGATACTAGCTTTTCCTATTCTCATTATTTTTGCTATGGAGACTATAAAATCAGCCCTCAAAAATTCTATTTAGCCTTAAGTCACTTAGGAGTAACTTGTTGTGGTTCCATATTCTCTTTATATTTCAAAGAGTCTTCTGTCTTATCAAATATTGAGGCATTATCCTTTGTTTTACAATATTCATTCATAGATTCTTGGTCTAAGTTCCTAGATTTTAAGGCCATATTTTCCTTCTGTTATTGCTTTTCCTGTTAATTTCCTATTGTCCAAGTTCTTTAGTTTGCTTGGTCCTTAAATTTTTGATACTTTCAGTCTCCACCTATCCCTTATTTTCCTTCTCACTCACTTTGTCTACCGGTGCCATGCCAAATGTGTGCATGCATGCATGCAGACACACACACACACACAAACACACACACACACACACACACACACATACACACACACCTTGATTCTAGTTTTGTTAGAGGCTAGACCTCAATACATTTCAGTCTTCTCCCATGCTAGACACTTTACCAAAATCTTTGCTTCAAATGATTTCTGGGTGGTCAGAATTTGACCCAGCAGGATGTTGTGCTCTTTTCCTCAGACTGGGTGGAGTTCTGCACAGTCCCTCATATGTATTCAAAGTCTTGTGTTGATTAACTGTCCCACTCCCTCTTTTCCTTAGTTACCTGACCCAACCCTGGCAGTCCAGAGCTGTCTAATACTATTTTCCCTGGTACAAGCAGTTCAGAGCTTTACAACATTGGTTCTTCATGGTTTTATCCCTTAGCAGGCTTTTGCTCCTGAAGGACTATGGCCACTCTGTCTATTGAGGCACAAATAAACTTCTGTGGTCTGGAGTTGGAGTCCTCACAGCACTTGAAAGAGAAAGAGTGGAAGGGTGTGTATTGTAAGATTATGTGGTGTCCTTGGGTCTACTAATGCGAACTCATTGTTGATATTATGAGAGGTAGGTTAGGGCTGCTGAGTGAGCTCAGGCTCAGTAAGCATTAGTTCAGTTTGCTTGTTCCTTTTTTTTGTTTAACCTTCTTTTGGAATCTGGGGGTCCTAGACCATGGAGAGAGTTGAAGTTGATTTATCTTTGGCACGTAATTTCTGTTTAGGAGAGCTTTGAAAGGTCTTAAAGATCAGGGGAAATATCTAGTCTTCCATCTTGTTGTGTATAGGGGACTAGAATTCTTAATCAGAACCAGAGGTAGTGAGGAAATTCTCTGGATTATTTAGCAATACCAGACTGAAGTGAAGGAGCTTCCTAATTGGGACCAAATATTGGGTGGGGGTTGGGTCAGTAATTGGAGACCCTAGCAAAGGAAATTAGAAACCATTGCAATTGAATGGCAGCCTTGTCCATTCAAGAGCCATGATCATTTACATGTTTTTAAAGGGTTAGAATGAGTCAGGACAGTGGAAAAATACAGTCTATCTGTCACTGCATACATATTTATGATTCTTAGGACCTCAGTCTAATTCCATATTGAATTCCTATCATTACAAGTACAACATCAAACAATATATCTCAACAATCACAATTATCACCATAAGGTCATTACTACCAAAAACTTCAGAAAGCTTGTTTATAATGAATGTAAAATTTATAAATGGTGGAGTCTTTGTAAAGACATGTAGAAACTCTACAAAATAATATCCTTCACATTGCAGACATTTAACACTTACCTAGAAATATGTCATCACATTGCCAGAAATTTAATTTGTCCTTCAAAAATGAACAGATGACTAATTTTCCTACAAACTTGAAAATATCCTTGAGAATTCATAAAATAAGCTCTCTTGGTACTGGAGGATAAGTTATAAACTTCTGTGTATAATTAATTATTAATTCTATTACATTCAGTCATATATTCTATATATGACCATACTGAACATTCATAACTTCCAAAATATTGGAATGCAAAACTTTTATCATTGAGATCTAGCAAAATGAAAACTATAACAAGACCTATATGTCATCCTATCTAGTATCAGAGTTGTCCTGAAAATTCTTTCAATGAGTCTGAATCTCAAAGCTGCATTTAATTGTAAAATTCCATCATTTAAATAATTTGATCAGCAATTCACCAAACACTAAACAATTACCCCTGGGTTCCTCAGTCTCAATAGGTTTTTGTTGCTTCTTTGTTTCTTTTCCTTTTCTTTTCATTCTCTCTCTTTCTTTCCTTCCTTCCTTTTTTTTCTTCCTTCCTTTTTTTTCCTCCAAGGCATAGTCCTCTAAGTCACATATTCCATCATTTGGGTATCCCCTCACAGCAATAGCTCTCCTTTATGTATTATCTTCCACCATTAAACTCTAAACCTTTTTTTTAAGGGCAGAGATTTGTCTGATTTGCACATCATTTGTTTCCTGACATTGACAAAAATCCCAGATGCTCCCAGTATTACCATATACTTGGAATGGTAACTTGAAGCTCAGAGACCTTACACTTGTGTGTGTGTGTTCAGCATAATTAACAAGACCAAATTAAGGGCCCAAAATGTTGAGAAGCAAACCTCAAATGGGGTCTTAAGACTTGGACACAACTTAAAAATGACTGGACAACTATGTTCCAAGCACTGTACTAAGCTCTTTATAAATATCTCATTTGATCCTTGCCACAATCCTTATTTACAGTTGGGGAAACTGAGAAAAACAGAGTTTTGGGGTTTTTTTAAGGGACTTTCTCAGGGTCCTATAGGTAGTAAATATATGATGTTGGGTTTGAATTTAGGTTTTCCTATGTCCTGGTTAGATATTCTATCCATCGTGCCACCTAATTGCTTAATATTGGAACCCAGGATTCTTGATTGTCAATCCAGTACTCCTCTTAATATATAACTGAGTTTCTTGTCGGAAGTTTTATTATTTATACACATCGTTGTGATATGAAACAAAGTATGGCATAGCAGATAGAAAGCTTGGCTTGGAATGACTAAGAGCTGACTTCAAATTATACCACTGACCCTTACTAGCTGTGTGGGTTTGGGCCAATTGTTTAATCACTATGTGCCTCAGGTTACTCCTAAATTTGTTGTTTTTGGTGTTGATTAGTCAGTTAGTCACATCCAACTCTTCGCAACCCTGTTTTTAGAATTTTCATAACAAAGATATTGGAGTTCTTTACTATCTCCTTCTCCGACTCATTTTACAGATAAGGAAGCTAAGACAAATAGTGTTCAATGACTCACCCAGGATCACACAGCTAACAAGAGTCTGAGGCATGATTTTAACTCAAGTCCTCTTGACTGTGAGGCTCAACCCTTTATACACTGCACCACCTAACTACCTGACTCCCTAAGTACCTATGTCATGAGCCATAGATGGGTTATGATGTGTGTCATCCTAAAGTGGGTTGCTTATAGGACTTATGGGGAAATATGGGAATCATTTGTTTTGCTTCCCCTCACAATTTTCAGCTACACTATGAGTTGGAAGATGAAACTCTACATCATGGATAGAAAATTTCAGGTTGAGGGGTCTACTCAATTATTCCCACTTGAAAAGCAAGTGTGTTATTGGTTGTTACTTCAAGGATATGAATCATATGTGGTATATTGCATTTACTAATTAGCGAAATGAATTTTCTCACTATTGACCTCTGGAGAGTTTTGCTAACACTGGTCTTCTCATGGAGAAAAATCACAGATTTTGAGAGTTAGAAAGTAAGGCAGAAGGCACCCTGCTCCAATCCATATCTAAAGAATATTCCCCTATACCACATGCCTCAAAATGATTCCCCCCAACCTTTTCTTGAAGATCTTTCCTTTCTGAGGCAGTCCATTCTAATCTTAAATAATTTTAATTAATAAGATGCCTTTCTTTCTGTAACATAGATTCCTCCTCCTCAGCAACTTCCATGCATTGTTCTAAGTCCTGCCATCTGGAACCAATCAGCCAAATATAGGTTCCACTTTAAATATTCCCTTCTTCAAATACTTGAAGATATTTTTCACGTCACCTCTAAATATTTTCATCACAAGGTTAATTACTTGCAATTCCCTCCAGTTCATAATACATGATCTCAAGGTACTTCCTAATGTGCTTATTTATAAAAAATATTTATTGAGAAATAAATAAATTATCTTTATAT
Organism: Petaurus breviceps papuanus; assembly: GCF_028583685.1. Lineage (NCBI taxonomy): Eukaryota > Metazoa > Chordata > Mammalia > Diprotodontia > Petauridae > Petaurus > Petaurus breviceps. Next base: position 49,741,613 of record NW_027185809.1, read on the forward strand.
TTTGGGGGCAGAAGGTAGCAGAGCAGGGTTATTATCTATTCAATTTCAGGTATGATGCCACAGATTGTATTATTTTTTTTCTGACTTCCATATATTACTATTGACTAATAATGAGACTGTATTGGTGTAGTGAAAAGACTATGTGTACTTGAGCAAATCATTTATCATCTCTGAGTGTCAGCTGCCTTATCAATAAAATGAGGGCATTATTCTCCTAACTTTAAGATCCTATGAATATTTTTCTATCTACTTACCCGCTCCACATTTTGTTCTTATGAGCATTGCCATATTTCCCCCATTTTACACTTCTGGAGTGAATGCAAATGATAAATGTTACATTTTTCCATATTTCACTTCAGATATCAGATTCAACCACACATTCTAGCTTATTGATAAAATTTTGCAAGCTTATTAAAATAATTATTCAGGTATTTGCCTCTATAGCATAATTATTTCCTACCAAAGTGGAAATTTATTTATGCCTCCTTCCCCACCACAAAATATTTAAATTAAAGTATCTTATACATAAACATTGTTTGACAATTATCCAAGATTCTGTCCAACATGTCCTCTACTCTCTTGTGAAAGGGCAGAAAGGGCATGTTATCTGTCCTCCAAATGATTTTTTTTTCCACAATTCAAAGTTCAACTCCATTTAGTGATCTTCTCATTTACATTCTTGTAGTCATCCCTAATTCTTTTCCAACCTTCCTCTGACCATTTTGTGTGTGTCTCTGAGACTTCAAAAGAATGAGATTTTTCTATGCTGGCATGAAACTGCAAATTTAATATACATTGGGGGCAGCTAGGTGGTGCAGTGAGTAGAGTGCCAGCCCTGGAGTCAGGAGGACCTGAGTTTGGATTGGGCCCCAGACACTTAACACACACACACACACACACACACACACACACACACACACACACACACCAGCTGTGTGACCTTGGCCAAGTTAATTAACTCCAATTGCCCTCCAAAAAGCAAAAATATATATATACATTGAATAGTCTATTTTTAGTGTTGGTTTTCCACAGATAGATATTTTGACTGAAACATAACTTGAAAAACTTGGAGAACCGGGAGTCAAGATTGCTGGACTTATCTCTTCCTGCAAGGACCCATTTACTCTGGGAGCATGACACTTTTTTTTCCCTTCCTTCCTTCCTTCCTTCCTTCCTTCCTTCCTTCCTTCCTTCCTTCCTTCTTTCCTTCCTTCCTTGACACTGGCTTTCTAATTCTATTTCCAGTCTCTAATTTTCTTATATTACCAGGATAACCTCTGTTGATTGAGATGTATCATGTTGTGTATACTAATATAGAGCTAGTTTGTTTGATTAATATTAAATAATCATTACTACTGAACATGCTCTTTTCTCCCAAACTCTCTTCTACAGATAATTACCCCCTACTCTATTTCCTTTCATAGGCTTAGAGGAAAAGGTGACCCTCTCTTTCCAATACCAACTCCCCAACTCATGTCCTTGATCCATTCCCTCATGTTTTCTATGAAATTGTTCCCCTTCGACCATTTCTTCTTCTATCCATACTTTTCAATCTTTCCTGATCCATGGACTCCTTCCCAGGGGTTGTATACGTATATGTGTGTGTGTGTGTGTATAAATGTGTATGTGCATACACATGTAACATGTGTGAACAGATAGGTAGATAGATTTGTATATGGTTATCTGTGTACTATACATAGTGCTTCCCCCTAACAAAATATATGCTCCTTGAGTACCCGGATAATCTTTGTATCCCTTGCACCTATCATAGTGCCTGGAATTCAATGGACAATTAATATATGCCTATTAATTTGAATTGAAATGTAATTATCTAATCAGCACATGGGTCACTCAAATGGCAGTTGATACCCTTTTCTTTAAAAATAATGGAATTAGCTCAATAGTTTTAACTGAATTGATTCAGTAGAAAGAGAATTGGATTTGGAGTCAAATCCCAATGTCTACAACTTCTTTTGGCTTTGAGATGTCAATCAACCTTCTCTGCATCTATTTCTCTATCTGTAAAATGAGGTGAGCTTGTCCATTTCACTTCTAAATTTCTGTCACTCTGTGATCATGTGTTAGTCTGAGTAATGACAACAATTGTCACTATCATAATATTGTAAGTCCTAAATTTACAGGTAACAAATAACAATAAAATAGGATTTTGAATTTTCCTGGTAAGATTCATTGCAAGATGTGCAAATGTCTACAAATATTTGGGGATTTAAAAGACACTTGAGGTGGCTTAATCTAATACAAATGTTTAAGAGAGAAGGTGAAAGGTTATTATTCCAGAATAAATTCCCTTTACAATCACTCCTGACAGACAAAATGGAGAATACAGAGAAGTTTTATTTTGTTTTGTTTTTTTCCAACCAACTTTCCTTAGTCTACAAAAAAATAATCAATAAGCATTGTACTAGGCCAGAAATGGATAGCACACCTGTCTGCTGTTTTAGTTACAGTGGTCTAACAAAGAGTAAGAAGCAAAGTTTTGTCAATTTTCCCTATCTTTAATTTGACTATCACAGTAGTATGTAGGAGCTGTGCTTTGGAACTGATAGATTTAAAAGAATCTAATTAAATCTCCCTATTAATGGGACAGAATGGGCAGGGGTCCCTTCAAGATTTTAATCTAATTATTAGATGAGGAATAAAAGGTTGCATAAATTAGACTTTATACCACCCATATAATGGTCTGTTTTCTCTCTAGATACTAATATATATATATATATATATATATATATATATATATAT
>NW_027185809.1:49744472-49793287 GCF_028583685.1 Petaurus breviceps papuanus
ACATGCATATACACACACACAATTGGATTTCTCGTGGAAATTAGGTATTTTATGTAGCATTTTCATTTAAATCTTGCAAGGAAAACATATTATCACTTTAATGGCTTTAAAAAGTTAAAAAAGTGTCTGCCTACTTGAAATTTTTTGTCTCTTCTTATTTTTTATGTTGTTGCTAAAAAAAAGAATTCATGTTGTATAATGGGAAAACAAACATGGGAACATTAGCAAAATGACAAAGAAAAAGATATTTGGGGGGGGGTGGAGGCAAGATGGCAGCTTAGAAGCAGGAAAACTCCATGAACTCCACGCATAACCACTTCAAATACTTATAAAATATGACTCTAAACCAACTTTAGAGCTACAGAACCCATAAAGTGACAGAGAGAAACAAATCTCCCACTGAAGGCAGCCCAGAAGGCTGGCAGGAAGGATCTGTCACAGTGCACTGGGAGCCTAGCCCAGCCCCACTTGAGCCTGTGGCTTTAGCCTCAGGAAAGCCTTGAACAGCAAAGCCTTGAGCAGACCTTGGGAGAGTGGATCACCAGAAGCTGTGGTGGTTTCCAGAATCATCAGTCCATAAATGTCAAAGATAAAGTAAAAGGTCAGTGTGGACTTTGTGGGAATAGCAGAACCGAGAGCTTGGTCTGGCCTCTGCCCCCATGGTGAGAAGGCAAGAAGCAGCAGAGGGCGGCAGCTATGCAGCCTCTGCCCTGTGGCTGCTTCAGAGCTCCTGGTCCACAGATCATAGAGGGACCAAGCAACCATTCTGAGGCATAATTGCTCTTGCTTTAACCTCCTTCGATCTGGATAGCTGTAGTGGGTGGAGGTCCTGAGGTATGTGACCAGGTGCCAGAGCCTGTGGAGGCTTCTGAGAGGGTACACAAATAATAGCTCCAGCAGCTGCAAAAAACCCAGTGTTTTGGGATAAAGCTCTCATCTCTGGAAGCAGAGTTCTATTGTGGCAAAGAGCTGAAAAGACAAGTAATTGAGTGGCAACATGAGCAAGCAAAAGAAGCAAAGCAAGCCTAGCAGTCAAACTTTAGATTCCTTATTTGGGGACAAAAAGGATCAAAGCATGGAATGGGAGGAAGACAACAAAGTAATAATTCTTGCACCAAAAGCTTCCAAGAAAAATATGAACTAGTACAGGTCATAGAGGAGCCCTAGAAGGATTGTGAAAATCAAGTAAGAGAAATGGAGGAAAACTTGAGAAGAGAAAGGAGAATGATGCAAGAAAATCATGAAAAGAGTGTCAACATCCTGACTGAAGAAAATAAGACTTAAAAAATTGACCCAAAGGCAAAAGAGGCCCAAAAAGCCAATGAGAGGAATAATGCCTAAAAAAGCTGAATTTGCCAGATGGAGAAAAGAATTTTAAAAGGTCACTGAAGAGAGTAATTCCTTCAGAATTAGATTGGAGCAAATGGAAGCTAATGACTTTATGAGAAATCCAGATACTATTAAACAGATTCAGAGAAATGAAAAAAAAAATAGAAGGCAATGTAAAATATCTCATTGGAAAAAAAACCACTGACCTAGAAAACAGATCCAGGAGAGATAATTTAAAAATTATTGGTCTACGTAAAAGCCATGATAAAAAAAAAAGAGCCTAGAAATCATTCTTCAGGAAATTCTCACGGAAAATTGCTGTGATATTTTAGAACCAGAGGGCAAAATGGAGATTGAAAGAATTCACTGATAACCTGTTGAAAAAGATCCCAAAAAGAAAACTGCTAGGAATATCATAGCCATATTCCAGAGTTCCCAGGTCAAGGAGAAAATATTACAAGCAGCCAAGAAGAAACAATTTGTATGTTGTGGAAACACAATCAGGATAACACAAGATCTAGCAGCTTCTACATTGTGATGGAAGGGCTTAGTATACAATATTCCAGAGGTCAAAGGAGCTAGGATTAAAAACAAAAATCACCTACCCATCAAAACTGAGTATAATGCTACAGGGAAAAATATGGTCATTCAATGAAATAGAGGATTTTCAAGGATTCTTGAGGAAAAAAACCAACAGAGCTGAATAGAACATATGACATTCAAATGTAAGACGCAAAGCAAGGTCAACCAGGGAAAAAAATCATAAGGAACTTATCAAAGTTGAACTATTTACATTCCTATATGGGAAAAAATGATAATTGTAACTTTTTAAACTTTCCTCAGTATGAATATAGTTGAAAGGAATATAAATGTATATGTGTGTGTGTTTGCATACATATATATATATATATGTCTATATAGGAGAATATATTTGGGTATGAATACATACGTGTGTGTGTGTATATGTGTACAGGTATAGACAGAGGGCACAGGATCAAATGAATAGGAAGGGATAATAATTTAAAAATAAAATTGATGTGAGAAAACAATATAATGATAAGACATAGGGAGAGACAGAATAGGACAAATTATCTCCTATAAAAGAGGCAAGGGAAAACTCTGACAATGGAGGGAAAGAAGAGGAAGCTAAAAGGGAATGGGTCGACCTTAATCTCATTGAAATTGGCTTAAGGAGGGAATAACATGCACACTAACCTGGGTATCTTACCCTAAAGGAAAGTAGAGGGGAAGGGGATATAAGGGGGGATGACAGAAGGAAGGGCAGTTTGAGGGGAAAGAGTAGTTAGAAGCACACACTTTTGTAAAGGGACAGGGTCAAAGTAGAAAATAAAACAATGGGGGGGAGGACAGGATAGGATGGAGGGAAATATAGTCAGTCTTTCACAATATATTCACTATGGAAATGGTTTGCATAACTACACATGTACAACTTATATTGAATTGCTTATCTTTCCACTGGGGGTGTGTGAGGATGGAAGAAGGGAAAGAATCAGGAATTCAAAATTTTAAAATCAAATTTTTTAATTATTATAATATATATATGTATATATATATATATATATATATAATTTTACGTGCACAGTGAAATAAGATACAGGCACTGGGGTGTGGAGATCCATCTTGGCTTACTGGAAAGTTGGAGGGGGAATGAGGGAGGATATAGGAGAGAATAGATTGGGGATGGGGTATTCAGTGGGACCGCTGTTCTGGGGTGGTGGGTAGGGGAAAGATGGGGAGAAAATTTGTAACTCAAAATCTTGTGGAAATGAATGGTGTATACTAAAAATACACCAAAAAATTTAAAAAAAGATGTTTTTCTCCCCCAAAGAAAGGAATTAGTGTGGAATTACTTAAAATTATCATTTAGAACAAACTTTATAGGAGATTTAAGTAAAATAATCTAAGGTATCAACATATTGCTGTAGAGCCTACTAAAGAAAAGATATGAAGGAAAAAAGAGCCTATTGCTGTTCTTCCTTCTTTCTCCAGTGACTTGTGCAACATAAATGCAAAACCCAGTCCATGTTGACTAGACTCCCTAGATGTAGTTGTTGATTAGACACATTCCTTAAATCATTTCCTGTGTTAAAATATTCTCAGGGACGAGTAATGAGATAAGGGAACTACTGCTAAAGAGATTTTTTTTTCCTACAAGCTTAAGAATATGGAACATTTGAAATACAGCTGTGGTGTCTAATTCATAGTTTGAAAAATAGTAAATTTTAGTCTTATGAGAAGTGAATACTCAGGAACTTGGCTGTTTACTCCAAGTAAGCAAACATCGTTTCCTCCACACAGGCTGCCACTGGATGAAAGGGACAAAAAGGGAAGTTATCAAGAAAGCAATCTTTTCATTCATTATTCTTTCTCCTCTTTCTCCCCCCCCTCAAAAGTAGCCTTTTAGTATGGAAAGAATTGTCTTCCCCAAAACCACAATACACCCTTTCAAAAATAAAAAGATGACTTTATTTATAACTTCATTGCCCTTCCTTCCTCCTTCCTCATGGCCACTTAATCAATGTCCTTCACATCATTATGAGCTGAGAGGTTTAACTCAAAAGTTTTATTTCTCCATGTGGGGCAGAATTAAGATCTTGAGTTGGAATGAGCTCTTGGCTTAATTAAGCCCTTTTAATTCACTATGGATGATTTTTGGTCTCCTAATTTTGAATTCACCATATTTTCCTAGATGTAGTGTTACTACAAATTGTGTCTATGTTTACATGTTGGAATTTAGCACTTTCTTTTTAGAATAGGCATTAATTCCAAAATTCATATTCCAGTGTGAATGATACAGCAGAATCTCTGTCAAATCCTCACACTTACATGAAAGTTTTAAAATGGATACAAAAATAAAAAACCTAAAGCCCTCTTCTAGCACATGGGAAACCGATAAGTGACAGTGATTTGACAAAAATACATTTCAGAACTTTTATCTTTCTATAAATCTTGTCCAAGAAAGGTTAGAATCAGAAGGTTTAGAGCTGGAATAAACCTTAGAATAGCTAGTCACAGAACCTTAGAGGCAAAAGTGTTCTAAGACACTATTAATTCAAATTCATACCTGAACAAGAATCCCATCTACAATAAACTAGATGAGTATTGTAGTTATTCGACTTCACTGTAAAATTTCCTCCTCATCACTAGTCTATTCTGCTTTTGATTAGTTGAACCTTCAGGCCAGAAGACCTGAGTTTGAATCCTTCCTCAGGATTCAATGATTACTAAGATTTTTTTTTGGTCTTTATTAATTTATTTGCTTACTTTTAGTTTACAGGATTCAATTCCACAATACCTTGAGTTTCATATTTTCTCCCCCTCCCTCCCATCCCCCCATGGTGGCATACAATCAAGTATAGGATCTGAAAATAGTTTTACATTAGACATTAGTCAGGTTATAAAGAAAGCTTGTATCAGATGGAATGAATAATGGAAAGAGGAAACAAAACCAAACAAGAAAAAGACAGAGAGCAGGTAGTTTGCTTCAATCTGCATTTAAACTCTGTTCTTACTAGTTCTTTCTCTGAATGTAGATATCTCTCTTCATCATGAGTCTTTTGGAGTTGACTTATAACCCTGCATTGCAAGGAAGAGTCTAGTCTATCAAAGTTGGTCATCACGCACACATTGTGTCTGTAATTGTGCTTACTAGTGTTATGACCCATGAGAAAGTCACTTAACCTCCCTCAGACTTAATTTTCTCACCTGTAAAGAGAAAATAATAATGGGGGTATGTGTGCTGAGAATAAGTATTTATTAAATGTGTACTATGGGGAAGGCATTATGCCAGGAGTGGGAACCTGAGGACTCAAGGACACATATGGCCCTCTAGTTCCTCAAGTGTCACCCTTGACTGAATCCAAATTTCACACAACAAATTCCCTTAATAAAAGAATTTGTGCTGTAAAAGTTGAACTTAGTCAAAATGCCACACCCAAGAACCTAGAAAGACACATGTGGCCTTGAGGCCACAGGCTCCCCAACCCTGCATTATGCTATACTTTTTAAAATATTATCTCATTTGTTCCTCACAATAATCTTCTGAAGTGGGTGCTATATGATCCTACCTCAGGAGATTATTGAGAAGATCCGATGAAATTGCAAACTTTGAAGTTATATGTTCATATATTATGTATGTATGTTAGCAATTATTACATCACACCTAAATGTTAACTATTATTACCTCAGACTTGATTACACTCATTATCTTCATTTCAACTCCATTCAATTGTTCTTATTTCTGCCCACTAGAGTTAATTAAAAGTCTAGTTATTTTTCTATATCCTATCTTGAAGGCAGATTTTTCTCTTAACTATAGCTGGAATCCTCATCTCTGAGATAAACATCACAATTTCCTTTAATAGATCTTCATCTACAATAACTGAAAATTCTCTAGTTATCTGCATCCTTCCAAAAAGCTGATCATAATATTAAGCATCCTGATCTGACCAGGAGAGCATACATAGAACCAATGCTTCCCTGATTCAGGCTAGTCTATACAGCCTTTATCCAAATCAGTGATAAAATGTCAAACAGCATAGGACCAAAAACAGATCAAGGAAATAATTCACTTTAGATTTTCAAACTGGCATTGATGTCAAGACAACCATTAATGGCTACTCTTTGCATTTGGTAAGTCAATAATTTCTGAATCCATGTAACTTGTATATTCTACATCCCATTATATCATTCACAAAAAGAACATGAGAAACTTTGCCAGTTTTTTTCCCCCTAAAACCTAGGTTAACCATATCTATAGGAGTCTCCTGGTCTGACAGGGGAGCAAATGAAGTCAGTTTGAAATGATACTTACAATCCCTGTTTTACAATTGAGGATACTGAAACCTTAAAAAGTGAAGAGAATTGTCCACAGTCACCCAGGTTGTAAATAGAAAAGCTGCAATTTAAACATATTTTTGACACCCAAATAATTTTCAAGTCAACAACTTATTAATTGATTAGTATGTACCAGGCAGTATGTATGGTTTTTCTAGCATTTATGATATGTTTAGACTCACCATCCTTCCTTTAGAATTAGGATTCATAACCTGGGGCTCACAGACCCTTAGAGGACTCCATGTATAAATTTTAGGAGGGCTATGAATTTGCATGAAAGAAATACATCTTTGTTTTCATTAATCCTCAACTACAGTTTAGCATTTCTTTTCATTACGAATATAGATAATAAACCACAATAACATTAGGTTTTAGAACCCATGTTTTAGAGCTATGGCAAATGTACATCTTTTTCTATCTTCCATTTTTATTTCTCATTTAATTAGAAACAATGGCATAGTAGAAAGAAAACTACTATTACTACTACTACTACCACTACCATTACTGCTACTACTCCTAATAATAATAATAATCATTATTATTATAAATAATAATTCGCATAGTTTTTGAAATTTTTCAAAGCATATTGCTTAAAAGATCCCTATCAGATAAAGCAAGTATCATAGAATTTGCAAACAACTGTCCTGTGTCCAAATCTACCATTTCTTTCCCTTTAAAAAAATTGAGAGGCAAAATAACACTACACTTCACAACACACATTCCTATATTCCCTATTACTGGAAACCAGACATTTTGACTTCTGACTTTATCACTTATTAGGCATGTGACTGTGCAAACATCATCTAATTACCCTTCTCAGTTTCTTCATATATTAAACTGAGATAGTACTTGCCACAAATATTTCACAGTTTTACGAGGAAAGGTATTTGTGAAAAATTATGCAGATGCATCATTTAGCATAACTATTATTTTACCAAAAAAATCTACTTAGTAATTGTGCTAAGCATTATGGAGGAGAGAAAGAATGAGTAAATAGAAATAAGAAGCATGGCCTCAAGAACATCATGAACTGTAATAAGATTAATATTTTTATCTTATATCTTAAAGAAGTATTCAACACAGAAAATAGGTCCAGTCTTGGAATCAGAGGACCTGAGTTCACATCCTGACTTTGTACCTCTATTGCCATAAATGATTTATTTAAACCTTGAGCAGATAAACCCCTTTAAGGATAATTTGCAGGAAGCTTGACAATCTGCAGGGATGAAGTGAGTTTTCATACCATGTGTCCCCTATTTCAATGAAATCACACACACAAACCATTAAAAAAAAGGGGGGAGAATACTACAATGATACCAAGTGATAACATCAATTGAAATGATCTTTATGAGTAGCAAAATCTGCTCATTTAGAACTCCTAAACATGCCTATTTCTTGTCCCAGATCCATATATTGGGAGCAGTAGTGTTAGCAGGTAAGTAGAATCTAATCATAAGAAATGCTAATAGAATCTTTAACTATTGTACGGATTATGAGATAATAACTCAAATAAGTATGCTGCTTTAATATTTCTGAACTGCTGTATAAACTTTAACTCATTTGATCTTTATAACAATCTTATGAGGTAGATGCTATTATTAAGTTATCTTCATTGCAGCTTAATCAATTAAGAAACATTAATTAACTACTACTCAGGTATCAGGCATTGTGTTAAATGGTGGGAAAACAAAGAAAAAAATCAAAATCCTTGTCCTCGTGGAGTTTATATTCTAATTTAGGAGATAAATTTACATTTATATGTATATAAACTAATGCCCTCACATTCTATGACCAAAAAGACTCCAACCATTGGAATAATAGCTCACTTTTTGACAAATATTGCTGGGAAAATTGGATAGCAGTATAAAAGGAAAGAGATTTAGACCATAAGTCCACACCTTATACAAAGTTCCAAATGAATAGTTACCTAAGTATAAAACATCACCTCACAACAAATTAGAGAACATGGTACAGGTAGGATATCAGATCTATTGCTAAGAAGAAAAATTCATGAAAAAAGAAAGAATAGAGATTATGATTGGATATAACAATTGATAGATTTGGTTACATAAAATTTAAAAGTTTTGAATAATAATCATTAATCAACCTTCAATACAAATTATTAAGCATCTTTTATGTGCCAGGCACTAGGCTAAGCACAAACAAATCTAATGAATATTATACTAAAGAGGAAATTTTTAACTTGGAAAACAGTTTGCAGTAAATTTCTCTGGTAAAGGTCTCATTTCCAAATTTTATAAGGAATTGAATTAAATTTACAAGAAAAAAGAGACATTATCCAATTAATGAATGGTCTAAGGATGTGATTATATACACAGTTCTCAGAAAAAGAAACCCAATATTACCTATGGTCAAAAAAATGCTCCAATTCATGACCAATTAGAGAAATTATAAAACGAAATAATTTTGAGATTCTACCATGTTCCATCACAGTGGCCAAGATGATAAAAAAGAAGAAAAATAACAAATGTAGGAATGGGTGCTGGAAAATAGGCATGTAGATATGCTGTTAAAAGTAGAACTATGACTAGGTATAGTCATTTTGTAAAGCATTTAGAATTATACCAAAAAATATTAAATATGTGCCCTTTGACTCTAATATATAATTGTGAGATCTATGCTCAAAAGAAAGTCCAGGAGTTGAGGCATGGCTGAAAAAATTGTAGTATATGATTATGATAGAGTACTGTTGTTCTACTTTTAAAAAATGAAGTAGATGATTTCAAAAGACGTGGAAAGACTTATGACCTGAAGCAGAGTGAATGGACCTAAGGAAAATACTTTTTACAATGCCAACAACAATGTAAAAATAAATAATTTCAAAAGCTAACAGAACTATGGTCTATATGATGAATATTCAAAATTTCAGAGACCTGGTAATGAAGCATGCTATCTATTACATATGTGATGGATTTATGGTAAGAATAAGACATTTTTTAAAAATACAGACATTACTGGCATTCGTTTTGATTATGTATACTTGTTAGTAAGTAATTATTTTCCTTTTCCTCTTTTTTTTCATCCAATGGGGTTAGGGATAGTAAGGAGAGAAAATAAATTTCTGATCATTTTTTATAATAAAAGGGGGTGATACTGATGTGAAATGTTGCACACACTCTCAGAAGGTTACTGTATTTTTTTATTTAATTCTTTTACATTGTTATATAAGACTTCTCATAAAGTAGAAGTAATCCATAAATATATAAATAATAAAAACCTAATCAAATAAAAAACTGAAAGTAAAAAATATAACCATAAAATAAGTTAATGCAGAAAACAAACAAATTGAATACAAGATAGTTTTACGTAGGAGGACATAGGTACTAGGGGAAACTAAGAAAGGCTTCATGGGGAACCATGGAATCAAACTCAAAGTATAAAAGGAGGTCACAGGGTGGAATCAAGATGGCAGAGTAGAAACAGGACATCCAAGCAGTTCTGTCTCTCCCCACCTCCAATCCATGTAAAAGGGGACTTCAAACAAATTTTGGAGGTACAGAACCCACAAAACTACACCAAGAAGCTAAACTCCCACTGAGGACAGCCTAGCAGGCCAACAGGAATCAGCCAGCACAGCGATCTGGGAACTGAGCCCAGCTCCACACCGAGGTTTTAGCCCCAGGGCAGGCCTGACCAGCTGCCAGCTGGAGGAACTGCAAATCATCAGCAGCTGTGGCAGTTCAGAATTATCAACACATAGATGCTAAGGACAAAGTGAGAGGTCAGTGCAGTGTGGACTTTGGTGACACGTAGTTGGGAGTGCATTGACTTTTGTCCCTGGGGTGAGAAGCCACTGAGGTCTGTGGCTCAGCTGCTGCCATGTGGAAGCTTCAGCTCTTGTCCAGCAGAGTGTAGGGGGACCAAGAAACCAGTCTGAGGGGGTAATCACTCTTGATTTAACCTGCTTGGATCTGGATTGCAGTCTAGGGTGGAGGTCCTGCGGTGTGTCACCAGCTTGCCAGAGTGTGTGGAGGCTCGAGAGAGGGCATCCAACCAATACCTCTGGCAGCTGAGAAAATCCCAGTGTTGGTACTAAGCTACCCTGTTTGGTAGCAGAGTCCTACTCTGGCAAAAATCCCAAAAGTCAAGTAATTGAGTGGCAACATGTAGCAGCAAGCACCCCAAGTGTCCCCAGGGTGGCTGCCAACACAGGTTCTTGGATCTGCTTTGATAAAAGAAAGCAACTTAAAAAGGGTTAACAAGCTTACTTTAATCAGTCAAACATATATCGTTTACCTAGTTCAGGGGGGAAAGGTCAGCACCCCGAACTTCAGAGTATACAAGCAGAATTATCAAGACAGAGAAACAGATCAAGTAGACAGATTTCCAAACCGTCCCACCATTACATCCATACCAAATCAAGATCTGGGTTTTTCAAAGCTGGGGGTGGGGGGAGCTCTCAACAATGGCTTCCAAGAGTCTCATCTGATCAAATCACAGAACACTTCTCAAAGTGAGCCCCAAATCAAAACCTCAAATCAAGGTTTATATAGCCTTCTCCTGGCTCAGAAAATGTAACAAACTTCTGGACCCACTGGCCAATCAAAACGTGTCTACTGAAAAACAAGTCTCCCACCCCAGGTTTCAGGTGCACTTTAGCCTAGGGGCAGGGAAGATCTTAAAAATTTACATTCCCATTACACAACATGACCAGGCAAAGGTAGCAAAGCAAAGAGAAGAATCCAACATTAGACCCCTATTTGGGGGACAAAAAGGAGCAAAGCATGGAACAGGAGGAAGACAGTGAAGTAAGAAATACTTCACTAAAATCTTCAAAGAAAAATATGAGGTGCATACAGGCTATAGAGGACCTTAATAAGCAGGTAAGAGAACTGGAGGAAAAACTGGGAAGAGAAATGAGAATGATGCAAGAAAATTATGAAATGAGAGTCAACAGCATGACTGAAGAAAACAACACCTTAAAAAATAGACTAACTGAAATGGCAAAAGTGGCTAAAAAAGGCAATGAGGAGGCACGGCCAGGTGGCTCAGTGATTAAGAGCACTCGCCCCAGTGTCGGGATGACCTGGGGATAGAATGCAGGCTCAGATACTTAGCACCACACCCAGAAATAACTGGCCGTGTAACCTTGAGCAAGTTACTTAACCCTAATTGCTTTAAAAAAAGGCAATAATGAGGAGAAGAAGGCCTTAAAAAGATGAATTTGCCAGATCAAAAAAGAATCTCCAAAGCTAACTGAAGAGAGCCATTGCTTCAGAATTAGATTGGAGCAAATGGAAGCTAATGACTTTATGAGAAATCAAGACACCGTTAAACAGATCCAAACAAATGAAAGAATACAAGACAATATGAAATATTTCATGAGTAAAACCACTGACCTGGAAAATAGATCCCGGAGAGATAATTTAAAAATTATTGGACTACCTGAAAGCCATGATCAAAGAAGCAACCTAGAAATCATCTTCCAAGAAATTCACAAGGAAAAATGCCCTGATGTTTTAGAACCAGAGGGCAAAATAAAGGTTCAAAGAATTCACCCACCACCTCCTGTAAAAGATCTCAAAAAGAAATAGGATCCTAGATTAAAAAGAAAAAATCCTAGGAATATTATAGCCAGGTCCCAAAATTCCCAGATCAAGGATTGAATATTACAAGCAGCCAGGAAGAAATAATTTGAATATTGTTGAAACACAATTAGGATAACTCAGGTTCTGGCAGCTTCTACACTGAGGGATCAAAGGGCATTGAATAGGATATTCCAGAGGGCAAAGGAGCTGGGATCAAAATCAAGAATCATCTACCCAGCAAAACTGAGTATCATATTTCAGGGGAAAATATGGACATTCAGTGGAATAGAGGACTTTCAAGGATTCTTGATGAAAAAAACAGAGTTGAATAGAAAATTTGACATTCAGATAAAAGAAGCAAGAGAAGCATGAGAAGGAAAACAGGGAAACAAAATCATAAGGAACTTGTCAAATTTGAACTATTAACATTCCTACATGGAAAAATGATAATTGTAACTGACAAATCTTTTTTCTCTATGAAAATAGTTGAAGGGAGTAGAAATATATATGTATATATTTCTATATCGGAGGGTATATGGGAATATGAATACATATGTAGATATGTGTATATATGTTTATAGTTATACATAGATGGAGGGCACAGGACCAATTTAATAGGAAGGGATGATACTTAAAAGGTGAAATTAAGAGGTGAGAGGAATATAACGAGAGGAGAGGGGAAGAGACAGATTGGGGTAAATTATCTCATACAGAAGTGCCAAGGGAAAATGGTTACAATGGAGGGGAAGAATAGTAAGGCAAAAGGGAATGGGTCAACCTCATTCTCATTGCACTTGGCTTGGGGAGGGAATGAAATACACACTAAACAGGGTATCTCACCCTGCAGGAGAGTAGGGGGGGAAGGAGATGAGAGGGGGGATCATGGAAGGGAGCGCAGGCTGGGGGGGGAAGGAAGTTGGAAGCACCCACTTTTGAAAAGGGAGGGGATCAATGTAGAGAATAGAACAAGTGGGAGGTCAGATATGTGGGAGGGAAATATATTCAGTCTTTTGCAATATATCAACTATGTTAATGTTTTGCATAAGCTACACAAGTACAACCTATACTGATCTGCTTATCTTCCCAGTAAGGGTGGGTGACAAGGGAATGAATCTGGAATTCAATGTTTTAAAATCAAGTGTTTAAAATATACAAATATTATTATTAATACTATTTTACATGTAATTGAGAAATAAAATATACAGTCACTGGGGCATAGAGATCCACTGGAAAAGTTGAAAGGGGTATGGGAGAAAATATGGGAGAGAGCAGATTGGAGAAGGGGATATCCTGTGGGACTGCTATTTTGTGGTGCTGAGTAGGGGAAAAGGGGGAGAAATTTTGTAACTCAAAATCTGGTGGAAATTAATGATGTAAACCAGAAGTTAATAAAGCATTGGAAAAATGAAAAAGAAAATAAAATTCCAGAATGTGAAGTTAATTCATCAAAAAAAAAAAAAAGAAGAAAAAAAAGGAAGTCACTAAAACATTCATAAGAATCTCTGGGGGCCATATATTGATTTGCAAATCTAATTTTTTTTTGTACTTTTATTGGTTGTGTTAAATATTTCCCATTTACATTTTAATGTGCTTCAGATTGTAACAGGAAGTGGTAGGCTGGGTTTTTGACACCTGGAATGCAAAAGATAGGACTTGTGCTGTTTTAAAGAAAACTAGGATGTTTTTAACAGCTGAGAAAACAGAGAGTCAGAGATTATTTAACTCTTTGTGATCATACAACTAGTGTCTGAGATAGTCTTTGAACCCAGGTTTCCCCTTCTGCTGACCGTATGATACAAGTAGGATTATTTATTTATTTTCACTGATATACATCATTTGCTCTGCTAATTTTCCTGGGGAAGAATAATAGAATCTTAGTTTGAAGGTGACCTGCCCAATACATAGATCCCCCTCTAAAATTTTCCAGCATGTGAACACTTGTGTAACTCAACACTGTCCTGGAAAACCCATTCAATTACTGAAAAACTCCAACTGGAGAGGTTTGTATTTTGATACAGGTTGGAGTAGTTTCTCTCAGACATCCCTTCCAACTCTCAAATACATTCTGCCTTTAATTTTAGAAAGCTACTCCCCTATATTCAGACAAAATTCTTTCTCTCTGTAGTTTCCACTGCTTAGGGAAGTGAACAGAATGGACTCAAGTGTGAGTTTTTAAGAACTCAAAATCCCTCTCTAGTACTCTAATCCCTCAAAATATCACAAAATAGCAGAAAGATGAGATTTTTTCCCCTCTACTATAAAAAAATGAAGATTCTTTGACACTTTCCCTTTCCATATGACTTATTCCATCCATATATGCTTCCCCCTGAAAATCCCTTCACTCATCTTCTGTGCAAAAATAAATGAAATATTTATCTGACAATGAGCAGCTGAAATGAGAATCCCTCCTTGAATTTCCTTGGAAGGGTTCCAGAAGCACACAGTCTGCTTTTGGTTGTGCTTTTCTTTCCTAAACACATGCCATGTGTCAGTTCCTGGAAAGAAACCTTCAGGGGCATCTCCAAATAAATGGCTTTTCGGTTTGCATGGTGTGAGGTATCTCATTTGCCACTCCTGGCAGATACTGTTTGTGAAGCTGGCTCCTGGGAGGCAGAAAACAAGAGTGACAACAGATACACCATTTTCATGCAGGAGATTCTGCAAATTTCTGCTTTGCCTCTTTTTTATGTTCAATATTACTTTTAAATAAGAGTGATGTGACAGTGTATAAGAATGGCATTGGAGAATGAAAGGCTTGTATTCCAAAACCTCCTCTGGCATCTACTAGCTATATGGTCCAGAGAAAGTCTCTTACCCTTTCATGGGAAACTCAATATTGTCATCTTTGAAAAGATGGAACTTAATGTTAGCTTTAGCAAAAAGGAAAGAAAAAGAAATTGAAGGAATTAACATAGATAATCAAGAAACAAAGCTATCACTCTTTGCAGATGATATGCTGGCATACTTAGAGAGTCCTAGAGAATCAATTAAAAAACAACATGAAAAAAATAACAATTTTAGCAAAGTTGCAGGATATAAAATAAACCCATATAAATCATTGCCATTTCTATATATTATTATTAAATCCCAGCAGCAAGAGATAGAGAAATTCCATTTAATGATACTGTAAACATTATGAAATATTTGGGAAAGTATCAGCCAAGACAAACCCAGGAATTATACAAGAACAATCACAAAACACTTTTTACACAAATAGAGTCAAATCTAACTAATTAGGAAAATATCAGTTGCTACCAGGTAGGCTGAGCTAACATAATAAAAATGACAATTCCTTCTTAATCAATTTGCTTATTCAGTGCCATTTTGATCAAATTACCAAAGCTATTTTATAGAGCTAGAAAAAATAATAACAAAATTCATCTGTAAGAACAAAAGCTCCAGAATATCGAAGGAATTAATGAAAAGAAATGCAAGGGAAGGTGGCCTAGCTGAACCAGATATAAATTGTATTACAAAGCAACAGTCATCATTATTACTTGGTCCTGGCTAAGAAACAGAGTGGCGGATCAGTGGAATAGATTGGGTACAAAAAACACAGTAGTTAATGACTATAGTGATCTACAGTTACAATTAAAAATACAATCAAGGTTTGGTAAAGACAAAGATTCCAATACCTAGGATAAGAGCTCAGTATTTGATAAAATTGCTGGTAAAACTGGAAAATAATATGGCAGAAATGAAGCATGGATGAGAATTTTACACAGTATACCAATAAAAGATCAAAATAGGTACATGATTTAGACATAAGGGGATACCAATTTAGGAGAGCAAGGAATAATTTACCTCCAAGATTTATGGAGAATAGAAGAATTTATGATGAAACAAGAGATAGAGGACATCATGAAATGCAAAATGAAAAATGCAACCAAGATAAGAAGGAAAACATAAAGCAGGGAAACAATTTTCACCCAGAGTATAACTGAAAAAAAGGTCTTATTTCTAAAGTATGTAGAGAACTTAGTCAAATTTGTAAGAATGCAGGTCATTCAAGATGGCAGCATAGAAACAGGACAGCTCCCTGAACTCCCCCCATAACCACCTCAAATACTTATAAAATATATGACTGTAAACAATCTTTAGAGCTACAGAACCCACAATCCGACAGAGAGAAACCAATTTCTTGCTGAAGGCAGCCTGGGAGGCAGATAAAAAGGGTCCATTGCAGCATGCTGGGGGCCAAGCCCAGCCCCACATGAGACCTTGGTTTTAGCCTCAGGGTGGCCCCAATGAGCATCGGCTGGAGCAGACTTTCAGGAGAGGGGATCACCAGCAGCTGTGGTGGTTTGAAGAATTATCAACCCATAAATGCCAAAGAAAAAGTATAAAGTAAATACGGAATTCTGCTGGAACTGGAGGGGGACAGAGGAGAAGGTTCAGCCCCTGCCCCAGTGGATGAGAAATTGTGGAGGTAAGGCTGCTTCAGACCTCCTGGCCTTCAGATCATAGGGGGACCAAGTAACCATTCAGAGTGCAATCATTTTTGCATTAACTTGCTTGGAGTGTATGACCAGGTGACAGAGGTTCTGGGGTTTCAGAGAAGGCCCCCAAATAATAGCTCTGGAATCTGTGAAAACCCCAGCATTGTAGGACAAAGCTCTCCTCTCTGGAGAGTCAAACCATAGATTCCTTTCTGGAGGACAAAAATGATCAAAGCATGGAATGGGAGAAAGACAACAAAGTCAGAACTCCTGCACCAAAAGTTTCCAAGAAAAATATGATCTGTTTACAGGCCATAGAGGGGCTCAAGAAGGATTTTGAAAACTGAGAAAGAAAATAGGAGGGAAAATTGGGAAGAGAAATGAGAATGATGTAAGAAAATCATGAAAAGCAAGTCAACAAACTGACTGAAGAAAATAACACTTTAACAAATAGTCGAACTCAAATGGGAAAAGAGTGAATGAGGAGAAGAATGCCTTACAAAGGCAAATTTGCCAGATGGAAAAAGAATCTCAAAAGATCACTGAAGAGAACCATTCCTTCAGAATTAGACTGGGACAAATAGAAGCTAATGACTTTATGAAAAATCAAGATACTATTAAACAGATGCAAACACATGAAAAAATAGAAGGCAATGTGAAATATCTCATTGGAATAATGACTGACCTGGAAAATAGATCCAGGAGAAACAATTTAAAAATTATTGTACTACCTGAAAGCCATGATCAAAAAAAAAAATCCTAGAAATCATCCTTCAAGAATTTCTCAAGGAAAAGTGCCATGAGATTTTAGAACCAGCGAGAAAAATAGAAATAGAAAAAATTCACTTATCACCTCTTGAAAAATATAGCCAAAAGAAAACTCCTAGGAGTATTATAGCCAGGTTCTGGAGTTCCAAGGTCAAGGAGAAAATAATACAAGCAGACAAGAAGAAACAATTTGAATATTGTGGAAACACAATCTGGATAACACAGCAGCTTCTACATTAAGGGATTGAAAGGCTTGGAATATAATATTCTGGAGGTCAAAGACCTAGGATTACAACCAGAATGACATCCCAGCAAAACTGAGTATAATGTTTCAGGGAAACATATGGTCATTCAATGAAATAGAGGGCTTTCAAGCATTCATGATGAAAAAACCACAGTTGAGTAGAAAATTGACATTCAAATACAAAAGCAAGAGAATCATGAGAAGGCAAACAGGGAAAAGACATCATAAGGAACTTATGAAAGTTGAACTATTTACATTCATACATGGGAAAATGATAATTGTAACTTATGAAACTTTTCTCAGTATGAGGATAGTTGAAGGGAAAAAAAAATGTATACATGTCTCTATAGGAGGGTATATGTGTATATGAATACATATGTGAGTGTATGTATATGTGTGTACAGGTATACATAGACAGAGGGCACAAGTTCATTTTAATAGGAAGGGATTATATCTAAAAAACAAAATTAAGATATGAGAGAGGAATATCATGAGAGGAGATAGGGAGAGACATAATAGGGTAAATTATCTCCTAAAAAGAGGCAAGGGAAAATGGTTACAATGGAGGGGAAGAACAGGAAGGCAAAAGGGAATGGGTCAATATTACCCTCATTGAATTTGGCTTAAAGGGGGAATAACATAATGTTATAGGAATCTGAAGATATTCCCTGCCCCTAGGCCCTTCGATAGGCTTAAGTGACCCTGAGAAACTTCCTTGATTTGAAAATATGCTCTGCCCCCTAATATGTTGAATGTGGTCACATGGAGCCTGTGGCAGGAGGCTAGTTTTTCAGGAATGCCGACACCTTGCTGTTTTGTATTTTTTCTTTTGTTTTTTGGAGGGCAATTGGGGTTAAGTGACTTGCCCAAGGTCACATGGCTATTTTTTGTGTTAAGTGTCTGAGCCAGATTTGAATTCAGGTCCTCCTGATTCCAGGGCAGGTACTCTATTCACTGTGCCACCTAGCTTCCCCAAAAACACCTTGTTGGTTTGTGATTGGGCAGTGGGTCAAGAGGGCTGTGACATTCTCTGATCCAGGAGAAGGCTATAACTGTAATGTGAGGTTTTGTTTTGGGGCTCACTTTGAGAAGAGTTGTGGGATTTCACCAGAAGAGACTTTGGGCAGCTGTTGATCCCTCCAGCTTTGAAAACCAAAAAGCTGGTGATTCCTTCTCTGGTAACTGACTAGGTATGGATGTAGTGGTTAGACAATTGGAAGCCTGTCTGCTGATGTTTCTCTATGTTTGTTATGTGCTTGTAACTTGTTTGTATTCTCTGAAGTTTGGGGTTCTGACCTTTTTCCACTGAACTAGGTACATGTCATATGTTTGATTAAAGCAAGATTGTTAACCAATTTTGAGTTGCTTTCCTTTAGAAAAGCAGATCTAAGAACCTGTGTTGGAAGCCACTCTGGGTATGCTATGGTGCTTGCTGCTACACATATGCACTCAATTGGGTATCTTACCCTACAAGAAATTTGTGGGGAAGAGGATAAAAGGAGGGATGATAGAAGGGAGGGCAGATTGGGGGGGAGGGCAGTTAGAAGCACACACTTTTAAAAAGGGGCAGGGTAGGGGTGGCCAGGTAGCACAGCAAGTAAGAGCACCGGCTCCAGTGTCGGGACGACCTGGGGATCGAATCTGGGATCCGACACTTAGCACCCACCCAGAAACACCTGGCCATGTAAACTTGAGCAAGTTACTTAACCCCGATTGTTTAAAAAATAAGGGGGTGGCAGGGTCAAAGTAGAAAATAGAACAAGTGGGGAGTGGGGTAGGATGGAGGGAAATATAGTCAGTCTTTCATAATATATCCACTATGGAAATGTTTTGTGTAACTACAATTGTACAACCTATATTGAAGTTCTTATCTTCCCAGTAAGGGTGGTGATAAGGGAAGAAAGGAAAGAATCTGGAATTCAAAGTTTTAAATCAAATGTTTAATTATCTTTTTACCTGCACCAGGAAATAACATATACAGGCACTGGGGTATGGAGATCCATCTTGCCCTACTGGAAAGTTGGAGGGGAAATGGGGGAGGATATAGGAGAGAGCAGATTGTGGGAGGGGACATACAGGGCAATGGCTGTTTTGGGGTGATGGGTAGGGGAAAGATGGGGAGAAAATTTGCAACTCAAAATCTTGTGGAAATGTATGTTGTAAACTAAAATTAAATATAAAATTTTAAAAATGTTAGAAAGAAAAAAAAGCATGCCATCTATGTAGCAGAAATAAAGGGGAGGATTCAAAATATGTAACAATAAATTTTCATTTCAAGAAAAAAAAAAGAATACGAGTCATTCCTCAGTTGATAAATGGTCAAAAGATATAAACAGGCAATTTTCATTTTAAAAATTAAAGTTATCTATCTATAGTCATATAAAAATGCTCTAAAGCACTATTGATTAGAAAAATACAAATTAAAAACTCTGAGGTACCACATCATACCTATCAGATTGACTAACATGACAAAGTAGGAAAATGATAAATTTTGGAGAAGATGTGGGAAAATATTAACACTAGTGCATTGTTGGTGGAGTTGTAAACTGATCCAACCATTCTGGAGAGCAATTTTATCCTATGCCTAAAGAATTATAAACTATACAGATCCTTTGATCAAGCAATACAACTACTTTATCAATATCCCAAAAAGATTATAAAAAAGTGAAAAGAACCCACATGTACAAAAGATAGTTATAGCAGCTCTTTTTGTGGTTATTAAGAACAAGAAATTGAGGGATGCCTATCAATTGAGGAGTGACTGAACAAGTTGTGGTATATGAATGTAATGGTAATGGGAAATTGAAAATCTTCCCTGCCCTTAAAAAGTTTAAGAGAATTTGAAGACCTTCTCTGCTTTGACAATACATTTTGCCCCCTAATAGGCTGAATGTAATCACATGGTTGGAGGATTTTGCTAAAGGGTGGAGCAGAGACCACAGGATGCTGGGAGTCAGAACAGCTATTGTGGGAGGGGAGATGGTGGCAGGCAATAAATAATGGTCTTATATGGGTTGGTGGGAAGGCTAAAGGATGCTGTGGATCTCTGTGCTGTTGTGGTTTGCTAACATCTTTGCTACTATGATGGAATTGGCTTACTGGTTTGGGGATTTGATTTTCTGGTGTCTGAATAAATGTTTTGCTTCTGTCTTCTATAGGGAGAGTCTCTTGACATTTTGCAATTGAGCATTATGAGGGTATATTTATAGTGACTGTGGGTGCTGTGCATATTGTGTGGTATACAAATGGTCAAGAACTGGAAATTGAGGGGTGGCCAGGTAGCACAGCGAGTAAGAGCACCGACTCCAGTGTTGGGATGACCTGGGGGATTGAATCTGGGCTCAGACACTTAGCACCCACCCAGAAACACCTGGCCGTGTAACCTTGAGCGAGTTACTTAACCCCAATTGCTTAGGGGCGGCCAGGTGGCTCAGCAAGTAAGAGCACTGGCTCCAGTGTCAGAATGGCCTGGATCAAATCTGGGCTCAGATACCTAAGTACACCACACCCAGAAATAACTGGCTGTGTAACCTTGAGCAAGTTACTTAACCCCAATTGCTTAAAAAAAAAGAAAGAACTGGAAATTGAAGGGATGCCCATCAATTGGGGAATGACTGAAGAAGTTGTGGTATATGAATATAAAGGAAGACTATTTTTCCATATAAAACAGTGAGCAGGCAGATTTCAGAAAAACCTGGAAAGACTTTCATGACCTGATATTGAGTAAAATGAGCAGAACCAGGAGAACATCATACAAAGTTACAGCAACATTGTGTGATAACCACCTCTGATAGACTTAACTCTTCTCAGCTCTACAATGATCTAAAACAATTCCAAAATATTAAGAATAGAAAATACTATCCACATCCAGAAAAAGAATTATGAGTCTGAATGCAGATCAGATACATTATTTTTTCTCTCTTTTTTTCTATCTCATTGTTTTTCCCTTTTATTCTGATTCTACTTTTGCAAGTTGAGTAATATGAAAATTATTGTTTTGTTTTTTAAAGATGGAATTGGACTAGATGACCCGTAAAGGCCTGCCCAACTCTAGTGCTCTATTGCTAAGTCATCCAAATCTGTGACCCTCCCTGGGATCACAGATTTAGTGTGAGAAGGAAACTCAAAAGCCACCTAGTTCAGTGCTGTAATTTTACAGATGTGGAAACTAAAGACCAGATAATGTAAATGATTTGTTGAAGTTCACTTAAGTACCAAGCATCATAGGTGTGGTTCCTCCAACTCCCGATGTT
This sequence comes from Petaurus breviceps papuanus, assembly GCF_028583685.1. Lineage (NCBI taxonomy): Eukaryota > Metazoa > Chordata > Mammalia > Diprotodontia > Petauridae > Petaurus > Petaurus breviceps. Next base: position 49,765,912 of record NW_027185809.1, read on the forward strand.
GTTCTTTTCTCATTGCTCCATGGTGAATTTTTCTAGATAGCCACAAATATGTTTCAGTCTGCATGGTTGGAAGCATAACAGGTTCTGGAACATGTGGAGAGTGTCGCTGATGCTACTTATCATATGGAAGAGCCTTGGGAATCTGTTTCCCAGAGAATAGCAATGATATATAAATAAAGTGACTTGTAGAGACCTTGAAACATGCACATCCCATTTCTAACTGGTTCTAGACTGCTAACTTTGTAATGACTAGAAATCTCTTTGATTGGCAGCAATTGAGGAAAAAGAACAGGCAGTGCCTTTAGTCAGTATCAGCTGCCCATAGTTGGTGGATCCCTAATCTTTTCTTCTTCTTTTTTTCCAATTTATTTATTTATTTTTAGTTGTCAACATTCATTTCCACAAGATTTTGATGTGCAATTTTTGCCCCAACTTTCCCCTACCCCACCCCAAGATAGTGAGCCTATTGAATACCCCTTCTCCCAATCTGTTTTCTCATATCCTCCCCCACACCCACCTAACTTTCTAGTAGGGCAAGATGTATTTCTATACACCAGTGCCTATATATATATATAATTTCTCATCTGCATGTAAAAGAAACAATTGTTTTTAACATTTGTTATTAAAACTTTTATTTCCAGATTATTTCCCTTTTTCCCTCCTCACCCACCCACACTGAGAAGAGAAGCATTTCACAAACGGTTTCCATAGTAGTTATATTGTGAAAGACTACCTATATTTCCCTTCATCTTAACTTGTTCCCACTTATTCTATTTACTGTTTTGACCCTGTTCCTTTTCAAAAGCGTTTGCTTCTAACTACCCTTTCCCCTGATCTGCTCCCCTCTATCATCCCCTGTCTTGTCCCCTCCCCCCTATTTTCCTGTAGGGTAAGGTACCCAATTGAGTATGTATGTTATTCCATCCTTGACCCAAATTCAATAAGAATAAGGTTGACCCATCCCCTTTCACTTTCCTGCTCTTCCCCTCCACTGTAACAATTTTCTCTTGACTCTTTTATATGAAAGAATTTACCTTATTCTATTTCTCATTTCTTCCTTTCTCCTTCTCCCAATATACTCCTCTCTCATCTCTTAATTTTATGTTTTATATATCATCGTTTCATACTGAACTCATTCTGTGCCCTCTATGTATATATGTACACAAATATACACACACTGATATATGTATTTATACACACATATACCCTCTTATACACACATATATATATGTATGTATGTATTCCTATACACACACACATATTCCTTTCAACTAACTTCATATTGAGAAAAGTTTCATCAGTTTCAATCATTGTTTTTCCATGTAGGAATGTAAATAGTTCAATTTTAATAAGTTCCTCATGATTTCTTTTCCTTGTTTACCTTCTCATGCTTCTCTTGCTTCTTGTATTTGAAAGTCTAATTTTTTGTTCAGCTCTGTTTTTTTTTTTCATGAAGTATGCTTGAAAGTCTTCTATTTCGTTGAATAACCATATTTTACCATGAAACATTATAGTCGGTTTTGCTGGGTAGGTTATTCTTGGTTTTAATCTTAGCTCCTTTGACCTCCAGAATATCATATTCCAAGCCCTTCAATCCTTTAATGTGGAAGATGCTAGATGTTATGTTATCTTGATTGTGTTTCCACAATATTCAAACTGTTTCTTCCTAGCTGCTTGTAATATTTTCTCCTTGACCTAGGAACTCTAGAATTTGGATATAATATTCCTACGAGTTTTCTTTTTGGGATCTTTTTCAAGAGGTGATGGGTGAATTCTTTCAATTTCTATTTTGGCTTCTGCTTCTAGAACATCAGGGCAATTTTCCTAGAGAATTTACTGAAGGGTGATGTCTAGGCTCTTTTTTTTTATCATGGCTTTCAGGTAGTCCAATAATTTTTAAATTGTCTCATGTGGATCTATTTTCGAGGTCAGTGGTTTTTCCAATGAGATATTTCACATTATCTTCTATTTTTTAATACTAATTCTGTTTAATACTATCTTTATTTCTCATAAAGTCATTGGCTTCTATTTGTTCCCATCTAATTTTGAAGGAATTATCCTCTTCAGTGAGTTTTTGCAATTCTTTTTCCATGTGACCAATTATTTTTTTAAGGCATTCTTCTCCTCATTGGTTTTATGGGCCTCTTTTTTTCATTTGAGTTAGTTTATTTTTTAAGCTGTATTTTCTTTTTTTTTTTTTATTTTTAAGCAATCGGGGTTAAGTAACTTGCTCAAGGTTACACGGCCAGTTATTTCTGGGTGTGGTGCTGAGTGTCTGAGCCCGGGATTCGATCTCCAGGTTGTCCCAACACTGGAGCCGGTGCTCTTACTCGCTGAGCCACCTGGCCGCCCCTAAGCAATTGGGGTTAAGTAACTTGCTCAAGGTTACACGGCCAGGTGTTTCTGGGTGGGTGCTAAGTGTCCGAGCCTGGGATTCGATCTTCAGGTCTTCTCAACACTGAAGCCGGTGCTCTTACTTGCTGTGCTACCTGGCCGCCCCTAAGCTGTAATTTTCTTCAGTCAGACTGTTGACTCTTTTTATGATTTTCTTGCATCATTCTCATTTCTCTTCCCAATTTTTCCTCCACTTTTCTTACTTAATTTTCAAAATCCTTCTTGAGCTCCTTCATGGCCGGTGACCAGTTCATGTTTTCTTGGAAGCTTTTGATGCTGGAATTTTTATTTTCTTGTCTTCTTCTCATTCCATGTTTTGATACTTTTTGTCCCAAAAAATATTCTATGGTCTGATTGTGTTTCCTCTGCTTGCTCATCTTGCCAGCCAATTACTTGACTTGTGAGGTTTTTTTCATTGTAGAACTCTGCTTCAAGTTTGGAGAGAGCTGTGTCCCTAATTGCTGGAGTTTTTGCAATTGTCAGAGCTATTAGGAGGGTGCCCTCTCTACAGCCATCACAAGCTCTGGCACACTGGAATTCCTTACCCCAGGACCACCACCCAAGGCTATCAGCCAAATCCAAGCAGCTCAAAGCAAGAGCGATTACCATCTGAATCGTCACTTTTTCCCCCTATAATCTGCATATCAGGAGTTCCAGAGGCAGCCATGTGGCAGCAGCTGCAGCTGCTTCACCTCCTCCACCTCTTGCCCTGGGAGCAGGAGCTGGACCTTGTTCTTCTGCCCCCCATCCCCCCATTTCAAAGAGAATTCCCTACTGATCTTTTACTTTGTCTTTGGGGTTTATGTGTTGAGAAATCTGGGAACTGCCACAGCTGCCTGTGGTTCACTCTCCTGAAGTCTGTTCTGGCCAGTCTGGGCCAGTCTATGTAGGTCTGGGCCACTGGTCATGGCTGCCCCAGATCTAGGCCCACACAGCTCATGCAGAACCTTGCTGACCCCTAGCCCTGTATAATAGACCCTTCCTGTCGTCCTACCAGGCTGCCCTCAGTGGGAGATTTATTTCTCTCTGTCACTTTGTGGGTTCTGTAGCTCTAAAATTTGTTTAGAGTCATTTTTTTTACAGTAATTGGAGGTGGTTGGAGCAGAAGCTCAGACAAGTTCCTCCTTTTACTCTGCCATCATTGGCTCTTCCTCCTCCCCCTGGGGATCCCTACTCTTAATTTCATTCCTTCAAAGATAGCATCTATGTCAAAAAAATGCTATAATATGAAAATCCTTGAGTTCTTTTCCTTTGAGGACAAAATGTGGCTTCACAGAAATGGGCTTTGGTGAGTGCTTTTTCTTTGAGGACAAAATGTGGCTTCACAGAATTGGGCTTTGGTCCTAGCAAATACCTTGGGATTTATCATTTCCTTTTCTTTTAGGTGAAAGCTAGTCATCTAAAGGCTCTGACCGTATGGATTTGGCATTCAAATCCCTCCAGCCCCTGCCCCTCTCCCCAACTTTACAGTCTTCTTTTGCTTTATACTTTTATCCTATCACACTAGCCTCTTTGCTATTCTAAAAATAAGATAATTTATCTCCCTGCTCTGCAAATTTTCGCTGGCTGTCCACCATGCCTAGAAGGCTCACCCTCTTAATCTCTGCCTCCTGGCTTCCCTGGCTTAAGTACTAGATAAAAATAAACCTTCTGGAAGTTTTTCCACATCCTTCTTAATTCAGGTACTTTCCCTATGTTTTGTTACTTCACATTTATTCGACATATATCACTAACTTTTACATGGTTATTTGCATGTTGTGTCCTTCATTATACTGTGAGCTCTTTTAAAGCAAGGACTGTCCATTATCTCTCTTTGCATCCTCAGTGGTTAGCACAATGCCTGGGACATAGAAGGTTCTTAATAAATAGGCTTTACTAAATTGACTGACTGGATGAGTTTAAAAAGTCAAAAGAAGTTCTAGATCTGTATGAGGTCCAGGATTATAAGACTGAATTCACGCTGGGTTTTGAAACCAGCTCAATATTGATTGTGCAAGGAATAAGAAGTAACCTTCGAGGGTGACCTTTGGGACCCACTCCAAAATTAGTGGAGATGGGAACTCATACAACATCTGAATATGAACTTGAAAGGAACAAGGCTACATTTAAAAATTAAGTCTGAGCCCATGTGCTCTATAGATAGAGGCTAGATAGGGATGAGTTGGTGGAAAAATATTTATACTTTTGTTATTGCTATATATTTGGAGGAAATTGCCTTTTATAAAAGTTAATCCATATTAAGTGATTAATCGGAGCTGGGTCTCTAGACACTGGCACCTAAAAGTAAAGGATACATACTTGGTAGCAGTTTTAGATGATGAAATTGGGAAAAAGACACCCCCAGTATTCTCAGGCTACCCCCTTGAATATTAATAGAGAGATGTAGCAAGTCTCGCTCTCCACCACAGTAGAAAGAAATTCTCAAACCAGGAGTTCTTTTCTCTAGCAAAATCTCAGATTACATGGATAGAGTTTTGTATAATATATTTCCAAAATAAATTTGAAACCTGATTAAATTTTTAACAAATGCAGTCTGAAACTTTCAAAGTAGAGGTTGGAGGTCAGCTATGAAAGATCAGATATATCCTAGTGAATACAAATCTTGGTGTTATCTCTCATAGCTAAGGTCTCTGGGCATGACTCTGTACATAGGTTTTTATGCAGAGACTAAGATTTGATATCACATATTTAACTCTATAATAGAATTGTAAGCAGTATTTTAATGAAGAAAGTTATTAGCCGAAGAATGACATGGGTAAAATCTAATAAGATCAAGCTCTTTCTTACTTCTATGGTTTTACCTATATAATATTGTTATGTCATGTTCAATTTATGTCTCTCTTTTCACAGTTCCTAATAAATGAGACAGTAGCATATTGTTTTCCTCTTTTCAAGTGAACTCCTTATATGACCTATTCCAATTTGCATTCATGCAGAAAGGTCTAAATCTATTGAAATAGATACCATGCATTACCTGCTCTTTACCCAAGCTGAAGCCAAGCTCCAATTTCCATTAATTTCCATGCTTTGTAGCCTTTCCAGAAATTCACTTAAAGGTACATATAAGAGAGATTGCTGAATGAAATATAGTCATCTGCTTTAGGCTATCTGACCAGTAATTAGGACTTATACCAAATCACCAAATTTCATAGGAACATAGACCCAGCATTCAGGTTTAGTGAGTTTCAAGGATTGAAGTATAGGCATGAATAAAGACTTAAAGAGTAAATTAGAATTCAATTTTTGCTAACTCAAAACAAAAGAGTTTAGAGTATAATTTCCTTAGGCTTATTCATTGATGTATCCTTTTCCAGGGAGCCATATTCACTGAGAAGCTATATGGTATCATCTATGGCTGCATCACCCTGAATGCACTCAATCTCTCATCTGATCTCAGAAATTAAATAGAATTGAAAATGGCTATTACTGTATGGAAAATCACATAAGGATGCTAATTGCTATAGACAGAATAAAATAGTTGATAGAGCATTGATTTGAATCCTCAAATTCTGTCTCAGACATATAATGGTTATATGATCCTGGGCAAGTCACTTAATTTCTCTGTGCTTCAGTGCCTAATTTTAAATTAAATTAAATGAAAAATGTTGCAGTAAATTACTCGAAAAGGTTCTTCTAGCTTTTCAACTATAATCTTATGATCCAAATATTTCCTAGGTGGGGAGTATATTGTATGGTTCTTTTGCTGACTAGTGAGTTGTTTAATCCATTTGTATAATTACTAGTGCTAAACATTGCTGTGGTCATGTGTATACACATGTGTTTCTGTGTGTATCTATATATGTGTTCATAAATACCCACATTCATATTTTATGGCTTCTGTTGCACCCTCATGCTGCAAACAAAAGTATACCAGGCAATATAAGGACAGGGTCAACCACAGGTCTTTGTGGGAAATAGCAATAAACCCAGTGAGCTTATTTTTTAAAATTAATTTAAAATTGCACACATACACACACACAATTAAGTAGAAGTAAGGCTAAGGCATGGAAGAGATCACCTCTTGTTTAATGTCAGAGTGAGTACCCATGATTGAAATATAGTCACAAGCTTGTCTGTTTGTTTATCGTGATAGAGATCATATTTCATGGTCTTCAAGACCATGGCAAAACCATCAGAAAAAAGGTGATGACCATCTATACCAAGGTAGAGGCTATTTGAGTAGAAGAGTAGGAGATAAATAAAAGGGATTGTGTAAATGTAGAAAGAACAAGACTTGACACAACATTGGATATGTAAATTGAATACAAGTGAGGAATTGAGGATATCACTGAGATTATAAATCTGACTAAATAGAGAGATGACAGTGTCCACAAAAATGATAGGGAAGTTTAGAAGAGGAGAAGACTTGAGAGAGAAAGATGAGCTGTTTCGGGCGTGTTGATTTTGAAATTCCTACAGGAATCCTCTTTAAGATGTTTGGGAGACAAGTATTGATGAAAGAATGAAGTTTAGTTGAGCTGTGAAGACTGGATTTACAGATTTCAGAATCACCTACATAGAGATGATAATTGAACCTATGGTAGTTAATGAGATAGCATAGCAACATAGAATAGAAAGTACAGAGATCTCAGAACAGTATTTTTGGGGATATACATAATTATTGCATATGCCCTAAATGAAGATGTAGCAATAGAATTGGAGAAGGAATGGTCATACAGATAGAAGAACTCAGAGACAGCAGAAACATGAAAATAGGGAAAGATCTTACTCTATGAAGAAGGAAGAAGACTAAGAAAATACTGTTAGGTTTGGCACTTTAGAGAACACTGGAAACTTTGGAAAGAGCAACTTCATTTGGATAGTGAGATCGGAAGCCAGATTTAGAGGATTTAAAGGAAAAGTGGAAGCATCAAGTGTGTGAAGTATAAGTTGCTTTCTCAAGGAATTTAGGCTTAAAAGGGAGGAGAGATATAGATTGATATCTAGAGTCGCAACTGTAATTAAGTGAGGGTGTTTTATTTCTAAACTTGGGAAAAGGGTGGTTCAGACATGGGCATGTCATCAGAGGAAAGGTACTGAAGTTCTGGGGGATCATGAAATTCTTATAGATAGTGGGATTTTAACTAGTAGTTGAAGAAAACCGAGGAAGCCAGCAGCCAGAAATGAGGAGGCAACATTCCAGGAATGGAGGATAGCCAGTGAAAATTCCTGAAATCAGGACATTTGTTTTTGAAGAGCAAGAATACTGTCTTTGGATTGCAGAGTAATTGAGATAGTTTCAATCTACTGACCAATAGGTTATAAGTATAGGGAACTTCAGCTGCTATGATACATTTCTTAGGGAAACTTTTATGTCTTTAAGTAGCTTCATCAACAAGAGACAAACGAGAATAAAATGAAAAAAGTTGAAAAGTAACACATCAAAAACTCCAAGTAAACACAAAATGGAAGTTCTAAAAATAGAGGAAGGTAACAAAATGGAAAAACTCAACTGAATTAATAAATAAAACCAGTTATTTGCCAAAAATAATAAAATGAGTAAAACATTAATTGATTTAATTTGAGAGAGAAAACTACCAATATCAAAAAGGGAAAAAAAAAGTCACAATAGATGAAGAAATAAAGGAATTTAAGAGAAAATATTTTGTTAATTATATACACACACAATAACTAACTTAAGAGTAATAGATGAATAATTATAAAATATAAAATATCATATTACCAGTTACAGAAATCATTTAAATGATCCACTCAGAAATAATAATTTAAATAGCCATAAATGAACTTCTAAAGAAAAAAAATCCAGATGGATGTCATGTAAACATTCAAGAATAAATTAACTCTTAGAATATGTAAATTTGCACCAATAGAGAAAACATTCTACCAAATCTCTTTGACAAAAATGCATGGTCTCACAACTAAAACTGAAGAGAGAAAACAGAACTCTAGTCAAATATCTCCAATCAATACTAGGTAATAAAATATTAAATAAAATATTTGCAAATGGGCCTCATCAGCATATTCAGAAGCATGTTCAGTAGTATTGTTTTGAATAAATAAAGCTAGACAGGGATATTTTAATACTTTGAAAACTATAAAATAATAGATTATATTAATAACAAAAGCATTAAAATCACATAATTAAACCATTTGGGAAAAAAAGTCATTTTTTTAAAAGCCAGAATGCATAGAAATAAATGGATAACTAAACAACTGTTAACAGTATCTGTTGACAATCCAAAACTAGTATAACCTGTAATGGAGAAACACAAGAGGACTTTCTGATATGAATAGGAGGAAAGCAAGGATATTCACTGTCAGCACTTTAATTTAATATAGATCTGGAAATAGGCCCATAGCAATAAGACAAGAAGAAAATTGAACTAATAATCATAAGAAAGAAAAAAAATAATTATGACTTACACATGCCTTGATGTTTACTTAAATGATCCTAGATATAAAACTTTAATGTATTAAACAATAACTTCAATAAATAATTTTGACAAAAAGTAGTTTTTCTATACATAAATAAAAATAGGAATAGGGATAAAAAGATGAATCCTGAATTTTTTTTTAATTGGCAAATTTGTCTACCAAGGTACACTCAGAACTTATGTTAGTACAAGAACAAAATAATTTTGCAGGAAAAAAGAAAACAAATAATCATAGAAAAATTATTTTTTCATGTTAGGATTACACCAATGTAATAAAAATGAAAATGACATCTAAATTAATTTACAGATTTAGTATTATTCAATCAAAATACCAAGAGATTATAGATAAAGGTAAAAATTTTTAAAGCTTATTTGGAGGAACAATATGAAGAATTTAAATATAAAGGAAAATGAATATGAGCTAGTATTAATGATTTTTAAATATATGACTGTAACGGTAATGGAAATTTGAAGGTCTATCCTACCCCTTAATAAGCCTAAGGGAATTTGAAGACCTTTTGAAAGTAAACTCTGCCCCTGAATAGGCTGAATGTAATCCTATGGAGTCTGTGGTGGGAGGAGTTTGCTGAAGGGTGGAGCAGAGCCCACAGGAAGCTGGGAGTCAGAGCAAGCTGGATGGTTGAAAGGAGATGACACTTCCAAGGGAAACGGAAAGGCTTTTGAGTAAATATTGTTCTTTGTTGGTTTCTGGGAAGGCTAAAGGATGTTGTGATTCTCTGTGTTGTTGTTCCTTATTAACTTCTTTGCTACTATGATGGAATCTGCTTACTGGTTTTGGGATTTGGTTTTCTGGTGTCTGGATAAATGTTTTGCTTTTGTTCTCTCTATGGAGAGTCTGCTGTATTTTTCAATTGAGCACTATACAGGTATCTTTATCATGACTGTAGGTGCTGTGAATATTGCATTGGTTCTACAATGACAAATTATAAATAATCAAAATTATTTAGTACTTATTTAAAAAAAAAACAAAAATACTGATCAATAGAAGAGAAAAAGACCCAGTAGTAATCAGACATAATAGCATAATATCCCAAAAGGCTAAAATCTTCAGGTATGGACCCCCTGTTTCACAAAAAAATTGTTAATAAATATGAAAGTAGTTCAGCAGAAACTATATTTAGACACACATTTAATGTTCTTTATGACAATAAACTTCAAGTGGTAGTATAACACAAATATGGTTACATAACATGAAATATGGTCATATTGTAAAAAACAACAACATAATAGTGATGAAGATGCTTTTCATAGGACAGAATTCTCACTGAAATGAGGGATAGAGATGAACCTTAAAGGTGAAATGTACAATTACAAGAAAATAAGTGTGAAAGGCTTCTCGCACAAGCAAAATAAATATAATTAGAATGAAAAGAGAAACAGATTTAAAGCATTTCAAGGTCAGGAACTGTGATCTCTTGATGATCAACTGTGAAAGGCTTAGGTACTCTGATAAATACAGTGATCTGCAACAATTCCAAAGAAATCATAATAAAAAAAATGTTATCCAGTTCCAGAAAGAAAACAGATGAATTTAGAGGGCAGATTGAAACTTTTTTCTTCTTTATTTTTCTGGAATTTTTCTACAACATGGCTAATATGTGTTTGGCATGACTTCACATGTACAGTATCAGATAGCTTACTTTCCCAGTGAATTGAGGAGCAAGAGAAGGAATTTGGATATATACATACATATACATATATATGTATATATATATATATACATACAGAGAGAGAGAGAGAGAGAGAGAGAGAGACTTTTTCTGTAAATCATGGGATCATTGATTTACACTTAAAAGCTACCTTAAAATTCATCTATGTCACCTTATTCTATGAATGAGAAAACTAAAATCCAAAGAATTAACTAACTTTCCAAGATATGAATGGAAAATTAAGATATTCAATCTCATGTCATGTGACTTCAAATCCAACATCCTATGGCTGATTCTTCACCTGTCAGGGGTTATGACCAGTGGCACAGGATTTTCTTCTGAATAGCCTGAGAAGTCTGGTAATCTTTGTGGTAATTCTAAGTCTATTGTGGTAATTCTATACACAGCAGATGTTTTTAATAAAAACCTATTCATTGATTGCCCTCTTTCCTTTAAGCTAATGAATTAAAAAATGAGAGGTATTTGTTCAGCAAAGTGAATCATTTTAAAACATATGCATATTGATTTCCTTACCATAAATATTCTAGTAATTTTAGTTGTGTCTCTTTATGACCACTTTGGGGGTTTTCTTGGCAAAGGTTCATTTTCCAACTCATTCCATAGATGAGAAAACTGAGGCAAACAAGGCTAAGGAACTTGCCCAGTGTCACATAGCTACTAAGTATCTGAGGTCAGATTTGAATTCAGGAAGACAAGACTTCCTGACTCCAAGTTCAGTACCCTATTCACTCCCCTCATCTTCCCCCCCTCCCCCGCTTTAGATCCTACATGTTATACATTTTTAATTCAGTATACAAGGATTGGGGAAGGGGAGAGGGACTATTAAGATCAGTATATATACAATGTATACCTGCAAACCAACCTTATTTGAGTCTACAAAGAGTTTCCCTCATCTTTATGTTTATTTTCCTTCTCATGTACTTCAGAAGAAATACGAGTCACATATTATATGATGCTTGTTATACACAACTGCAGATGAGTATTGGGTCAGCCCAGAGAGAGCTCCTTAGGAAGGACCCATCTGCTTATTCATTGGCCCCTCGCTGATTATTCATGAAGCAGTTGCCTCAGACTTCACGTATTGGCCATATTAGTGATGATAATTTCCATGTATCAGAAATTAAAGTTGTATCAGTTTGTTTTTTTTCAAATCCAACCCTGAAAACAGTATGATATTTCATTCATTCCTCTGTTCTGATTTATGATTTACTTTCTCTGTCTTGTCTCAGTAATTTTATTTCTATAGATATATGTATGCACCTGTGAGAAACCAAGAAAAAAATAGATCTTTTGTTGTTTTCATTTACCTGAAATTGTTACTTAGAAAGAAAGGAAGGAAAAGACAAAAGGGGGAAAAGCCACAGTCATAAATCTTATCCTTAAAGAAGAAAAGTAGAATCCTTTCAAAACACTGCAAAAAGGTCTCTATTCCAGAAGTCAAGAGGTGACTGAGGAGCAAGGCTCTATGACGTTGAATCATGAATGATGTCCAATGGAAAGAGAAGCTCTTCCTTCTGCTTGCACCTTAAGGAAAAACCTTGTGCTTCCTCTTAAAGGGGGCCTAAAGATTAATAAAGGAATTTTTTTCCAGTACTGTACTATGACCAACTCTAAACAGCTAAATGCTTGTTAAATTTCTGATATGAGCATTTAGACTTTGCAATTTGTCAAATGTTAAATTTCAGTACTTGATTTATTACTTTGTTGATTATCTAGATTTAAGAAACTCACAGAGAAAATATTAATACTGTCGGTTAAAAATATACCTTAAATTCCATGACTTTGAGCACATCACTGAATCAATCTAAACCTTACCATCCTCATTTCAGGAAGGAAGGGAAGGGAAGGGAAAGGGAGGGAGGGGAGGAGAAGAGGAGGGGAGGGGATGGAAAGTCTTATGTGAGTCCAGTGTCACTGGATCACAGAGCATGTTGGGGATAAGGTATTAAAGTGTAAGAAGACCAGAAAGGTAAAAGCGCACCAGCTGATGAAGGGCTTTAAATGTCAAACAATATTTATTTTTGATCCTGGAAGTATTAGGAATCCATGGGACTTTAATGAATAGGGGCAGAGGTGACATGATCAGACCTACATTTTAGGAAGATTAATTTGATAGCTGAGTGGAGGATGGACTGAAGTGGAGAAAGACTAGGGGCAGGGAGACCAACCAGAAGGGGATGAGAGAGATAGATTGCACAGTGGATAGAGAAGCGAGCTTGTAGTCAGGAAGACCTAAGTTCAAATCCAGCCTCAGATACTTAATAGCTGTGTGACTCTATACATGTCACTTAATTTGTGTTTGCCTCAGTTTCCTCAACTGCTATAAGAATAATGACATCACCAAACTAAAAGAGTTTTTGTAAGGATAAACATGAGATAATATTCGTAAAATGTGCCTCACACATAATAGGGGCTATATAAATGCTTATTCTCCTTCCCTTCCCTATTACAATAGTCTAGATTTAAGAGGATGAGCATCTGCACAAGACTTGTGCAGAGGAGAAAAGACTTATCGAAGGAGGAAAGGAAAATAAGTGAGAGAGTGTGTGGAGTTGAGGAAGACACCAAAATTAAGATGCTGGGGTGGTTGGGGAGCATGAATGTGGTGATAACCTCAGACAGTCTTATGTGGGAGAGAAAGATAATGAATTCAGTTTAGGAAGTACTGAGTTTAAGATATCTATAGGACATCCAGTTTGAAATATACAATAAAAAGTTAGAGATACAAGTCTAGAGTTCAAAAAATGACTAGGAATGATAAATGAATACAATGAGAGGTGATAAGATCACAAGAAAAATAATGTGGAGGTAAAAAAAAAAGAAAAGGAAGTAGAACAAATCCTTGGAAGACACCTGTGGTTACTGGGCATGACCTGGATCAAAATCTGTCAAAGGAAAAAAAAAAGAAAATCAAAGGAGTCTAAGGAGTCTGAGAAGAAGTGGTCAGATAGGAAGGAGAATCAGGATGGAATAGTGTCATTTAAAACTAGAGATAAGAGAATATCAAGGATAAAAGAGTGATCAACTCATTCAAAGATTGGAGAAAGAAGTTTCAGTTGAATGATGATGTCTTAAACAGAATTACAGAGACTTAAGTAGAAAGTAAGGGGAGGTATCATTTGTAGATGGCATTCTCAAGAAGTTAAGAAATAAAAGGGAGGAGAATTTTAGGGTGAAAAGTATTGGGTCAGATGAATCAAGTGAAGTATTTTGAGTATGGGAGAGAAACATGAAATTTTGTAGACCATAAGGAAGGAGCTAGTAGACAGGGATAAATTAAAGGGAGGTGAAAGAGTAGAGATGATAGATGGAACAATCTTCTGGAAATGATGGGACAGAATGGTAGGAGAAGGGTTTGCATTGGTGAGGAGAAGGGGACCTTTTCATGTGAGACAGGGGTAAGGAAGAGATAGTGGCAAAATGTATATGAGTCATGTGAGATGAGGCGGAGTAGAGAAGAGGGAGCTCTTAATGAATGGCTTCAATTTTTTCCCCATTAAATACAAGTGCTTAAGGGATTCTTTTGGTGATACAATTCAGATTGCATGATTTCTGGAGTCACTTCCAAATCTGAAATTTTGCTGTTATAATTTCAGTGACAATAAACAATTTAAAATTTAACAGATATTTCATATAATCTTAGATGAAACATAAAATATTTTCTAGTTCAATCCATAGAGGGATCTCCTCTATATTATTCCTAGCAAGTAATCCAATAAATATCTAAATTCTTCTTGAATACCTCTTATGAAAAGGAAATCAAAATATTGTGAAGCAGATCATTCTATTACAAGAAAGTTGTTAGAAAGTCTTGGCCCCAGGTGTCCATTAATGTAAAGTCTACTTTTTTGCCATTTCCAAGCTTTGGTCCTAGCTCTGTCCCATGGGACCAAAAATAAAAATAAAAATCTTCCACTGGCTTATCCTTCAGACTTTTAAATATAAACATAATATCACCCCATATAGTTTCATCTTTAAGCTAAATATCTTTATTTCCTTCAACTCCTTTCATCAGCATGCTGTAAATTCCCCTGAACATACCAGTTATTCTCTGAGTTTGTCACTCGAGTTTGTTATAATACTTCACGTAATGTGGTGCCAAACTCAAACAATACTCTTGTTGCGGTCTAACAGAATACATCAGGTTTGCCTCCCCTTGTTTTTGAAACTAAATCTACTAAAGCAGTTCAAGATTACTTTTGTTTGCTGGAGTGTTACTCCCAGTTGCTCCAGCAGGTACATCCACGGAATACATGATTAGTGATGGATGTCTAAAGTGCTAATTACTGGGTTGGGTAAAAGGTGCTAAACTTTGATATTTTGGATCACAGCAACTCGCTAGGACCACTTACTAGCCCGCTGAGGTGCTATTATCTAAGTACCTAAGAGCAACAAAATTATAATCATTCATATATTAAGGTAAGTTCATATTTGCTTTTTGTTTTTTTGGCTGTCATGTCTATCAATTTATTGAGCTTAAAACTCCCTCAAACGCCCAGTTCTTCCAACAGCCCTTTAAATTAGATTACACCTACTTTCCACATGGTACATTATCATAGTAATGTCCAACCATTTTGCTTTATTTTTCTCTAAAATAAGTAATGCAAAAAAGAGAAAGCTCTCTCAGCTAGATTCAAAATAGGTGTAACAGTAGTCTTTTTCCATTTGGATAAGCTAATTCATCAGATGTTCTATCACTTTCAATTTTGAAAACATAACCAAGAGGGAGTATTTAATATTTTCTTAAGATTAAATACTAATCTGATTATACACTCAATGAAATATTTGAAGAATCTTGGACCTGAATTTAGAAACACAAGTGTTCAAATCCTTTCTTCTAATAGTATCTAGGAGGAAATGAGCAAGTCATTTGTAATTAGTGGGTTTTAGCTTCTTCATCTATGATATAGGTGTACTATCTGAAGCATCTACTTTATGGGCTATTAAGTTGGATTACTGGATAATGTACATAAAGTCCTTTGTAAACCCTCAAGCATTTTATAGATGCCAATTATTAACATAGTCAATAGGAAACAGTTTTCATTGGAAGACTTAATTTTAGTTGACAAGTAATAGTCTCAGGAATTAGCCCTACAAACCTACAATGGTGAAAAGGAATGTTCTTTTTCTTTGCTCCCTGTCTTCATCATAAGTCTTTTCTCCAAATTAGCCTCTCATTCTGTTTTGTCTGTTTCCTCTTTTCTTTTTCTTTTTTTTTTCTCACAAAGGGGATGGCTTTCCCTAACAATGCATATTTAAGGGTAACAGATTTGTTATATGTTGAAAAATTGGCTTTCAGCTTAGAACAAATGTGTAGAAAATGGAGAAACTTATTGATTTAACAATCCCTCTGGCTTGGTAATAAAAATGTAAAATTGTACCTTTCCATGTGCAACCTATGTGTGAATGATAGACCCTTAAGACAAACTATAAGTTGTGCCAGAAGTAATTAGCACAATATTTTTGTCTTTTTTCTCTGAATAAAGACTTCTTCATGTAAAGTTACAAACTAAATGCAAAAGAACACCTCCAGTAGTCAATAATTACTGTTTATAGAAATGCATTTTTGAGTCTTTCAATTCCAGAATTTCATTCCATTTTTTTCTTAGAATGGCAGCCAGTTGAGCAAAGAACTGAACTTGGAATCAGGAAGAACTGTATTTAAATTGGCCTCAATCTGGGGTGTGTGAACCTAGGCCAATCAATCATTTAACTTCAGTCTGCCTCAGTTCCTAACCTATGAAATGGAGATAACAATAGCTCCTACCTCTTAGAGTTATTGTGAAGATAAGATGATATAATATTTGTAAAGTGCATTTAAAAACCTTAAAGTAGACTTCTGGGAGCCAATATGATGGATTAAGCAGTAAATCACTGTAACTTTCCCATATTCACCTCCACACAAGCTTAAAAGAGTATCCTAAAACAAATGTTGGAACAGAAGAACCAGTAAAAAATTGGGTGAAACCATATTTTAGCCCAAGAAACCTAGAAAATTGTCAAGAAAGGTCTGTCTTACTCAGGTTAAAAGGGGAACACAGTCCAGGACAGGAAACATCCCAGCAAGCCAACTGCAAGCCCTACTTCTGCAAACTAGGGGGAGATCCTGAGTGTGGTGAAGCAGGAAAATGTCAACACCAGGACTCCCCATGTGTCTCAGAATGGCTAGGGGAATGGGTGGACTCCAGCTCCAAGAACTGTGTGCTTCAGCACAACCCTGGGTGGAGAGACAGTCTGTCTTGACATGTAATTGGGAAAAAATAAAATACTATAGAAAGTAGCAAAAAGGGGCAGCCAGGTGGCTCAGTGAGTAAGAGCACCGGTTCCAGTGTTGGGACGACCTGGAGATCGAATCCCGGGCTCAGACACTCAGCACCACACCCAGAAATAGCTGGCCGTGTAACCTTTAGCAAGTTACTTAACCCCAATTGCTTAAAAAAAAAAAATTAAAAAAAAAGAAAGTAGCAAAAAGAAAGCTATTTAAAACTATAGAAGGTGACTTGTCCTCAAGTAGCTTAAAGGATTTTTTCTTAAGACACAATAAAATCAAATTATGCTTTCTATAAAAAAAGAAAAAGACTTAAATTTCTACATGAATTCTAGTTAGTATCACATCATCATAATTACTCAAAATATGGCTGTATTTTCCATAATGCATTTTTAGAAAATACTCCATCTTCCATTATCTTTTTAGAGATTGTCTTGTGTTTGGGAATGGATGGCCACAGAATGAGTTCAATTTTATTACATCTGTTTCCCCTAAGTTCTTAATTGAAATGAAGGTATTCACTGCAAACCAAATTAATGACTGCTTTCTATAAATATAAATGCATCTTACCTGAAACATTTAGAATATCCTGAATGGGTATTAGTCCATGAAAAATGAATGGAGGTGTGTGGTTTTTATAACGTGTAATACATCATCCTGAGAAAAATGTATTTCCTATATGAATATTCTTCCTATTTTCAGATACCAATGCTGCTAGTTCTTATCATAAGAATGTGGCTGAAATAATGTATGAGAGTATTACATACATTAGTATTATAAGGTATTATATTTAAAGTCCTTTTTTCTTATGAAACACATAACATGCTTAATATCATTTGATCCTAATAACCCTTAGAAATAAATGTTGAATACATCATTTCCGGTTTATAGATAAAGGTTGAAGCAATTTGTTCTTTTACAAGGAAGGTTTCTGATTTTACATGAAGGGCTCCTTTCTCAAAATAAATTCAAATTGCTAGAACTTCTATGTATATTCTAGAACCTAGTTACATACAATCTTGGATGGTTCTCAGGTTATTTTTCATTTATATAGGACTTGTTTCCCACAATGTCATAGGGTTCCACAGGGACATATTTTGTTCTCTCTAGATAAGCTAGTCTGCAGGCTTCCCATCACTGAGTTCTTTTTGTTTTCAGAGTTCTTTCATTACTTTTTATTTATGACTGCTTTCAGCCACTGGACATAGTTCCAGTTGCAGTCTAGCTGTTATAATTTATATAAGCCTCTAAAAATTGAAAAACAAATATGTAGTATGAATCAAATAATATGACCAATTTTACAGAATTTATTATTTGCCTAACTACCTAGCTATCATGATAATGAAAGTTTTTTTTTAATTGTTTCTTTTTTGTTTTGTTTTGTTTTACTATACTTATGACTTTATGGGCATAGAGAGTTCCTAGTAAGGATATTGCTCTACCAGTAATGATCATTGCCTTTTAATGACCAATATTGCTAAAGAGTTAGGTGGACTCCTGAGAAATTAAATGATTTACCCACAGTCACACAGCTAATATGGGTCAGATGCAAGACTTGAACCTAGGTCTTTCTTACTCTAATAATAATAATCTTAATCATAGTATATACTTATATAATAAAAATAGCAAAAATAATAACAATGAATTTCTCTGGTGTTTTTTTTAATTCTATAGTTATCTAAAATATCTTTGAGGTAGACTCTGTAAAGTGTGTCTTATATCCTAAAGAATGATTTAATCTGGAGATGGGTACGAGCCCAGCCCTCAGCCTAGTCTCTGACCCTGCTCCTTTGTTGCTGGGACCGAGGGCGACACCCCCATTCTCCACCCCATGGGGTTCCCCATTATCCAAGGAGCCTCCAGGGGCAGGAACCCGGCCCAGTGGAAGGACGAGGGTATTGAATGACCAACTGACAGATGGACAAACTCGCCAACTGACTGAGGGAGGCCGGAGACTGTCATATCTGTATAGGACCTCAAAAATAAGGAACAGGATCAGTATCAGGATCAAGCAGGGTCTTCTATCTTCTCTAATTTGGAAAGAAGCAGCTCACCCTATGAGGTACAGGGAAGGCGTAGATTTTTTAGCCCTTCACTGTCAGTCTCCAATGCAGACAGCAACACTTAAATTTTGGATGAAAAATATCAAGTTTCTTTGCAGCTCTGGATGCTGGCATCGAAACTTTACAAAAAAGGGCCCAGCAGCTGATTGACAGCATCAATGAAAGCAGGCAGAAGGACCACACACACGTGAGCAACTTCAGAGACAGCCTCACAATGAAGGTGTCAGATTTGGTTGAGAAGTTGGAAGAAAGGATGTATCAGATTTATGATCACCATAACAAGCTCATTCAGGAGAAGCTACAGGAGTTCTTGAAGATCAATAATTTAGAAACTGAGCTCAAACAAGTCTGCCACATCGTGGATAATGTGTACAAAGACCTATATGTACAGCTTGAAATATAACAATGTCCCAGGAAAGAAGACCAACTGAGAAAGGGGTTGTAAGTCAGTGAGCATGGAAACAAAGCTAAAATGAAATTAAACATTGCATGTATTACAACTATAAACACACTCCATCAAAAAAAAATGATTCGATCTTCTTGAGATTTACTAACTGATTTTCTATACCCTTGGTATTCTAGGTAGGCACAAAGTAAGAACCTTTAATACTTGTTTACTTAGTTATATATCATATTCTTTTTCTGAGCATATTCATATTCTAATATAAAGTATCTCCTGTACCTGATATCCAAGGTATATGTTGGCTCTCCTGTTTTAAAAGACCCAGTGTTACTTAGTAGATAGGCCACTGGACTCTGAGTCAGAAAGACCAGGGCTCACACTGTGTCTCAGATACTGTGTGACCTGGGATACAATCACTGGGGTACAATCTCTATGCCTCAGTTTCTTCATCTGTAAAATGGGGTAACTATACTTAATGGCTGTGAAAGTTCTTTTCAGCTTTAAATATATAATTCTATGAACATGGTTTAGTATATTTTGAGAGTGTAGGGCAGGAATCATGCTAAAATATCCAACACTGTCTTACTCCACCTTGAATATGTAATTTCTAACTGCTAATGTGTTTTTTTTTCCTATTCTCAATTATGAGTTCATTTATTATAACAGTCAGCTCCTAAGTATACAGGGGAAAATTAGATTGGAGGCTGTCTGTCATAGCGGGAAAAGCACTAGAAAGGGAGTTATAAGACTTATTCGAATCTTGACTCTGCCTTTAAAGATCTATCTTGGATATCTATATGAACAAGTTGTTTCTTCTACCGCTTAATTACAAAGATTGTATATATCACTATCATTGTTTGCTTTCATCTGTGGGGATAATCCATAGCTGAGCACTTTAGTTCAGGCCCTCAGATTTTTTCTCATTTGATTTTTCCACATCTAATTTCTCCTTATCCCTACTATCTTGACATAGTGACCTAAAAATCTTCCCCATTAAGAAGTTTAATGATGTCATTCCACTCCTCAAAATTATTCAGTAGCTCTCAAGTGTCTTGCAAGTTAAATATCAGCAGCAATGACAAAAAATCATAAGTGGCTAATGTGACCAAGCTTTACTCCAAGGAGGAGATATGCATTTGAGAGAAGAAATGGAGAAATTTGGGTTGAGTTCGCTTTATGTGTTTAAATTAGCTGATTAATCAGATCATAAGAAAAACATTGATCTAGAAGTGACCTGGAGCCAACTCATCCAACGACATAATTTTATAAGAAGAGAATTTGTTTATTCTGATCAGACTTTTTTGCTATCTTTTTTGGGGGGAAGGGATTTCTTTATTATTAGAGATTGGGAATGTATGTGATGCAAAAAGATATCAATGATTCGAAAAAATGAAATAGAGAAAAATGGAAACTTCTAATCTTGTATTTAAGACTTTCCACATAGGGCAGCCAGGTGGTGCAGTGAGTCGAGCACTGGCCCAGGAGTCAGGAAGACCTGAGTTCAAATCCAGCCTCAGACACTTAACATTACTAGTTGTGTGACTTTGGGCAAGTAACTTAACCAGAATTGTCCTGACTTTCCTCATCCAAAGAAAAAATTAAATTAAATTAAAAAGTCTTTTCACAACCTGGTTCTAATCTACACTTCCAGACTTACTTCACTCTGCCCTTCTTTTGCACACTTTGTTGTAGACAAATTATGCTGGTGAATGCCACTCGAGTTTGCTGTCCTCTCCTACCTCCATTAATTAATGTGAGCACTCTACCCATGAGAGGAATATCAGTCCATCCAAATATATCTTGGAACTTTTCTCTTCTTATAAATTTCATTTTAGGTATCACTTCCATCATGGACACTTTTCTGATACCTTTAAATGGAAATGATTTCTTCTCAATTTACATCACTTTGTTTGAACCTCTTGCTTTCCTTATCATCTTCTACTCTGCATCACAATATTTGCATATGTATAATATCCTCCTTGTTAAATTGTAAGTTCCAAGAAGAAAGGGGCTGTTTAGTCTTTCATCTTTGAATCCTGAGTGTCTATAGTGTTTTGCAAATATTGATCATTTGACAAATTTCTTTTGAATTGAAATAGGTAGAATAAAAAGTAGCAAGGATATCTGGTTTCTCTCTTGACCTACTTCTGTGATCCTCAGCAAATCACTTCACTTTTTTGAGGCTCAATTTTCTCATCTTTTAAATGGGAATAATACCTGTCCTACCTACTCCTCTGGGAGGATGTGAAGATCAGATGAGCTAATATACATGACAAAGCTTTGAACATAAGAATTACACGTGAGTGTAAGGTGACAATGTCTTTTGAAAGTCACTTACTGCCTTTTAAATCAGTGTACAACAGCTGCTCCAGCATCAATACTCATTCTATGATATCCCCAGTATAGCTTCTCCATCAGCGTGAAAAAGCCCATCTGTGCAAACACAGTGGTGTTTACAACCTGGAATGAAGGCAACTGAAGGGATCAAAATGTATTCCAAGTGCTTTGGTTGATTTTCTGCCAGATTATCTTACACTGTGGTCTGAGTGGCTTTATTATTTCAGTCTCTATCCATCTTCCACAGCAAATTCAGAGAGAAAATGGAAAAGGGCATCTGAACAGAAAAATGGCCATATCACAGGAGCTTCTTCCTCACTCCTGCAGAAAGTCTAAGGACTAAATCCAGGTAGAATCCCTGAGGACAAACCACTTAATTTAAGTCTAATGGAACTCTCTTAAAATAACACTAAAAACCTCAGTCCTAATCTGCAAATTAGGATCAGTCTGATTTTTAGATATGTAATTTAAGGATCTCTAGGTAGGAACTCTAATAAAATAGATCTCAGACTTATATGTATGTCATTCAAAGTCTGAAGTTCTACCAGTAGAAAATTATCCTATTGGGTCTTACAAGCATTCCAATCCTCATTATGCAAATTAAAATGTAAACACCCCCTAGTAGTTTCTGTCACCTCATACTTCAGAGAGACTGCCAAATATAACTGAAAAACAACAACATCAAACAAAACAAAGGCCTGCAAGGAATGTGATGTAGGAAAGAAACCAGAGACATTGGGGATGGGGTGAGGAGTATATATTTGAGGGTGCCAGCACTACTGAGGGTAGCAGTGAAAGCTCAAATAATAGATGACAAAAAGCAAAGCATCATTTCCTTCTCTGCTGCAGGTATAAAAATGAAGCAGAGGTGAGAAATCATTGCAATGAATAAGGAACTAAAATATGACTTTATCCTCCAAACTGCTTGTTTGAAGGGAGCTGTCTTGGATACACCGTCCTCACCAATGGTCTCTTTATACCTTCTAGATGTTTTAGTTTCTTTTAGTAGGTGGTGAGTGAGCTTAGATTAATTATGTTTGGTTGGTCAGATGCTTACATTAGGAATGGATAATGGAAGTGGAAATATAGTAATAATGACACCAGAAGAGAAGTGGGGAAAGGATTAAAGTAGGAATTAGGAGAACTAGCTTTCAGACCTAGTTCCACAACTACCTGTTTGACTTGGGAAAAGGTCACAATATCTTTGTGTCTCAGTTCCTTCATATATGAAAACGAGCTGAACTAGCTGATTGCTAAGATTCTCTCTATTTATAAATTGTCAATTATTCTATGAGTCTAATTATGAAGATAGGGATAGGATTATTCACTGTGTAGAATTTATCTGTGTTTCTGTCTCTTTCTGTCTGCCTCCATCTCTGTCTGTCTCCCCCTCTCCTCTTTCATAACATAAGGATAAAGCATAGGACAAAAACAGAATAGAAAAAAAAGTAACAAATTTCTCACTCTTTGTAGATGACATGATAATATGCTTAAAGAATCCTAGAGAATCAAAATGTAAAAAACTTACTTGAAATAATAATCAACTTTAGCAAATTTGCAAGATAAAAAATAAACCCACATAAATCCCTGGAAAAATCCATTTAAATTTATTGTAAACATTATAAAATATTTGGGAATCTAACTGCCAAAACAAATCCAGGAACTATGTGAACACAATTATAAAACACTTTTCACACAAATAAAGGCAGATCTATATAATTGGAAAAATATCAGTTGTTCATGGGTAGGCTGAGCTAATATAATAAAAATGACAATTATACCTAAATTACTTTCCTTATTCAGTGCCATAGCAAGCAAGTTACAAAAAATTATTTTATGGAGCTAAAAAACATAACTAAATTCATCTGGAAGAACAAAAGGTCCAGAATATCAAGGGAATTAATGAAAAGAAATCTGAGGGAAGGTGGTCTACCCATACCAGATTTTAATTGTATTATACAGCAGCAATTATCAAAACTACTTGGTACTTGGGGAAGCCAGGTAGCACAGCGAGTAAGATCACTGGCTCCAGTGTCCAGATGACCTGGGGATCAAATCCGGGCTCAGACACTTAGCACCCACCCAGAAACACCTGGCCATGTAACCTTGAGCAAGTTACTTAACCCCAATTGCTTAGGGGAGGCCAGGTGACTCAGCAAGTAAGAGCACTGGCCCCAGTGTCCGGATGACCTGGGGATCAAATCCGGGCTCAGATACTTAGCATCACACTCAGAAATAACTGGCCGTGTAACCTTGGGCAAAGTTACTTAACCTTAATTAAAAAAAAATTATTTGGTACTGGCTAAGAAATAGAATCATGGATCAGTGGAATAAGTTAGGTATATACAACACAGTAGTCAATGAGTATAGTAATCTAGTACTTGATAAACCCAAGAATTCAAGCTTCTGGGATAAGACTCACTATTTAACAAAATTTGCTGGGAAAACTGGAAAGTAATATGCAGAAACTAGGCAGAGACCAACATCCTTATATCCTAAACCAAGATAAATTCAAAATGGGAACATTCTTTAGATATAAAGGCTGATAGTATAAACAAAATAGGAGAACAAGGAATAGTTTAACTGTTAGATTTATGGAGAAAGCAAGAATTTATAACCAAAGAGACAGAGAACAGTATGAAATGTAAAATGAATAATTTTGATTACATTAAATTGAAAAGTTTTCATACACACAAAACTAATGCAACTAAGATTAGAAGGGAGGCAGAAAGCTGGGAAACAATTTTTGCTACAAGTGTCCATGATAAAGATCTCATTTCTAAAATATATAGAGAAATGAGTCAAATTTATAAGAATTCAAGTCAAAACCCAATTGATAAATGGTCAAAGAATACGAACAGGGAGTTTTCAGATGAATAAATTAAAGAGATCTATAGTCAAATAAAAATGTGTTTAAATTACAATTACAGATATGTAAATTAAAACAACCGAGGTATGACATCATACCTATCAGATAGGCTAACATGACAAAACAGGAAAGTTATAAATGTTGGGGATGTGGAGAAATATACTATTGTATTGTTGCTGAAGTTGTGAACAGATCCAGCCATCCTGGAGAACATTTTGGAACTATGACCCAAAAGCTATAAAAATGTGCATACCCTTTGACATAGCAATACCACTTGTAGGTCGTTATGCCAGAGATCAAAGAAATGGAAAAATGACCCATGTGTACAAAAATATTTATAGAAGCTCTTTTTGTGGTGGCAAAGAATTGGAAATTGAGGTGATGTCCATTAGTTGGAAAATGACTAAACAAGTTGTGGTATATGACTGTAATGGAATACTAATGTGCTCGAAGAAATGATGAATAGGTAGACTTCAGAAAAACCCTAAACAACTTAAATGAATTGATGCTGAGTAAAGTAGAGCAGAACCAGAATGTTGTACACAGTAGCAGTCACAATGTGTGATGGCTACCTTTGATAAATCTATCTCTTCTTAGCAATGCAAAGATTCAAGACAACTCAAAAGGAATCATGATGTAAAATCTTGTCCATATCTAGAAAAAGAACTATGGAATCTGAATGCAGATTGAAGCATATTATTTGCTGCCTAGTTGGGTTTTTTTTCTCTTTTTTGTTTGTTTCTTCTTTCTTGTGGTTTCTCCCATTGGTTTTAATTCTTCTTTACAATATGACTGATATAAGAATAGGTTCAATGTGAATGTATATATAGAATCTATATATCAAATTGCATGCCATCTTGGGGTGGGAGGATGGGATAGGGAGAAAATGTGGAACTCAAAATATCATGGAAGAGAATGTTGAAACTAAAAATAAATTAATATAAAAATTATAGGACAATAGTGGATTATATAGAGTCCTTCCTTATAATGTGATATTTTTATTGTTTTAAATATTCTATCTTTGCTTTTACTCTTAGAACAAATCATAGAATCATATATCAGAGAAATGTAGTGCTAAAGCTGGAAATGGCCTTAGAGATTGGTGAACATGGAGGGGTATAGATATGGTTATCATGGAAACACTGAGATAAGAGATAAGAACCACAATGTAGTAGGAGGAGAAAAATGTTTATCAAGTAATTAAAATAATTGGATCAGTGGATAGTAAATCATAAGTGATTCCCCAAACAGCAGCAGTCCATAGTAAAATTCTTGCAGAGCCCCTGATTATATGGGGATTTTCCAGCAGCCAAGAGTTTATTTAGGTGGAAGCTTCCCTTAGTAAATCTAAAGAAGTTTTGTTTTATTTTTTTTTTATAATCCTCTGAGCTCATTCATTGTCTAGGAATCAACCAATGGTTTAGGACTTAAGTGACACTGAAGGACAAGTTAAGAAATTCTGCTTGCCAGTTTCAGGCAGTCAATAATATATAATCATTATCATCATCTTCATTACTAAAATTTATATAGCATTTTGAAGTTTGAAAAGGACTTTACATGTAGTATCTCATTTTGTCTTCAAAACAACTCTGGGAGGTAAATTCTATAACTATCACAATTTTACAGATCAGGAAATTGAGGCAGACAGAGGTTAAATGGCTTGCCCAGCATCACACAACAATTAAGTTTATGAGACCAGATTTTATTTGAGGTTTTCCTGATTCCCACCTGGTTCAGCATTTTATCTACCATACCACATGTCTCTATTTGTTTTAGACTACATATTTGAAACTAAGCAAGACACTTTATTTTATCTTTTTCTGCATAGGTACTTGTCTCTAAGAAAGACCATTTAGTACATACCCCTCATTTAACAAATGAGGAAACGGGTCCAGAGAGGAGGATATGTGATTTTTCAGTGTCATAACCGGCAAAACCTAGGACTTGAATCAATATTGTTTTTCAAAATTTTCTTTCCAAATTTCTCTTTCCAAATTTTCTCCCACAGCAACTTTCATCTATGTGACACTTTTTTTCCCAAGGACCTCAAAACTTTATTACAAGAATTGGGAAAGCTACTAAAATGGTAAAACATGAAAGAAGAAAGACATTTCAGTACCCCTCTAGGTCTGTACCTCTGAAGAGATTAAAGAAAGGGGAACAGGCCCTATATATGCACAAATATTTAGAGAACCTCTTTTTATGTTGAAAAAAACCTGGAAATTAAAGGGATGTTTATCAAATGGAGAATAGTTGAATAAATTTTGGGATACCGATGTAATTGAATACTATTATGCTGCAAGAAATGAGTGGGAAAGTGATGTTTTCAAAGAGACATTGAAAGATTTGTATGAATGATCGCAGAGTAAAATGAGTAAAGCCAGTAGAACAATGTATACTTTAAAATCAATGTTATAAAAATGAACAATTCTGAAAGAACTCTAAATAACTAAATGATAAACCATGAGTACAAATGACTGGTAGAAGAATGCTTTCTGCTTCATGAAAGAAAAATGATAGACTAATATACAAAACAATTAAGGCATTTTGGTGTGTGAAAAAACTGGAATTTTGTTTTGCTTCATCATACTTCAGTAAAATAATAGTTGCTTCCTTCTTTTTTTCTTCTTCTTCCTCTTCTTCCTCCTCCTCTTCTTCTTCCTCCTCTTCTTCTTCCTCTTCTTCTTCCTCCTCTTCTTCTTCTTCCTCCTCTTCTTCTTGCTCTTCTTCTTCCTCTTCTTCCTCCTTTTCTTCTTCTTCTTCTCCTTCTCCTCATTATCTTTCTCCTCCTCCTTGTCCTCCTCTCTCTCTCTCTCTCTCTCTCTCTCTCTCTCTCTCTCTCTCTCTCTCTCTCTCTCTCTCTCTCTTTCTCTCTCTCCCCCTCCCTCCCTCTCTCTCTCTCTCTTTCTCTCCCTGTCTCCCTCCCTCTCTCTTTCCCTCTCTCCCTCCCTCTCTC
>NW_027185809.1:49793387-49806367 GCF_028583685.1 Petaurus breviceps papuanus
CTCTCCCTCTCTCTCTCTCTCTCTCTCTCTCTCTCTCTCTCTCTCCCTCTCTCTCTCTCTCTCTCTCTCTCTCTCTCTCTCTCTCTCTCTCTCTCTCTTTCTCTCTCTCCCCCTCCCTCCCTCTCTCTCTCTCTCTTTCTCTCCCTGTCTCCCTCCCTCTCTCTTTCCCTCTCTCCCTCCCTCTCTCCCTCCCTCTCTCTCTCTCTCTCTCTCTCTCTCTCCCTCTCTATCTCTCTCTCCCCTTCACCCCAATGGATAAGAGAAGTAAGATAAAAAAAATAAAATTGAATGCTTAATAATTGTTGCTTACTTTTGTTGTACTGCTTTTATTTTCCTCTTTCTTTTCAAATATTTGTCACCAACAATCACTTGCCATGAAGGTAAGGGAATATTAAAATTAATATGATGTAACAAGAGAAATCTCTAAAAATAATAGTTTTAAAATTTTATTGTATTCAGCCCAAAGCTGTTTATTTATAAAATGTAACACAATCGCTCCTCAACTTCTCCTTTTAAATAATACCTTCTTCCACAAGAGAGGCTTAGTATAATTTAAGTTGCATGAAGTTACTTGCCTAAATTTTATATCTTTCTCTGTGCTTAGCACAATACTCTACACACAGTGGGAGCTTGATAAATGTGTGTCCAAAGAATAAATGGAATTTCCAAGGCAAATATCATGTATCCCCTTCATCTCTTCTCTAGGTTAAACATCATCTAAGTCTTCAACTATTCCTCTTACTACATAGTTTCTAAATCTTACCATCTTATTTTTTTCATCTAAATGCTTCTTAAATTTATCACTTTCTCCCTTAAAGTTCAGACCCTAGAACTAAACATAATGCTTGCATATGGTCTGATCAGAGAAATAGATAGATTGGGGGTGGGGGTGGCAGAGAGAGAGAAAGAAAGAGAGAGAGAAATAATGAGAGAGATGTGTGTATTTATTTATGTCATCTCCACTCCCCATGTCATCGTAACTGTATCTATAGAATTAGTGTTTGAGAAGGTTCTTTTCCTTATAAATTAAACCACATAGAGACTTGGGGACCACCAATATTTCATGTTCAATTCTTCATCCCTGATTGGACCCTGAAGATAAATTATTTTTTTTCCTTATTATTCTCCCACCAGCAAATACTTCAAGACCAAAAGCAAATGACGTCAGAGAACAACTCTGGCTACAATGATAAGCTACAAGGACATTGACGTCTAATGATGCATAGATAAATGAGAGAATATAAAATAAATGCATTCAGGGTCTCAAACTGACCAGACTGGATACACAAGAATAATGCAGCCATTCCTTAAAGGTCTTTTAAATGTGTATTTATTTTACTGCTTGCTTTTTTAATGGGAATTAGGGGGACAAATCGATGTTCCCATCTTAGAGAAAGTGCCTTTTAAGTGCAAAACATTTTTCAGAAGCTCTTCCAGCACTAACATGGATGACATCACTAGAAGAGAGATTGTTTAACTAAAGGGGATCATTAGCTGCAGTTAGGAAATTTCTGCTCTGAACAAGCAATTGGTCTGTCAAAGATGGACCAACCTCTTATAAAGAATGGCTGGAACATGCCTACAACTCTACTGACTCACCCCCTGACAAACAATCCAGGCTTGGTGTGGGAGTGAAGAGTTTACTGTTTTCTTCCAAGAAAACTTGTCATTAAACCTATCTAATCCAATCCACTCTGATAAAAATTTATTAAGTGCCTACTACATGGCAGGCAGTGTAGTAAGCACTAGGGATACAATTAATAAAAACAAAGACAGTCTCTTCCCTTAAGATATTTATAATCTTGTGGGAGAAGACAGCAAACAGAAGGAGTCAGGAAAACAAGAGAGGTGGTAAAAGACCAGAGATTCCCAGGCAGAAGCATCTTGTTACATGAAACTGAAACCAGGCAGGGCAGCTGATACAGAGTGGAATCAGAAAAAAAAAGTCCTAGCTTCTGTCCTCTATTAAGGAAGGCATTGGGAGGAATTTGGGATTCTTAGGGGAAAAAACCATCCTCTTTCTACATGATTTTTTTCTCTTCTTGTTTCCCTGACTTGTTCTTAATGTGTTTATTACAAGTGTTCTCAGGCTTAGAGCAAGACTTACAGTTACTTAACTATCACCAAATATTTTTGTAGACTTCTTAGCTACCCCACTTCAAGAACTTTTTGAGCCTTCCCCACCTGCCTCTACTCCCCAAATGCCAAACTTGATACTTGATTCCCCTACTGAAGAATTTCCAGTGTCTTCTAGGATAAAGTAGACTACTATACCTGTTTTTAAAGCCTTTCATTATAACCTTCCAACATATCTTTCCAGATTAATTCCACATTCCTTCCTGTCACATATTCAATACTCCAATCAAACCTGCCAATTTGTTGTTTTTTTATTCCCTCCTCCCCTCAATACAAATCTCTTTGATACAGTCTATCTAACTCTTAGAACCCTTATCAAATTGGCATGCTCAATATTCCCTGAATTTGACCTGAATTTTCTTATCTTTGTCCATTTATTTTATTTCAATCCCTATGCTTAGAATTCTGACTAAATCCCATCTCCACTTGTTAAAATTCTTCCTGTCTTTCAAGGCATAGCTCTAAAACTACCTTCTCCATGAAGCCCTCTCGGCACTCTCCACAAATCCCTCCCATTTTCAGAGAGGACTTCCTATATACCTTTCTTAATTAGAGCAACATTTTCAACAACTACATTGCCTACCTGGCTATGAAACCTATTTTCCCAACACTGATGATCTCCCAATGATATAAGAACTAAACCTCTGATTTCATTGGTATATGAAGAATTACCAGGTGTGGGAACTCCATCTATCAATCACCTTCCCTTGAACTTAGAATTAGAGAGTTGCTTAGAATGTTGACTTTAAGTCCTTGCCCAGTGTCACACAACCCATACATGTCTGAAGAAGGATTTGGACCTAGATATTCCTGGCCTCAAGCCTGACTCTCTATAAAATAAGCCTTGCTTTTCAATACAAAATACCACAGTCTCAGAAGAATCAAATTGGTATTTAACATTGAAGAACAATAAAAAGATAGATATTAGATGTTTAAATTAACTTTAGAATATTATTAAGGATATGTTCTGGTAAGTAACCAATGATATCTCCAAGTTTATGATTGACTAGAAAAGGAGGTGGGCAGATCATGTCACATGGTACCCAAAAATTATTAAAGAACTCAGAGCATGTAGAGCATTAAGAAGATCTTCTATGTAAGATATCTGAAGAACATAAACTAAAATGTCAAGCAATGGCAATATTTGAATAGCATGTTATTTTTATCAAGGAGTTAAGTGCACACTGGCAAGTTAAAAAGATTCAGTAGTTTATCAAAATATATCCTCAGCATTTAGGTGCCTTGTAACAAAAAACTAGTTTATATTTTTTAATTCAATATTTATTTGGATCCAAGATAAGAGATTCACAAGAAATATGATAAATTTAAATTAAGCAAAAGGCATTTTAAGCACCTATTATGTGTTAGTATGCTACATGGTAGAGATATAAAATCAAAGGCTAATCAGTTCTCTGTCTCAAAGAGCTTGCATTCCACTTGCAATAATTTAAAATCGAGGGGCACATGGTACAAAAGACCTTAGACTATTATTTCCTTTAAATCTAAAATTTCTTAGATGGTAGATCCTGAAATACTTCTTTATGACTCTAATAATAATAACTAGATCACATTTAAAATTTTGTTTAATTATTTTTAGTTTTCAACATTTATTTGTACAAGATTTTTGAGTTCCAAATTCTCTCCATATCTCTCCCCTCCTCCACACCCCAAGATGGCAAGCATCCTGATTACTCTTTCTGCCAGTTTTCCCTTCCTTCTATTACCCCTTCTATTCCCTTCCTCTTACTTTCTTATAGGGCAAGATAGATTTCTTTACTCGATTGCCTGTATATCTTATTTCCCAATTGCATGTAAAAATAATTTGTACCATGTGTTTTTAAAACTTTCAATTCCAAATTCTTTCCCTTTTTCCCTCCCCACCCACTCTCAATGAGAAGGCAAGCAATTTAATATAGGTTATACATGGATTACATTTATAGTTTGCAAAGGGCTTTCCTCACAAATATAAAAATCCTCTTTTTTGACTTCCGAAGTCCTCTACAAACTGTCTCCTTCCTACCTTTTCAATATTTTACACTTTACACGCCTTCATGTACTCTGATATATTTTTTGCCATTCCAGTGACAGGATCCTCCATCTACATATTTTTGGAATTATTACTGGTTTTCCTCCATGCCTGGAACTCTTTCACTCTTCATATGTATCTCCTAACTTACCTGACTTCCTCTAAAACCCAGCTGAAACCTCTTCTTCTACAAAAAGCTTTTCTCTCAAATTATCTTCAATTTACTACACACACACACACACACACACACACACACACACACACACACACACACACCATTCTATTTATATATAGCTGTTTGCATGCCATCTCCCCCATTAAATTATGGGCTCATTAAGAACAAGGAATGGCTTTCCGGTCAGCGGCAGCCATCAGGCAGGCTAGGCGCGAGCTGTGGAGGAAGAAGCATTCCGAAGTCATGCGGAACGTGCTGCGCGTGCGCTGTGCGCTGCTGGCAGTACCGTCGGCTGCTGGCGCTGCACCGCGGCTGGGCTACAAGGCCAAGCAAGCTTATGTCATCTACCGAATTCGGGTCTGCCTCTGGGGGCGAAAGTGCCCCGTGCCCAAGGGTGCCACCTACGGCAAACCTGTGCATGACGGGGTCAATCAGCTCAAGTTTGCCAGGAGCCTTCAGTCTGTGGAAGAAGAACGTGCTGGCCGCCACTGTGGGGTCCTAGGAGTCTTGAACTCATACTGGGTGGGTGAAGATCCAACCTACAAATTCTTTGAGGTCATTCTTATTGACCCATTCCATAAAGCTATCAAACGAAACCCAGACACTCAATGGATCATCAAGGCAGTGCACAAACACAGAGAGATGCGAGGGCTTACCTAAGCTGCCTGGAAGATCTGGGGTCTTGGAAAGGATCACAAATTCCACCATACCACTGGAGGATCTCGTAATGGTGCTTGGACAAGGCTCAATACTCTCCAACTACATCGATACCGCTAATTGGTGTGCATTAGTTTGTAAGCTTAAATGTTTAATAAACAACATTTATGATTAAAAAAAAAAGAGTAAGGGATGATTTTTCCCTTTCTTTGCATCTCGAGTACTTAGAAAAATGCCTGGTACAACATTGTGGCCCTCTTTCCAAATTTATATTTTTATGGATTCTACTTCGCTTTTTAAATACTATGGAATTTCTTATTATTGTTCCATTCTTTTAGGAGTTCAAAGGATATTATATTTCATCAGATATTGGTTCACTTTCCTTTGTAATATTTGTTAAGTAATCTTTTGTTCTTCATTTTGATTTTTAATATCTCTCTGTTGATTTATTTTCATGTATCTTGGGCTTTTATTGAAAATTGTTCCTTTGAAATATTTGGTGCTTCAATTTTTTTTAATTGCCAGAATCATTAACTTTCTGACTGTTTTTCTGGTGGGCACAACCTCAAGGCTTATCTGCAAGATTGCCTCAGCTTCCCTGCACTGGGGGATTTATAGTATCAAGAAAGTTTCCCAGTCTGGGTCTCTTGAGAGCCCATGGAGAATCTTATCAACTATCATATCTATAAGACTTGAGGTGGAGGTGGGGTCAAAGAGTGAGTCATTACAGTGAAAAGAAATGTATTAGTCAACTAAGGAACAAGAACACTTGCGATAGCTGAAGTAGCTACAGGTTTCTAAGTTACAGAATATACATTTTTCCATTAATCTATATAAATTGGGCCCCCATCCTAATTCCTTCTTTTTCAAAATGAATTTTCACACCTGTCATTTTGGTCATGTTTCCCCCTCAACAAAATTCACTTCCTTCTTGCATATTCACTTCCTTTTTATATCAAAGTTGACCACCAATTTTTCACTAAAGATATAATAGCTATGAATTTCTCCTCCTACTTTTTTTCTTTTCATTTTTTTCAGATCAAACTTCATCTGTATAGAAAGTGTTTTATGTTTATATTATTGTAGTTCCTGTGTCTGTTTTGACATGTATATTTTCAGTTATTTTATACTGTCTAGTTATTTTAAATGGTCTAAAAAATATTGAATGATATGGCTAACACATATTATAGTTCATGATTACTACCCCTGCTTTTTTTTAACATGAAAAATTCTACTCCTGACCTTTTTTTATGTGTTTATGTCTATCTCTCATTTAATAGCATTTCTTGAAAACAACATATTGTTGAATTCAAATTTTTAATCTGCTATCAATTTCCATTTTATGGGTAAATTTATCCCATTTACATTCTAAGTTATAATTACTTGTATATTTTCCTATTATCTATTTTTTCTCCCTATCCTCCTCACCTTATTCTTATCCTATCTGCTTTACTTCTATCCACTACCTTTCCATCCTTTCCTTTACCTTAACCCTTCAAGAATCCCTCATTTATTCTCTACCCTCACTCTCTTGTTTCTTTCTGAATTTAGAAGACTTTTATAGTCAGCTTGATATATATGTTGTTCCTTATTTAGCAATTCCCGATAAGAGTCAGTTTTCAGTACTACCTACCACTCCCACTAGCTTTTACTGTATCATTTTTTCCCTTTTTTGACTCTTTTGTATGAAATAATTGCTTCTTTTTGTCTCTCCTTATTCTGTTTTTGTTTTGTTTTTTAAGAATCACTCCATCATACTCAGCTCAGGCCAGGTCTTTCTTTCAAACTACACAAATGAAAATGACACTCATAAAAGAACTGAAAATAATTTCATATATAAGAAGTAAATGATTTGACAGTATTGAGTACTTTATAATAGGTCTTTAATGTTTACTTTGTATTTCTCCTCTATATTATATGTCTAATTTTCCCAAAAGTTCTACTGTTTGTTACAAATACCTGAAAGTTTTTCAGTTTGTTAAAATGTTCATTTATTTTTCATTCAGGATTTATACTTGAATTTTCTGGGTAAGTTACCCTTGGTCATAGGCCCAGTTCTTTTGCTATATGAAATAAAGTATTCTGACACCTCTGGTTCTTCAATATCATACCTGTTAGATTTTGTATAATCCTTATTTGAGCTCCACAAAATTTAAATGGTTTCTTTCTTGATGTTTCCAATATTTTTTCATTAATTGGGAGCTTTGAAACTTGGCTATGAAATTCCTGTAATTTTTCCTCCTGGGATCTCTTTCAAGTGTTTCTTTTCCTTTCTTTTTTTCCTATTTCTGCTTTGCTATCTTGTCCTGGAATTCAGGCAATTTTCCTTGATATTATTTTATAGTATTGCACCAAGATTCTTTTTTTATTGTATTTTTCATGTATTCTGACTATTCTTATATTATTTCTCCTCAATCTGTTCTCTAGATCAGTTGTTATTCTTTTGAGATGCTTCACATTCTCTTCTATTTTTTTCACTTTTGATTTCATTTTATTAAGTCTTTCTGTCTTAGAAAGTCATTTGCATCTCTTTGTCCAATTCTAGTTTTCAAGGAATTATTTTCTTCCTTAAGTTTTTGATTCTCTATTTCACATTGGTTGACTTTCTTTTTCATAATTTTCTTGATTTTCTCATTTTTTCTTATTTGATTTTTAAAGCCCTTTTTAAGTTCTTCCAATAAGTGTTTTTTGTGCTTGAGACCATTTCATATTTTTCATTGAAAAAGGAGTAGCTTTTTAAGCTTCATTATCTTCCTCTCAGTATGAACCTACATCTTCTCTATCCTCATAGCAGCTGCTGTCATTGGGTCCTTTCTCCTTTGCTTCCTCATTTTTATTTTTTTTGTTTATTTTGTTTTTAGCAGCTATTAGTGTGATCAAGTTCTAGTCCAAAGGTATGAGGAATAATGCCTAATCCTCAGGTCCTTTTTTCTGTTATTTTCTGAGGTCTGTCCCAGGGCTCAAACTTGGACTTTCCTCTCCACGCCTAAGCCTCAACTGAAGCCCTGGGATCCACTCTCCCAAAAAAGTGATCTTACTACCTCTCCAATAGCTACAAACTATAGCTGTCCTCTCTTCCCTGAAACTGAAACCAGGGACTCTACTATCCTGCAAATGCCCATAGCCAGCAGGGTCCCAGTCCCTCTTCTATGGCATTGCAATGGTAATGGGGATTTAAAGATCTTCCATGCCCCTTGTGCTGGCAATCAAAAATGTACTTAAGCACCTCAAGTTCGTGATTATATCAATTATTAAGACCCAGAACTTGTGAATCCCACAGTTGGAGGAAGTTGTTGATATAACTGGAAGAGATAGAACAGAGAGGAGCTAATGCCATATATAATGAAAAGCCCAAGCTAGAGAGTCAGAATTTCTGAGGGAGAGATAACTGCTAGGATCCTGAGAACTTCTGAGAATTGCTATGAATTGAGAACAGAATGGGGAACAGAACTTGTGGTTGCAAAATGGAGAACTGAGAAAAAATGAGAATTGAGAAGAACTGAGAAATGAGAAGAGAGGAGAACTGAGAGGAAGCACGACTGTGATGCCAGTATATTGTATGTCTGTTTTGATGTTACTTTGTTAGATTTGTCTGTTGATGGAGAACGGTGCTCTTGTTACAGAAGCCCTAGGATCTTACTGGTGGTTCAGAAGTCCTGAAAGAGGATTTTCTTGTATGTTTACAAAAACCCTGGAGGAGGGTCTTACTGGCATTTTCAGAGGTCCTGGGACTATACTGATGGTTTGTGTTGATTTCTCAGACCTTGATGTTGGGTCTAGGTTGATTTCACAGGCAGAAAGTGAATTGATGAGGATGCCAGCAATGTGAATGAATGTTATCGTGACTTTGTTAAGCTTTGTCTTCTCAGGAAGAGAGACTGTGAAGGACATGAGGTGGACTAGACACTGTGAGCTTCAATATGGAACAGAAACTGCACAAGGGGCTGGACAAGGAACTGAGTTGTCTGCTTTTGAACTCAGTTGACAGTCAGATGGATTTGGGCAGGAGCTGGGACCACGGAAGAGGAACCATGGAAGCTGAGAGCTTGCCTCCAGTCAAGATGAAAAGACCTCTCATTGGGTATTTAATGCACACTGAGAAGATCATGATTTACTGTGGCTTAGTGGTGGAGAACTTTGACCTTTACATTTAGATGACTGAGTTAAGGACTTCTCCAATTAAGAAGAAAGAAGACTTTTTGATTGAAGAGATTATGATAATTTGACCTAGGGGTGGATAACTTTGACCTTTGTACTCTGGGTCCATTAAGGAGACAATATTCCTTAAGGATGATTGAATTAAGGACTTACTAAATGACTGAGTTATTAAATGACTGAGTAACTAAATGAATGTACTTTGTTTAAATCTACATGGCCACTTTGGTGAAAACTATGTGGTCATTTTAGCGATAAATTGTTACGTCACAACATTGTGAATGCTGTACTTTGAATTCTATGAATGTTTTGCCTTAATTTACTGCTGAATAAATAGAGAGTTCACTATACTATGTAATCAGAACCTTGAAACTGTTCACAGCAGTAGTCCTTTGGAAAGTTCTTCATGCTTGGCTTTATATGTATTTACTAGCAAGAGTGTGCCAGCTCCTTATCCCCTCAGTGGAAGCCTAGATCTGGATGCATGGGATCAATACAGATATGGTTGGCCTACCTCATAAGGTTCTTCAATATTCTCCTATTCAGCTGTCAGACCCCCCAAACTGTCCAAGAGATGAAAATTTCTAAGGCCAAGACTGCTGTTTGTTAATTCTACAGAGTTGGCCTGAGGGTGTTTGTACTTCATTCAAATCAAACCTCTAACCCTGGAAGTCAGATCTTAGGTTGTCTTACGAGAAACAACTGCTTTACTCTGATTTTTGTTTATTTCAACTACTCTACATTCCCTCCAAAGCAATGTTCTGTATTTTTCTGTGGAGGAAATTAGGAGAGGAGAAAGTTTTTTGACCAGCTCCACCATCTTCCCAGAATCCTCTCCTTTTCATTTCTTTAAAGATTTTCATTTATGTGTTTCTTATTCCTTGTTCTATGTACTCCTTTGAAGCTAAAGAAAATTTCTCATCTGAAAACAACCTCTAAAATTATTCTATATATTCTATATTCTAAAATTATTTTATATTTCCTCAATATCTCTATACTCGTTGCATAAGTAGAAAGGCAAATAGGATGGACTTTGACATTTTAAAATATGTATATATGTAAATAAATTTGTATGTTCATATATGCACTTAAGTTAGTTATTCAAGGGCCAAAACAAATCAGATCAATGTGCAATTATTTAGTGGAATAACTTTTGCTTAAACAGATGATGTCAATACTCAGAGTCAAAAAAATCCATTTACCACATAGTCTCCTTGAGGGCAGAGATTGTTTCTTGTTCTGTAAGGTCCTTAGCAAACTGAGCCAACTCTTCAGAGTCCTGGAACAACTGAGATTTCAATCAATTATCTGAGCCAATTTTGCTTTGTTGCTCTATCTAAATAGGCCTTATCTTAGGTTCTTGTTTCCTATAAAAATAAACTTTTCTTTCCCAATTTTGTGCCTTAAGTTCTGGAGATGTAACACTCATCATTTTTCATTTGGGTTTAGCTAATCTATAACTTATCATAAAGCTCTTTTATGTGGGAGGACTTTTCTATCCATTTCTTCAGCATTTTAATATAAAAATTCATATTTCTTCTGTAAGCCATGTGTAGTGTTTTAAGACTTGAAATGAAAAAAAAATTACTTCTTGAAATGATCCCCCTCCTAAAAAAGGCCTCCCACATCTCTGTTTTAAACATAGTTTTAAATTAGCAAACAGCAAAACATGTCGTTGAAGTTAAACAGTTTTTTTTTTAAAGCAAGCCTAAGAATGCTCATATTTAATTATGGCTCCACATAATTAAGTTTGGCAATCTGGTGATAAAACCTTTAAGTAATGACTCATAAAGAGATAAAAATGGAACATGTGTTTAATCAGTTCACAGCCTTCTTCAGAAGCTGGCATAGCTCAGGTGCTAATGAGACATCTGTTGCTTGGGACACTAGAGAGAGCATGCAAATCAGTAAGGGGGAAAAAAAGTGTAAGTAAGTTATACATGACAGATGTACTTACCACAACTTGGGTGGGATTTTAAAATAATATTATTCAACAAGTGAGTTGTTTAAAATCTTTTCTCCTTTGCTCTGCTTAGAAAATCCCAGAGTGTTCTCTAAATGTTATTAAGGTGAATTGTACTTTATAAAACTTTAAGATCTTTACAATCACTGGCCTATTTGACATTCATTCTCATCCTATCTCTGATACATTCCAGTGGTGAGAACCTAGGGAAGGTATCCTCTCAGTACTCTAGGCAACTCTTTAAGGCTCTTAGTGGCAAAGAAGGTGATGTATTGATAAAGGGAGTTTGCTCACCCTGAGTTCCCTGTCCCTCTCAATCACACTTCCAGCCTATATCCCTATCATTTTAATTGAAAATGTTCTATTCTATGGAAGAGCTATGGAATAGAAAGATGGTATATTAACCAGAGGCAGTTAAACAATCCATATAGTTTTTATCTGTTTCATCAACTTCCAACTTAGAGCAATGACAATGCCGATCTCTTCCTCCCAAGCAAGAGATAAACTTAGCATTATTATGTAAGGTCTTAGTTTACATGAACCTTTTGAATCTTACAAAAATGAGGTAGGTCCAAGCCAGAATTTTCGGTGTTGGCATTTGGGAGTAAATTTGGCATGCACACAAAATAGAACTTTCAATAATCTTTGTGATTCATTATATAAAATACGTTGATAAAACAAATTCAGTTTACTAATGACTAGTCCAGCTTAAAGAATAAAATGAAGGTTCTTTGGAAATCTTGTAGTCCAAATCATAAAATGTAGGGTCTTGTCCTCATTCTACTCCACATTATGAGCTTCAATGACATTCCCACTCATACTAATGGCAACAGTGAAGATAACACAAGAATTATTCAAGCTCATTGAGGGGGAAATATTAGTGTTTATGGAGAAGGATAGGTGTGAGTTCAGTTTTGTTGGAAAGGAGATAAGGAGGTAGAAGCCCTAAGGATGTGAGGTGATGGAGTGATGCAAAGATGGAGTTAAGAAAATGATAGGAAAAAAGGAAAGGAATGAACAATTTGTATACTACTGTTCCTATAGCCCCTTGGCATCTAAAGTTCCTACAATTTAGTCTTAAGTTGGTAATTTGGCAGGGGAATCCTCAAAGAAAAATTAATTAATTAATCAACAGGAACTTATTAAAAGCCAATTATGTACTAAGCACTGTGCTAGATAATGGAATACAAAAGCAAAATGTGAGACATCCTTTGATTTTAGGAAATACACACTCTACCTGGCAGATATAGAATGTTCAATTTCAAGAAAGGGAAAAATATGGTATAGGAAGATGGAAAGAATGATGTTACACCAAAAGAATTACAGGCACAGACCAATTACAGCTTATACACAAAATAAATACAAGGCGATTTCATTTGCAGTAGTGGTGTAGCAAGTAAACTAGATGCATCAAAAAAGTTCTATTAAAGGAGGAGAAATTTGAGAAGAGCCTTGAAAGGGATGAGGAAGAGGTGAAGAACAAAGCATTATGGGCATGGGTTATATTTTATGCAAAGGCACCAAAGTAGGAGATAAAATATAAATATGGGAGACAGAAGGGTCATTTCTAATGAAACAAAGAGTACAAAATGGGAAGTGACTTATTATCACCCTGGGGAAAAAATCAGTGGGAACCAAATTGTGTGTGTTAAATTCAAAACCAGAAGAATTTCCAGTTGAAATGACCCAGTGTACAGTTTTTAGGTGTCCAGCTCTCCCACATAAATTCCAACAATAATTTGAAAAGGGCATCGTAATGAATAATGATCAAGAAATCAAAAAAGAAATAATCATAAGAGCCTGCAACCAGTTTACTACTACTACTACTACTACTACTACTACTACTACTACTACTACTACTACTACTA
>NW_027185809.1:49806377-49818408 GCF_028583685.1 Petaurus breviceps papuanus
TACTACTACTACTACTACTACTACTACTACTACTACTACTACTACTATTACTACTACTACTACACACACACACACACATACACACAGGAGCATGTGCATGCAAACACCAGACAGTAGCCTGCAGAAACCATGAGAGGAGTATTTACAGGAAAGTCATCATGAGCTCAGATAAATAGAGATGCTCCAGGTATACCTGACATTGGAAGCTTGTTGTTCCCAGGGGAAGGAAGCAAGAGTACTCAGGGTGGAAGTTCCAAGAAGCTTCCTCTCAGTACTGACTCTCTACTGATGTTGTGGCTGCTATACTTTAACAACCAGGAAGACATATCAATGTATGCAACTGGAATCTTCTAAGCCAATAGAGTCACAAAGATAATCTCAATATCTTAAACAAAAAAACAACCAAACAAAAAATTAAGTTAGCCTGTGCAGTGTAGGATTTAAGGAAATCCTATACAAGTTTTTTTGTTTGTTTTATTTTGTTTTGTTTTTTACATAGACCATAGTATACATTTCTAATACCATAAATTTTAATGTTATAAGGAGAAAACATTTGCTGGCATCAATAACTTTTAAGCATTTCTGATGAAAAAATTTAAAAAAGAACAGAGTTCATTAGAAACTCTGAAATGCAAACACAAGAGCCAAGAGAAACTTAGCAAGGTAAATAAGTACATTTAAGTCAGTCAGTTAATTAGCATTTATAAAGCTTACTCAGTGCTGGGCACTGTACTAAGAGTTATGCTAAGACCAATTCTAAAGATTTATATGAAGATGAAGTGCTTACATGTTAATACATAGTGGGAGAAGAACCCAATATATCTTGAAAATTCTAATGCTTCCAAGGACCACAGAGGGAGTTAAAAAAAATGCTAACAGGGTCTAGGTGTTATTTGTTTGTTTTAATTTTGCTTTGATTATTAAGAAAGGAAAGAAAAGGGAGAGGTAAAAAATACAATAAGAAAAAAATGAGAAATAAAAGGTTACAGGATTATGTGAAAGGAATCCAGAAATAAAGGAGAGAAACAGGCATCACACATACTTCACTTTTCTCTGAATTGAACAAAGGAGGGTTGAACACACACAATTCCTTGCAGAAATACATTAAATTTAAAAGGAAAAAGACATGGTTCATTAGAGGGTTTTTGATAAAGGGTAAAGTCAAGGAAGGAATACTCATAAGAAAAACAAACTTTGAAAGATGTATAATAAAGATAGGATTAAAAAAAAAGTATAGTAACCAGAGTCAGAACTGGGTGAATAAAGAAGCAACAATTTAATGGAAGTACATAATTTTAATTATAAAACTCACCAATAAAAATAAAAAAGGGTAGCAGATTGGATAAGAAAACAGGAGCCAATAATATATTGCTTTTAAGAAAACCTATTGAAACAGAGATTCATAGTGTTAAAATGAAAGTAGCTAGCGGAATTTATTATGCTTCAAGTGACTGCATAAAAAAAAGCGAGTAGCAATCTTGATCTCAGACTATATGTTACTGGTTTAAAAAAAGGAAAAGAAAAAGAAAAGTTCATCAGTAGAATAGACTATCATCTACTCATGCCCAGAAGCAAATAAACATAGTAGCATAGTGTTTTATAAATGCAAACCTCTCACGACTACTAGGGTAAGGACTCACCAGTCAATAGTAACTATGGGGAAAATAATGGAAATAATTCTGGTAGAAATTAGGTTTAGACTACCATTTTATATCATGTATTCCAATAACCTGAAAATGTATGCATGTAAAATGTCATATGCTAATCAGATTAAACAAATAGGGGAGGAGATACCTTTTCCAAGTATGACTGTCAGAAAAGTTGGACTTAAATTTGGAACTTAGAGGTCATTAACTCCAAGACTTTCATTTTACAGATTAGGATCAGAGAGGATAAATTACTTCTCTAGGGCCACATAGCTAGTGTGCCTTTCCTGAATCCAAGTCCTGTGCTTTAAAACAAGTTTCTCTGACAAAATTCTAGAGCCTACTATATACATATAAAGAATTCATTCAAAATTAGAAGGAAAAAAGGTATTCCCCAATAGATAGAGGATCAAAGGATATGGACAGAAATTTTTCAAAATGAGAAAAAAATCTATCCATGAACACAGGAAAAATATTACAAATAATTAATTAGGTAAATGCAAGTGAAAATAATTCAGGTTTTCATACCCATTAGATAGACAAAAATGGGGCCACAATGAGTTCTTGGATGGGTGGGAAAGATGTGCACATTAATGTATTATTGATGAAGCTAGCAAGTACCACAACTATTCTAAAAAGCAATTTAGAGCTATAAACAAAAATGACTATATAAAACATGATTTCAGAAGACCAATGATTAAACAATCATCTTATTTCTTGTTTTATTATTTTTTTCCAATTTATTTATTTATTTTAAATTTTTAACATTCATTTCCACAAGAATTTGATTTACAAATTTTTCTCCCCATTTTTCCCCTACACCCACCCCAAAATAGTGAGCCTACTGAATACCCCTTTCCCTATCTGTTCTCTATTATATCTTCCCTCATCCCCCCTGCCAACTTTATAGTAGGGCAAGATGGATTTCTATACCCCAGTACCTGTATATCTTGTTTCCCAGTTGCATGTCAAAAGCAATTTTTTTTAACACATTTGTTTTTAAAACTTTGAGTTCCAGATTTTTTCCCTTCTTCTCTCCTCACCCAGTCCCACTGGGAAGATAAGCAATTCAATATAGGTTATATGTGTGAAGTTATGCAAACATTTCCATAGTAGTTATATTGGGAAAGACTAAGTATAATTCCCTCAATTCTATCCTGCCCCCCACTTATTTTATTTTGTCCTTTGACCCTGTCCCTTTTCAAAGTTGTTTGCCTCTAACAACACTCTCCCCCAATTTGCCCTCCCTTCTACCATCTCCTTTCTTATCCTCTTTCCCCCTATTTTCCTGTAGGGTAGGGTACCAAACTGAGTGTTTATGTTATTTCCTCCTTAAGCCAAATTCAATGAAAGTAAGGTTGACCCATTCCCTTTCACCTTCCTACTCTTCCCCTCCATTGTAACAGTTTTCTCTTGCCTCTTTTATATGAAATAATTTATCTATATCAATAATGCAATGTTCACAATGCCTATGGTAACTATAAATATGCAGATATGGTTATTAATAACAAAATATACCAGACTTTCTACATGGGGGACAAAGCTAGAACATTCATTCCAGTACCAAAAAACTGAGTCCCAAAGCCAAAAAGTCAAAGCCATCACAGTAGTTGTAGAGTTGAAACACATAGACACATAGTTAATGCAGTAAACACACACATTCTCAAGCCTTAAAAACAAAACACGCTACCTAAGGCAAAGGTCCTCCTCTCCTCACTCATGGCAACTAATCAGTGTCAATGCAGCTCACACCCAGCAGCTCCAGCCCACCACAGTTCCCATTGCTGGCAGTCTTCAGCAGGAGTCCTTAGCAGAAATTCTGGCTGGCTCAAAAACAGGAATTCATGCTGCCACTGCCACTGCCACTGTTGCTGCTGCCACGCTTTCCATTAAATATGAGATAGTTCACATAGCCTTCTATTTCTTTGATTTTTTTGGATCTGTTTAATAGTATCTTTATTTCTCTAAGATCATTAGCTTCTATTTGC
This sequence comes from Petaurus breviceps papuanus, assembly GCF_028583685.1. Classification (NCBI taxonomy): domain Eukaryota; kingdom Metazoa; phylum Chordata; class Mammalia; order Diprotodontia; family Petauridae; genus Petaurus; species Petaurus breviceps. The sequence goes on from NW_027185809.1 coordinate 49,810,012, forward strand.
TGCAATCTAATTCTGAAAGAATTATTCTCTTTAGTGAGTTTTTGAAAATCCTTTTCCATCTGGCAAATTTGACTTTTTAAGTCATTCGTCTCCTCATTGGCTTTTTGGGCCTCTTTTGCCATTTGGGTTAGTCTGTTTTAAGGTGTTATTTACTTCAGTATTTTGGGGGTCGCCTTTTGCAAGCTGTTGACTCACTTTTCATGAGATTCTTACATCATTCTCATTTCTCTTCCCAATTATTTTTCCCATTCTTCGGATTTGATTTTCAAGGAAAACTCCCCTGATATTCTAGAACCAGAGGGGAAAATAGATATTGAAAGAATCACTTCATAACCTCTTAAAAGAGATCCCCAAAGAAAAACTCCTAGGAATACTGTAGCCAAATGTCAGAGTTCCCAGGTCAAGGAGAAAATATTGCAAGTATCCAGAAAGAAATAATTTGAGTATGGTGGAAACACAATCAGGCTAACACAAAATCTCACAGTTTTTACATTAAGAGGTCAGAGTACTTGGAATAGGATATTCTGGAGGAAATACAATCAGTATAACACAATATTTAGTAGCTTCTACATTAAGTGATCAGATGCTTAGAATATGATATGCCTGAGGTTAAAGGGTCAAGGATTAAAAACAAGAAGCAGCTACCCAGCAAAACTGAGTATAATCCTTCAGGGGAAAAAAATGGATATTCAGTGGAATAGAGGACTTTTAAGCATTCTTTTTTTCCCAAATGCTTTATTAACTTCTGAGTTACATCATTCATTTCCACCATATTTTGAGTTACAAATTTTCTCCCCTACCCACTGCCCCAAAATAGCAGTCACACAGGATATCCCCTCCTCCAATCTGCTCTCTGCCATATTTTCTCCCATACCCCTTTCGACGTTTCCAGTGTATCTATATGCCCCAGTGCCTGTATATCTGTAATGTAATGCCAAGCAAAGGCAACTTCCCAAGGTTCAAAATACCAGCATAGGTGCTCTCCATTTTATTCAGTGACAAATTAAGAACAGAGAAGATCAAAACATGACATCATTCAAAATACAGCATTTACTAAGTGTGATTAAATAATCTCCAAGTACTACCCATGTCTTTGGTCACTGACTTGTCAGTTTTTCATGTAGATGCTCACGTGGCCCTCACCACACCAGAACTTGAATACAATGCTCATGCTGATCGACTGGCAAAGATTGTTACTGAACATATTGTCCCTACTTTGACAACAACTGATGATCCGGTATTAGCAAAATGGGTCCAACAAACAGCAGGCCATTTGGGGGTCCAGGCCACACACCAGTGGGCACAAGATCGAGGTATTAGTATCGCTCATTCACTGTTAAAACAGATAGCAGAAGAATGTCATATATGTCAATTGGAAAAGGAGTGAACTGTTCCTCGGGTAGTAACTGGAGAGATAGCAAGAGGAAAAGTCCCATCCCAAATATGGCAAATTGATTATATTGGTCCACTACCACTGGATAAAGGATGCAGATTTATATGTACTTGTGTTGACACCTATTCAGGTGTACTAGTGGCTTGTCCTTATAAGAATGCAACCCAGAAAAACACTTGTAAAACTCTAGATCTCATAAATCTATATTATGGAACCCCAATGCAGATTCAAAGTGACAATGGGTCACATTTCAAAGGCAATGAAATGAAGAAGTATTGTGTACTAAACAATATAGAATGGATATATCATATTCCATATTATCCAGATGCATCTGGGTTAATTGAAAGAATGAATGAATTACTGAAAGAACAGTTGAGGAAGTTAAGTTCCAATAATTTATATCAACATTGGAAGGATAATTTGTTCATGGTTTTGTGTAATTTGAGTAATAGAACATTGGGAGGAAGTACACCTCTAGCAGAATGATGACACCAAATATGCAAATTAGAAAACGACAAACACATAAGATCCCAAATATTGAGTATTGGACCTTGAGGCCAGATGTCCCAGCACCGTACCCAGGAACACCTGGTTCGGTGGAGTATAATTTACATTGTTTAGAGGACTTTTGATTGGACAGAAAAGAAATAAGAAAAATCTCCACTGGGATATGCATAAGAATCCCTAAAAATAACTTTGGACAGATTTTACTCAAATCAGAATTAGCAGCTCAAGGAATACATGTATTGGCTGGAGTAATAGATTTTAATTATCAAGGAGAAATTGTTGTAACATTCCATAATTTAGGTGAAGGGACCATACAGATTCATAAAAATGATAGTATAGTTCAAGTGATTATCGTTCCTTATAAAACAACAACAATTGTAAAAACTGACCCTCCTTCCAAAATAACTGTCAGAGGAACTGAAGGATTTGGTCCTACTGATAGAATAAAATCAGGAGCTAAAGTATGCGTAAAACGGAAGCCAGATGATGTTCCAAAGGCTGCAGAGATTATAGCACATGGGAGGGATAACACTGTAACTATTGTTTGTTCTGAAGAAGATGATTATAAAATTATACCCTTAACTTATTTATTCTACCGTGATTGAGACTACAATAATCTGGTTATTGTCTCTTTGCTTCTTCTTGATTTTTTGTCTCTTCACCTTGTTTGCTAGATTTGTTTCTGCAGGCTTGGTACCCTCCACCTGTAGATGCTTGATAGCTTAAGCTGGATGTCACCCCTTGTCTGTAACTGTGATGTGACACCCTTGGACCTTGCGGGACCTCTTGGGACAGGGACAGCTCTACATCTGATTTCAGCAGCAAGTAGCCATGGAAGAAGAGACCTTCACCCCTTACCACAAGATTTTGGGGCCCCATTTGTTTGGGGTGGGGGGAATGACAGGGAACTTGTCCTCAAGCCCCACCCTAAAATATGGTTTTCTGTGTTTATTGTGTGCTATTCTTGTTATATTGTTGTGAAATTTTGTTGACACCAGTTATTTCTAATGTATTTTTGCCAAGTAAGGGACATGAAAGATCTTGGGATCGAATGTAAGGATTATGGGATTTAAAGATCTTCCATGCCTCATTGGACTTGCTGACGTAGCAGGAAGGGGTGGAGCAAGAGGAAGCGGAAGCCAAGCTAGAGTTCCTGTGGTGGCTAGCAGTAGCAATGACAGCGGCGGCAGCAGCAGAGGCAGCGGCAGCAGAAGGGTGAACCCCTTTATGAGTCAGCCAGAATTTCTGCTAAGGACTCCTGCTGAGAACTGCCAGGGGCCGGAGCTGCTGGGAGCACACTTCCTGGACGCTGGGTGGTTGCTGTCAGTGGGGAGAGGAGGACCGTTTCCTGAGGTAGCCTGTTCTGTTTTAAAGGCTTGAGAATGTGTGTGCTTTCTACTTTATCTACCTGTGCAAATTTCATAACTACTCTGATGGCTTTTAATTTCTGGTTTTGGGACTCAGTCTTTTGGTATTTTAATAAATTTTCTAGCTTATTCCCCCATATAGCAAGCCTGATATATTTTGTGATGGATAATTACATTAGCATATCTGTAATTTCCATAGGCATTGTGAATATTGCATTGCTGATACAATATCTTTTTTCCCAATTACATGAAAAATAATATTATAAATAGTATATACCCCATTCTGTCTCTCCCCATCTCCTCTAATTATATTCCTCTCTCACCTCTTAATTTCACCTTTTAAGTATCATCCCTTCCTGTTAAATTGGTCCTGTGCCCTCTATCTATGTATACCTGTAAACATATATACACATTCACATATGAATTCATATGCCTATATACCCTCATATATAGACATTTTATATACATATATACACACATATATATATATATATATATTTCTGTTCCCTTCAACTACTGAGAAAAATTTCATAAGTTACAATTATTGGTTTTCCATGTAGGAACGTTAATAGTTCAACTTTGATAAGTTCCTTAGGATTTCTTTTCCCTGTTTACCTCCTCATGCTTCTTGTATCTGAAAGTCAGATTTTCTATTTAACTTTGTTTTTTTTTAAGCAAGAATGCTTGAAAGTCCTCTATTCCACTGAATGACCATATTTCCCCCTGAAACATGATACTCAGTTTTGCTGGGTAGGTGACTCTTGGTTTTAATCCCAGCTCCTTTGACCTCCGGAATATCATATTCCAAGCCCTTCGATCCCTCAGTGTAGAAGCTGACAAATCCTGGGTTATCCTGATTGTTTTTCCACAATATTCAAATTGTTTCTTCCTGGCTGCTTGTAATATTCTCTCCTTAATCTGGGAATGCTGGAACCTGGCTATAATATTCCTAGGAGTTTTCTTTTTGGGATCTTTTTCAGGAGGTGATTGGTGGATTCTTTCATCTCTATTTTGCCCCCTGGTTCTAAAACATCAGGGCAGTTTTCTTTGAGAACTTCATGGAGGATGATTTCTAGGTTCTTACTTTGATCATGGCTTTCAGGTAATCCAATAATTTTTAAATTATCTCTACTTGATCTATTTTCCAGGTCAGTTGTTTTTCCCATGAGATATTTCCCATTGCCTTTTATTCTTTCAATTTTTTGCATCTGTTTAACAGCATCTTGATTTCTCATAAAGTCATTAGCTTCTATTTGCTCCAATCTAATTCTGAAGCAATGATTCTCCTCATTGAGCTTTTGAGATTCTTTTTCCATCTGGCAAATTTATCTTTTTAAGGCATTCTTCTCCTTATTGCCTTTTTGAACCTCTTTTGCCATTTGAGTTAGTCTATTTTTAAGGTGTTATTTTCCTCAGTCAGGCTGTTGATTCTCATTTTGTAATTTTCTTTCATTGTTCTCATTTCTCTTCCCAGTTGTTCCTCCACTTCTCTTATCTGCTTCTTAAGGTCCTCTATGTCCTGTAACCAGCTCGTATTTTCCTTTGAAGCTTTTGGTGCAGGAGTTCTGACTTCAGCGTCTTCCTCCTGTTCCATTCTTTGCTCCTTTTTTTCTCCAAAATAGGAGTGTAATGTTGGAATTTTCGGTCTGCTTTGTTTCCTTTGCCTGGTCATGTCACCCCTCAGTCACTTGACCCCTGGGCTTTTTGCCACAGTAGGACTCTGCCACCAGAGAGGGGAGCTTTCGTCCCAAACGCTGGGGTTTTCTCAGCTGCCAGAGGTATTAGATGGATGCCCTCTCTGAGGTCTCCACATGCTCTGGCAAGCTGGACACACACCCCTGGACCTCCAACCTAGAATGCAATCTAGATCCCAGCACGTTAAAGCAAGAGCAATTACTCCTCAGACTGGTTCTTGGTCCCCTACACTCTGCAGGCCAGGAGCTGAAGCTGCCACGTGGCAATGGCTGGCTGTGCCAGCATCTCAGCGGCTTCTTGCCCCCAAGGGCAAAAGCCATGAACTCCCACTTACTGGGTCCCAAAGTGCAGACTGCACTGACCTCTCCCTTTTCCCTTTACCTCTATGTGTTGATAAATCTGGAAATGGCCACAGCTGCTGCTGATCTGGAGTCCCTCTGGCCAGGGGCTGGTTAGGCCAGCCCTGGGGCTAAAGCCTCAGTATGGGGCTGGGCTCGGCTCAGCTTCCAGAGCACTGTGCTGGCCTATTCCTACAGGACTGACAGGCAGTCCTCAGCAGGAGGTTATCTTCTCTGTGTCATTTTGTGGGTTCTGCAGCTTCAAAGTTTGTTCAGAGACCCCTTTTTACATGGATTGGGGAAAGTGGAAGCTGGAGCAGCAGGGAGGTCCTGCTTCTACTCTGCCATCTTGACTCTTCCCCCCTACTTTTAAGCATTCTTGATGAAAAAGACCAGAGCTGAATAGAAAATTTGACTTTCAAATACAAGACTCTAGAGAAGCATGACAAGGAAAAGAAGAAAATGAAATTATAAGGGACTTATTAAAGTTAAACTCTTTACATTCCTACATGGAAAATAATATTTGTAACTCATGAGATCTTTGTCATTATTAGGGTAGTTGGAGGGTATATATAAATTATACACACAGAAACGTCTATATAAATATATGTACATATTTGTCTCTGTGTGTACATAGAAGTATATACATATATGTATATACATATTAATAGACAGAGGGCACAGGGTGAGTTGAATATGAAGGTATGATATTTACAAAAGGGGTGATATCTAAAAAATAAAAATTAATGCGTGAGAGAGGAATATATTGGGAGAATGAGAAGGGAGAGATAGAATAGGGTAAATTATCTAACATAAAAGAGACAAGATAAAGCTTTTAGAGTAGAGGGGAAGCAGGGGGAGGTATGAGGGAAGGAGTGGATCTTATTCTCATCTGATTTGGATTATGGATGGGATAACATACACATTCCATTGGGTATCTTACCCTAAAGAATAGTATGGGGTAGTGGTTAAAAGGGGGGGGGGATGATAGAACGGAGGACACATTGAGGGATGGGGAAGTCAGAAGCAAACACTTTTGAATTGGAGGGGAGAATTGAAAGAGAGAAGAGAATAAATGGGGGTGGGATAGAGGGAGAGAAATATAGTCTTTTACAACATGACTATTATGGAAGTGTTTTGCATAACTGCACATGTATAACCTATATTGTATTTCTTGCCCTCTCAATGAGGGTGGGTGGAGAGGAGAAAAGGGAGAGAATTTGGAACTCAAAGTGGTAAGACAAATATTAAAAATTGTTTTTTACATGCAAGTGGGAAATAAGATGTACAGGCAAAGGGGTATAGAACTCTATATTGTGCTACCAGAAAGTGAGTGGGAGGGGTTGGGTGTGTGATAGAGGGGAAGGCAGACAGACAGGGGAAAGGATAATCAGAATGCTTGCCCTTTGGGGCCTGGGTGGAGGGGAGAGATGGAGAGAAAATTTGGAACTCAAAAACATTGTGGAAATGAATGTGAAGACCAAAATAAATAAATTAATCCAAAAAATAAATTCCTTTTCAAAGGTTATTCAGAACAACAACAAAAGAAATGAGTTGCACATGAATGAAATATATAGATTCACTTACAATCATCTTTCTTTTACTTTCTATCAGGGAATGTTTAAGTTCAGTATATTTTCAAGTTCACAATAGCAAAACATTAACAATTAAATCCTTAAAGAATCAAAGACAGGCTATCTGTATGTAGTTTTAAACATAAGACTCTGTTTATCTTCCTAAAGGCGATATGGAGTCCCTGAAGCTCCCTATAATTTGACTATACAATTTGGCAGTTGTATGTAGAATGAATTAGAGAAGGGAGAGAGAGGATTCAGGGAATCTATTTAGGAGGCTTCTCCAGATCGATCTGGGTCCAGTGGCAATACATTGATCAAGATAAGTGGAGATGGCCCAGGGTGCAGTGGGGAACCTTGGCCACTTCAGACTAAGTTTTTTTTTTTTTTTAAACAGGTCTCAGTTTGAAGAAAAGCCTATAAAGTGACTAAGACTTAAAAAGAGATAAGGCAAACAATGGACTCTTAAAAAAATCAATGAGTGGGGGCAGGGAGAGCCAATCAGGGCCCAAACTATAACCAAGAAGGGCTTGACATGGGAGCAGTTGTTGGTCAATCAATGAGAGCTAGAATAATTTGGAGAGCCAGAGTTATTGTGCTTAAGTCTGGTCTTTTTTTCATGAGGCAGATTTTTTTTTTAATATATTTTTCGTTTTCAACATTCACTTCTACAAGATTTTGAGTTTCAAAATTTTTTCTCATTTTTCTCCTCCCTCCTCCCCCAAGACACCACACAATTGGATTATGCCTTCCCCTAATCTGCCCTCCCTTCTATCATTCCTGCCCCTTTATCCTCTTCCTTTCTACTTTGCTGTAGGGCAAAATAAATTTGTGTACCACATTGCCTGTATATCTTATTTCCCAGTTGCATGTAAAAATAACTTTTAACATTCATTTTTAAAACTTTGAGTTCCACATTGTCCCTTTTCCTCCCTGCCCACCCACCCTCATTGAGAAGGCAAGCAATTTGATACAGCTTATTACATGTGCAGTCATGCAAAGCACTTCCATAATAGTCATGTTGTGAAAGACTTACTATATTTCCTGTCTTATCCCAACCCCCATTTATTCTATTCTTTCCTTTGACACTGTACCTCCTTAAAAGTGCATGCTTCTGATTACCCCCTCCTCCCATTTGCCCTTCTTTCTATAATCCCTCCCTCTCTAATCCCCTTACCTTCTACTTTCCTGTAGGGTATGATAGATTTCTACACCCCAACTGAGTGTGTAAATTATTCCCTACTTAAGCCAAATTCATTAAGAGTAAGGTCTATCATTCCCTGTCACCTCCTTTTATCCCCCCTCCATTGCAAAAGTTTTTTTCTTATCTCTTTTATGTTAAACAGTTTATTCCATTCTACCTCTCCATTTCTCTTTCCCCCAGTACATTTCTCTGTCACCTCTTAATTTTATTTTTTAGATATCATCCTTTCATATTCAACTCACCCTGTGCCTTCTGTCTGTCTGTCTGTCTACCTATCTATCTATCTATCTATCTATCTATCTATCTATCTATCTATCTA
>NW_027185809.1:49818418-49872386 GCF_028583685.1 Petaurus breviceps papuanus
CTATCTATCTATCTATCTATCTATCTATCTATCTATCTATCTATCTATCTATCTATCTATCTTCCCTCCAACAACCCTAATAATGAGAAAGATCTCATGAGTTACAAATATCTTTCCATGTAGGAATGTAAAGAGTTCAACTATAATAAGTTCCTTATGATATTTCTTTCCTGTTTACTTTCTCATGCTTCTCTTGAGTCTTGTATTTGAAAATCAGATTTTCTATTCAGCTCTGATTTTTTCATCAAGAATGCTCGAAAGTCCTCTATTTCATTAAATATCCATTTTTTCCCTTGAAGGAATATATTCAGTTTTGCTAATAGGTGATTCTTGTTTGTAATCCCAGTTCCTTTGACCTCCGGAATATCATATTCTGAGCCCTCTAATCCCTTATTGTAGAAGCTGCTAAATCTTGTGTTATCCTGGTTGTGTTTCCACAATACTCAAATTGTTTCTTTCTGGCTCCTTGCAATATTTTCATGTTGACCTGAGAATTATAGAATTTGGCTATAATATTCCTAGGAGTTTTCCTTTTGGGCTTCCAGGAAGTGATTGACAATTCTTTCAATATTTATTTTCCCCTCTGGTTCTAGAATATCTGAGAAGTTTTCCTTGATAATTTCTTACAAGTTGATGTCTAAGCTCTTTTTGTTTATCATGGTTTTCAGATAGTGCAGTCATTTTAAAATTCTCTCTCCTGCATCTGTTTTCCTAGTCAGTGGTTTTTCCAGTGAGCTATTTCTCATTGTCTTCTATTTTTTTTCATTCTTTTGGTTTTGTTTTATAATTTCTTGATTTCTTATAAATCTCTTAGCTTGCATTTGCTACATTTTAATTTTGAAGGAATGGTTTTCTTCAGTGAACATTTGGATATCCTTTTCCATTCTGCTTTTTAAGTCATTTTTCTCCTTATTAACTTTTTGGGCCTATTTTGTCATTTGGGTTAGTCAATTTTAAGGTGTTATTTTCTTCAACATTTTGGGGGAATCTTCTTTAGTGAACTGTTGACTTGTTTTTCACGATTTCCTTTCATCACTCTCATTCCTCTTTCCAATTTTTTCTCCATATCTCTTATTTGATTTTCAAAATCCTTTTTTGTGCTCTTCCATGACTTGCAATCAATTCATCTTTTTTTCTTGAAAGCTTTGTATGTAGGAATGTTGATTTTGTTGTCTTCTTCTGGTTGTATATTTTGGTCTTCCTTGTCACCAAAGTAAGATTCTAAAGTCTGATTTTTTCCTACTATTTATTCATTATCCCAGTCAATTACTTGGACTTTTAGCTCTTTGTTAAGGTAGGTCCCTGCTTCCAGTATGTAGGATTTCATGTCCCAAATTTCAGGGGTTTTGTTTTCAAAAAACTGTTTTTTTGATAACTGTTTTCAGTAGATAATGGTAGGGACCTATACATTTTGGTGGCTGTTTTCAGAGATAATGCTAGGGACCTATACATTTTCACTTCTAAGGTTGTATGATGAAAGGAGAGGTTTTCACTCTTCTCCTAATCTGTGCTTTGGTATGTGAGTGACCACAAGGACTCTTTTCTTCCTTGTAACTGTGAAGGGGATTCCCTCTCCACTGCCACCACAATCTCCTCCATGCCAGCACATTTCCTCACTCTAGGACTGCCACCCAGGACTGTGACCCAGATCCAAGTATGTGCAAAGCAAGAGAATTGTGCCTCAGCACCAGCAAAGAAATCCCTGCAATCCACCTCTCATCAGTCCCTGAATCTCTCATTGTCTGTGGGACAAGAGCTCTGGAAGCAGCTATGAACACTGCCACCACCATTGCCACACTGGTGCTGATGCCAGGACCAGAACTTGTTCTTTTCTCACCCAGGTCCAACAGAACTTTTCTACTGGCCTTCCAACTGACCTACTTACCTTCCAAATGACCTATTGGCATTTGCCAGTCCAGAAGTCTAGAAAAGCCACAACTGCCATTGATTCAGTCCCCTGAGATCTGCTCTGATTGAACTGTGCTCCTTTCCCCATCCAGTACAGCAGTCCTTTTCAGTCGACCACCCAGATTGTTTTGGACTAGTGATTTATTTCACTCTGTCATTTTTTGGGTTCTTCTGATCTAGAATTTGTTTATAGTCACAGGTATTTGGAGGGGTTTGGGGGAGAACTCAAGCAAGTCACCTCTTTTCTTTTTCTCCTCCATCTTGGCTCCACCCCTCCCTGTTTTTTGTTTTTGTTTTTTATTAAAATTTAGTATTACCCTGAAAGAAATAAAATCATGAGCAGTTGTAGCCTTGTCTGGCTCACTGACCTCAAAAAGAATACTCTGGAGAGGCCTTTTTTTTTCCCCAGGACTATTGCTGCAAATGAGACCTGGTGAACTTATTCCCTCTCCATTCAGTCCCCTCCATTGACTCATTACTTATATCAATTATCTTTGAATTTTTCCTGATCCCTTTATTCTTTGCTTATTTTCTGGGTATAATGATTTTTGTCTGCAGATGAAAGGTAATCTGATTTTTACTGCACAAAAATTGAATATTTGCCACAAAAGAATGTACCACAAAATGGAGAAAGAAGGAAAGAAACTCATAGATCAATGTCCCTAGACTTATTTTGAAGTGATATTGAAGTTCTTTCTCTCTCTCTCTCTCTCTCTCTCTCTCTCTCTCTCTCTCTCTCTCTCTCTCTCTCTCTCTCTCCTCTTTCCTCAAAGAGGAGATTTATTACAATGGAAGACTAAAAATGCTACTAGAATTTTGGTGAGAAAAAAGGATACATCTCTTCCCCCAATGTGTTCACATTATAAGATCATGTCAACCTTTCTAATAAATCATCCCTTAGGGAACCAACCTACCTCTATCATAGGATGTTCACTACTATTGCTAAGAAATCATTATTCTGCCTTATACATTGAAACTTTGGCCCTCATCAGAAATAGTAATGAAAAAAATTATCTCCAAGTAAGAAAGTGGCATAAAGGTAATTAATTAATTTAAAGAAATATGCATGATTGCATAACAAGCTATAACAGCTAAATGATGCCTTCCTATTTTCAGAATGGGAAATTTTAATCTCACTCAAATGTAATCTGTAAGCATCTGAATGAGAATAAAATATGTAGACTTTCATTAAATTCAGCAAAGAATTCTCAAATGTTAAATATATACCAGTTTTAGGAAAAAATTCTGAAAGAAAAAAAAATTTAGTAAAATTTGGCAAGGGTCAGTGTAGACTTGTAAAAGTAATGATAATGCCTCAAACTTCTCAGTTGAGCATTAGTTATGCCAGTATAATGCATACTATCAAATGTTTTCCTTCTCTGAAGGTTTCAAGCAAATTATACAAGGAATTCCCTTGTCCTAGGATTGTCCAAGAACTTAAATAAATAGCAAATAGGGGTGGCCAGGCAGCACAGCGAGTAAGAGCACCGGCTCCAGTGTTGAGAAGACCTGGAGATCGAATCCCGGGCTCAGACACTTAGCACCCACCCAGAAACACCTGGCCGTGTAACCTTGAGCAAGTTACTTAACCCCAATTGCTTAGGGGCAGCCAGGTGGCTCAGCGAGTAAGATCACCGGCTCCAGTGTTGGGACGACCTGGAGATCAAATCCCGGGCTCGGACACTCAGCACCACACCCAGAAATAACTGGCTGTGTAACCTTGAGCAAGTTACTTAACCCCGATTGTTTAAAAAAAATAAATAAATAGCAAATAGTTGGTGAATTTGAACATGAAAAGAGGCAAATATGATCATTTGTTCCTAAATTCACCAAATACTCAATCTTCTAGTTTGAGTCTGCACAGGTGTACTTTGCCTTAAAATTAAAAAAAAAAATAACTGAAGAAAAACAAAATTAAAAATCCTAACTTACAAAATTCATAAATGAGAGACCTTAATATGTACTTTATTTAAAAAAAGATATTTTATATCACAAAATATTCACTTCAGTATTCCTTTATATAACTTCCATAGTATATTTAAAATCTGACTCAAGTTATATTCAGTTTACATCTCATTTTTTACATTTTCAGAAATACATCTCATGGTTAAAGTTCACTTGCATAGTGAAAGATAATTTTCAAGATAACAGGTTACAATGAATAAGCATAAGTGTATTTATTCTAAGAGAAATGTATTCAAGTATCACTTCAAAAGCATTGGACTGACATATGTCATAAATTCAGCTGAAATGTTCTGTTCTTTAACCAGATTTTCAATGTTTATTAAAAAAAATTGACCATGAACAACCAAAAATTGATGCTTTGGCATATTAGACAAATAACAAAATTTTTACTTCATTTTTTTTATTTTTTAAGCAATTGGGCTTAAGTAACTTGCCCAAGGTTACACAGCCAGTCTTTTTTGTGTGGGTGTTAAATATCCGAGGCCGGAACTGATCCTGGGTCCTCCCGACTCCAGGGCCGGTTCTCTTATTCACTGCGCCATATAGCCGCCCCAAGAACATAATTTTTAGATGAAATTATTTGTGTTAACTATCTCTACACTATATAATTATTTAGAGGTTAGAAGACTGCCCCTCAGGGTAATACAAGGTTATTATAAGTAGCTGAGCTGGGACTAAAACAAGGGCATTCTTCCTAGGCTCATACCCACTTCAGCTTACTTAGGGAGGCAGTAATTTAGGTTTGGAAATGGTAGCCTTCAATAAGCAAGTGAGATCCTGCACCCAGGTACAGAGGTAGGATGACTGAGTCTGGGGGGGTTCTTTGGTCCCTGGGAGTGAGGACTTAAGAACTGTTAAGACTGTAGGGGAGGGGTGGCCAGGATAATTGTTCAATTGATTTTATTTTATAATTCAGACCATACCCTAGCTTAAATGAGTGTTAATTTTTACAGAATATCAACAACTTATGACCATAGCATTTGAGAGTTTTATGGGATGGTAGAGATCAGGTAGTCTAATTCTCTTTTCTAGATAAAGGACATGAGGCCCCGTCACATAGATGGGATGTAGAGAGCTAGGATTTGAACCTATGTCTTTTCCCTCCAAATTCAGTACTCTTTCCACTGTATCTCCAAAGAAGTAGCTTTGTGCATACTTATTTTTTCATTAGATTGATATCTAATATCTAATGTGATATCTTCATATGTAAAGTTTTGTTTTTTTATTCCAGATTAATTGCACACTTCCCCACCTTTTTTCTCCTTTACTCCCACCACATTGCAATTTATATACTTTTCTGTTCAAGAACAGTCTCCTCACAGGTAAAGTTAATATACTTAATAATTCCCTCTGGTCACTACACAAAAATAACAAGTCTTTGCTTCTTCTAGTTGAAAACTGTATATTTCTTCTTTTCTAAAATATATTTTCTCAATTTTTTAATATGGTATCTTGTACAGAGCTCGCAATGATTGACATTTCTTAGTGAGTTTTCTAATAGCTTATTATTATTATTATTTTACTTTAAGGACGTAATGGACTCCTATTCATTTCTATCTTCTGAAGACTAAGTTTATTTTCCCCCTGACCAGTTCCTATTCTAGATAGATAAGTTATAATTTTTTTTAAGTTCTTTCCCAAATTATGACATGATATAACATGACATTACATTACTAAAGATATTCAAAGTTATATTTCTCAACATCTTAAGAGGTTTATACAAAGTTCCTCCTCTAATGACATTCAATCAACATTGAGCAAACATTTGCTAAGTGCTTACTAAATACAAATCATTGTGCTAATGACCTTTGTATGAGATATCCATTCAATTTAATTCAACAAACATTTATTAGGTATCTATGTATGCAAGTCACTATGCTATGTAGTAGAGTAGTAGAGAGAGATTGTGTGTGTCTATGTGTGTGAGAGAGGGAAAGAAAAAAGGAGAGGGAGTATGTGTGTATGTGTGTGTGTGTGTGTGTGAGAGAGAGACAGACAGACAGACAGACAGACAGACAGAGACAGAGACAGAGACAGACAGAGACAGAGAGACAGAGACAGAGAGAGAGACAAAGGGAGAGAGAGATGAAATAGTCACTCCAGAGGACACTAAGAGGGAATAAAATAAGTTAAATACATTAATATCAATATAATGATGGTGAATGACCCATGGAGTCCCAGTCTTTAGAACATGTCCATTATGCCTTGCCTAGTTCTAATACACATGTAAACTGGATGTAAATTCCCTTCCTCACTACACCCCACCCACAATCATTACTATTTCAGAACAAAGCCAGTATTCTCTACTTCCTATCAGTCTACTGGATGTTAAGTAAAAGCATTTTCATTGGTCATTGAAACAGAAACGAATGTTCATTTAAAAAAAGAATAAGCAAATACTCTCTTCCTTGATAGGTTTTGAGAAAGAACTGATATAAAGTGTGTGTCTAGATGGAGAGGAAAATAGCTTCACCTAGTCACCATGTATACATGGTGTGTATTCCTTCTCTCCTAATAGTAAATGAATGATTATAATTGAGATGGGAGTACCTAGGCAAATGGTGAGCCTGGGTGATCCAAGAAGGCCATTCAACATTCCATTGAAAACCAGAATTCCTTGGAGTCCATGACATCAGTAGCCAAATGCTGCAAACCTACAGAGTAGCAGCCCTGAGGAGTGGTCTGCTTGAACACACAGAGCAATAAAGGAGCCAGATCAGTTAAGGGAGCAACTCATTGACTGTGCTTGACACATCCAGAAGAGAATCTGGTGGTTCTAAGGCACTGCCATGGACAGGAAGTATCATCTCTCCATAATGGGGATGGGTGAGAATGTTTTATTCTGAACACTTTAAGCCTGAGTTCACTCTTCCCTGAAAGTGAGTAGTATTATAGAGGGAAAAGTATGCTGTGGGCTTTGGAGGAATGCTTCACTTCAGTCCTTGCTATATGTGTCTTATAAATATCTCTTTGTGAATGCTAAATTATGTTAATTGGTTAATTGATTATTGGGGAGCTGTTATGTAGTTAAATGATCATGGGAAACACACCAATGGGAGCATATTTGTGAAAATATTAGAAGCCAGAGCCTGTTAGGTTTACTGTGGTGAAGAGAAATTATTTATTCTCTGGAAACAGCTTCTCACCATAACCATGGGGTTTTGGATACATTAACCAAGAGTGGCAGCTACATTAATAAAACTATTTTAAGAGAAAGAGGATATTAACAACATGAGTGGGGAGAGTCAGGGAAGAAATTGTATTAGAGATAGCCCCTGAGCTTCATTTTGAAAGAAACTTGGGATTCTATAAGGTAAATTTGAGGAGGGAGTACATTTCAAGTCTGGGGAAACTAAGATCCATCTTCCTTCAAGAAATTTACGTAATAGATATATGAAGAGAAAATAGACAAAAAGACATTTTAGAACATAGATTTTATAAGAGAAGATGAAATTCAGTTGTAGTGACAAATGAAGGATTCCTAGAGATGTGGCCTTGAAAGATTTGAATGACAAAAAGGGTAAGGAAGATGCACTGGTAGAGAGGAAAGACATTTCAAGTACAGAGAAGGCATGGGAAAATGAGATGATGTGGGTTGGAAAAGATTGTATGAGTTCAGGAAACAAGAGGTCCAATTTGCTGAAGGACAGAACATCTAATGAAGTGTATCTGCTTAGCCTGCTTTTGAAACAAAACACCACTTTTTTACTCTATTACATTTATCATATTTTTATCATAGCGAGTTAAATTCATTCTAAGTAGTCCTGTGCGTTTAATTAAAACACATCCAAATATGTATCTGAATATACCATTCAGATTAAAAACTAGAACAGATACTAATTTGTTTAACATTTTCTTGAAAACAAGTAGCCAGATGTTGGTGGGAAAAAAATGTAGCTCAAAGAGTGATACAGTTGATCTGAAGATTACCTGATGGATCATCCAAAAAGCACAACAATTATTGGAATAAATACTTTTTCAAAACTATCAAAAATCACACCAATATGTATTGTTGATAAACAATTGTTTTTTGGTGCTGCAGATAACAACTCATCCATTCCATTCTACAAGGTGGCCCTAATGTCCGGACACACAAGAAATCTTGTTAACTGTATATTTTCAAGAAATGGAATGAATTAAATTTTCAAAATTTTGTTTAATTAGCATAAATTTTAGCCATGACAATTTCATATGGAATAAAAGTTTTCATTAGCTATTGGGGACTATTTTCAATATTAATGACATTATTTAATTTAATTAATGAGATTTCCTGTGTGTCTCCTCTATCTTCCTATGAAATTTCATTTATGCTAATTAAATAAAATGTTGTTGAAAATTTCATTCATTTCATTTCTTGAAAATATGCATAATGAGATTTCCTATGTGTCCAGACTTTAGGGACACTCTGTGTGACTCTCTATGTCCTTTCCGAAATTCATCATAGAAAATCCACCCAATGCTCTCACATTCACATAATATGCTAAGGATACCAGTTGAATAACAAAATTGTCTATCTGTTGTCTTCCATTCTCATTATATTGACTGTCCTAATTTGGTTGTATACTTCATTGTAGTATCTTTTGCATTATATCTCACATAATTCTTTGTTTATATGTTTTGTAGCCTGTTTATTCACACAAAATGTGTTTCTGATGGGGTACAGCCTCTGGGAATCCCCTTGAACTCTCTGTGAATCTTCCCACTTGATCTGGGGCTTTGAGCCTTTCATTATAGATATGCCCAATTCTGTTACCCTTAACCTAGCCTAGCCCTCCATTGCCTTTTATCTCTAGATTGTCCTCTGCTACTTCCCACCCTTGATCCTATCAAAACCCCATTTTTTTGGTTCCTGGCATCTGATCTCTAGTCACTCATCCTACTGGCCACACCCATCAAGATCCTCTCTAAGCCACCTCTTCCCCAGACAACTTGGCCAACCCTAGATCCCTCCCACAGACATTCTGTATATAAAAATCTATCTCTACCTCCATTAAGGTGCTCAGATTCAATCTAGTCTAGTTACATTAATAATACAAATATTCAGATTCCTTAGAAGTCTACCAAATATAGTGAATCTTTAATAAATCTTGTTTTTCTTTGGCTGAGAGAAAACTTGAGTTGAATTCCTTTGGGCATGACCCCTGTGCTGTTATTTCAGGATCCCAGCACCCCTAAACCTCAACATTTACACTTTATTTTGTGTGATCCGCAATGTCAGTTCTTTGGAAATGATAGTGGTCCATTACTCTCAACCACAGAATACCATTAAAAGAATATTGTTGTCAAAAAGATTTGCCTTTGTTTTATGGAGAGGTATGGAATCATTAAAATAATGTTGAGATATTTCAATGGCTATACATCCTAGTTGCTTCTTCCTATTTAATTCTAGCTCTAGGCCATTATCTATTTACTTTTCTTTCTAGAAAGGTAGGAGAAACAGACAGACAGACATAGACAGAGAGATAAAAGAGAGATGAATATATTATAAATACCACTATATCTGGATATATATATATATATATATATGGAGTTCTAGATATAGATGCAAATCTATTTACACAGACATGTGTAGATATATCCAGAAATTGAGAAAAAGCAAACATGTAAATAGACCTAGATCTCGACATGGACCCAGACAAACACAAAGATCTTGACAAAGATATAGACACAGACCTAGACCTAGATATAGAGGTATATGTAGACATAGATATATAATATTTTACATACAAAGAAACTGAGATGTAGAGAGGCCAAATGATTTTTTTTAACATTACATAGCTAATTAGTGAGAAAGACTTATGAACATTAGGTCTTCCTGACTTTGGGCCTAGAACACTAACCACTGTGACACCTAGCTGCCTTCTCAATTGTCTACTATAATTTAGGTAAGGAGAATCCTAACACAGAAGTGAAATAGTTTGTGTGTATACACATACACACAGAGACACATACATATATACATATACATATATACCTATATGCATATACATACATATATACATATACACATATATGTAAATGCATATGTGTGAGAAATAGTAGAAAGACCAATTTGGATGAATGGTACTGCAAATGAGAGGTAGTGATATGTAATTAGGTCAAGATAGGTTGGGTCCAGATTGTAAAAGGAATTAATTGCTAAATGGAACAGTTTATATGGAAATAATGGGAGCTGGTATAGTTTATTGGATAGGAGAAAAACGTGACCAGATCTGTGCTTTTGGGCAATCACTTTGGTAGCTGTGTGAAAGACAAATTCTAGTGGAGATGTGCTTGAGGCAGAGAGAACTATTTTGAAACTTTTGCAGTTACTTAGGTGAGAGGTGATGAGAGCCTGGACTAGGATAGTTGTTGTGTGACTACAGAGAAGGGGATGGATGTAAAAAGTGTTTTGGAAGTAGGAATGGAATAATTTGGTAACTTGTATTGAATCTCCTTAAGCTAAAAGTAATTTCCCCATATGTTAAGAAGGGGGTCAAACTCACTATGTTCTTTACCCATGTGATGAAGGAGCATAACTTAACATTTCACTGTATGCAAAAAGATTTCTGTATGTTCCTGCATGGAGGCTGATGGTAGTTAGGGGGAAAAATTAGTTTTTAGACTTTCTGTAGTTTTAAGTATTAATAATTTTTTAATCTTTTGTTTTATTAAATAAAATCCATATTTCATGTCTTCTTAAGTCTGTACATCCAAAGAATATGACGGCCTCACTTTAGAGAAAGTTCCATATATCAACTGTTCTGAGGTGCTAGTGAATGGGAAAAAGAAAAGAAGAAAGATTTTGTGTGAAGCCTGAAAAATCATACTAAGATATTTGTGTCAGAAGGGACATACTGACTCTGGGATTATACGGGCAACATATGTACAGCACCTATAATGGTAAACTAGTAATATTAACAACTGAAAATTTTGTGCTACTCGGAGACAATATTTTTTTTAAAAGAAAACAAAATTGCCCTCATAAAAGTATCTTCTGTATATGTTTTTTTTATTTATAACAATAATTCACTTTTATATATTTTATAAGAATTACATAAGGTGTTTTCATGGCAACAATATGGTAAGTTGGGAATTGCACTGTGAAAATTGCTTGTGAAAAACAAAAAAAAAACATGAGTGGTTGCAATGATCTAGAAAGAAAGAATAGTGATTTTGAAAATAAGATGAAAAGCAATAATAAAAATTATGGATGTTCCAGAAAATGTCATTAAAAATGTGGTTAATATAAACTATAAGAAACCATAGAGCAAATTTTCCCAGAAATAATGGGATGCAAGAGGCAAAGGCCCAATCAAGAGAATCCACACAAGTTTCAGTAAATATAGCAGAGTAATGGGAACAGAATAAAACAACCTACCACACAAAGTTTATACCAACAATCCCAAAGAAAATACCGGACTGACTAATATTGAAGAAATATACTATAGTGCCTCTATATATTCCATGTCTTTGTAAGAACCCAAGAACCAGAATGTAGCATACACTATGGAAAGGGTTATCCAGAAAAGATACAGTGAAAACAGCATATAGATGTCTTCCAATTTGGACCAGAAACTCTCTAAGGCCCCTTTGATTTCTTACCACTGGGAAGGAGAAAGATTGTAATTAAGAGGCACAAGGGTGATCAGACATCCAGGGTATCAAACCTGGTATGGGAATGAGGGAGGGAAGGAATAGGAAAAAACAGTGCTCTGATACTAGACCTGGAGATGGGATCTGGCAAAACTCTGACCAAGAAGAGAGCAATCAAAATGAAAGCCTAAAAGGATATGAAAGCATGAAAACACTCGCATAGGCAGTGGGTGGATATAAAATCTTCCAGCACTCCTAGGAGCAGGACCTTAGATAAAGATTAAATTAAAGCTCATCATTCTATTCAAATGTGCCAGAGTTGGAAGAGCCTGATCCTAACACAAAAATCTCAATTTAGGAAGTAAATCTGAAAATATAAGTAAACACAAGAAAACGTTTCTAATAAAGAAATATTATGAATCCAGAGGAATAAAGGAGATTAATTAGTGGGAAGAGAATAACTCTACAAAGACTACAATCTGAACTTCTAATACTCTTATATGATGAATATAAAATGTAATGATCATACAATAAATAGAATGAGAATTGTAAAGAATGGGAATGGTAATAAAATAGTACATTATGAAAAGCTCTAAACCATTTTTTTTTAATTACAGAGATTTTTTTTTACAAAATTACCATCTGAGTACACTAAATATAAATAAATGATTACATGAAACAAGAACAAAATCAACAAACTATAAAAGAAAAGAAAATATAAGTTCTGTCTTACTAAAAATAGCTAGTTTAGCTAGCAAAGATCAAAAAGATAATGTGAAAATTATTAGATTTCTACAATTAAAAATGATAGAATATTTCAAAAAGCTGTAAATAAATACCTCCTGGATCTAATGGAATGAAAGGGAAAAAAAATTAAAATAGGAAGAATCCATTGATTATATCCTTAAAGAAACTTCAAAACAAAAATTCCCAGGAATGCTATAGTCAAAATTAAGAGCTTTTAGTCCAAAGAAATACTTCAATTAGCCAGAAAAAAAGAAAAGGTTCAGGTACCAAGGAACCACAGTGAGGATAAAATAAGACCTGGCAGCCATGATTGAAAAAAGAAAGGACATATTGAATTATCATACCCTTGGTGGAAAAAAAATTGCAGCATAAGAACTTTTTCTTTTGTAAAACTCATCTCAATTCTACAGAAATAAATAGATATTTGATCAGATAGAAGTCTTCCAAGATTTCCTGTTGAACAATCAGAGTTGAGTGGAAACTTGAATGCAAACATAAGAATAAAGAGAAACTTTGGTATATAAATAAATTTGATCAATTCGAAGAAGCTGTATGATGAGGAAGTACTTACATTCTAAACAAAGAAGGAACGAGTGTCCCTTCAGAATCCTAATGTTTTCAAGAAAAATAGAATAATTTGAATAAATAAATAGAGGTGCTTAAAAGTCATTGTTCTGCTTACATGGTCTCAAAGATAAGAAATGGAAGAAAAAACATAGTACAGAGTGTGGAACTTACTATTTCATATATTTATAGTGCACATGAAGAAGAGTATACAAACATAATAGAGAGTTTTAGGTAATGTGTATCACAATATCTCATTTTGAACTTCAGAAAAAGAAGCAAAATTATGTTCATATCTAATGAAATCAATTCATAGAATTACTATAAGGAGAGCAATTAACATCTTTAAATGTTTGTAGATTGAAGGCTTTCATTTATTAAAAAAAGGACAATGCACAGTAAAATAAACATGTTATCAAGTGTTACAAAAAAGTTTAGTAGTGGTTCAGAGGATGGCAAAATAATATTTTTCTCTAGGGATCATGTAAAGTTTATATATTTAAGGAGTCATTTAACTGACCTTAAAAGATTATTCAGTGAGAAAAAGATTTAGATCTACATGAAGACTCAATAATGTCATATGGAAAATAAATAATAGGTCTCAGAATTAATCATATAAATAACAAATAAGTACATGAAAGAGAATGATGAGAATTCAAAAATATATCACAATTTAAGCAAGGCATTTTTAAAACCTCTTAGGGAAATGTATATATCCTTGAGAACATACATTAGCAAAATATAAAAGAGAGGATGAATGAACTGCAAATGTAATTTACAAAAGAAAAAGAAAATCACAATAAAATATTCACAGAAGAGGAAACAGAAAATTGTCAAAGTCCAAAGAAATAGATAAGATAGAAAAAATAAAAACTGATAAGCCGACTTTCAAAGCTCCCTCCCTGAAAGAATTAAGAAAGTTAATTCCTCTTTAGTTGGCCTCACTTAAAAGATGGAACAGATCAACTTAAAAAGTTTTTAAATAAGCAACATAGAAAGAAAAGAGGCAGAAAATAACTAAGAATGGTGAGAACTTAATATATGAAGCTGTCACAAAACTAAAAAAAAAAATAAAAGAAAATATCATCTACAAAAATATAAATTGACATAAAACCAAATTGGCATGATACCAAATAGAAATCTGAATGGATTCCATTTCAAAAAAGCAAATTAAAATAGCTGGAAAGTAACTACCAATGCAAGGGATGGGGAAAAGGAAAGGCCCCATCAAAATAGATTTATAGGAAAGATAATACCTGTTATAATTATTCTCAAACACTGACCAAAAAAACGCTATGGGGGGGCGCGGGGTCAAGATGGTGGGTAGAAACAGGACTTCCACAGGTGCTCTTGTTTCCACCTCCTCCAATTCATGTAAAAGGTGATTCAGAACAAACTTTGGAGCTATAGAACAAAGAAAATGACAGAGAGACACGAACCTCCTGCTGAGGACAGCCCCAAAGGCCAGCAGGAATGGGCCAGCACAGCTCTCTGGGAGCCCAACCCAGTCCCCTTGAGCCAGAGATTTTAGCCTCAGGGCAGCCACAACCAGCCACCAGATGGAGGAACTTCAGATCAACAGCAGCTATGGCAGATTTCAGAATTATTAACACATAGATGTTAAGGACAAAGTGAGAGGTCAGTGCAGTGTCAACTTTGGGATACAGAAGTTTAGAAGTGTGGTCCAGCCTTTATCCCCTGGAGGGAGAAGCTGCTGAGATGCCATAGCCATGTAGCCACCACAATATGGAAGCTTCAGGTCCTGGCCTGCAGATTGTATGGGGTCCACATGACCAGTCTGAGGGGTAATTGCACTTGCTTTAACCTGTTTGGATCTGGATTGTTGTCTAGGGTGGAGGTCCTAGGGTGTGTGCCCAGCTTGCCAGAGCCTGTGGAGGCTTCAGAGAGGGCACCCAATTAATACCTTTGGCAGCTGAGGAAACCCCAGAAATTTGGGACAAAATTCCCCTGTGAGGTAGCAAAGTCCTACTGTTGCAAAAAGCTCAAAAGTCAAGTACTTGAGTGGCAATGTTACAAAATATTACAATAATATTATTACAAGCATAAATATTATTATTTACAAATATTACAAGCAGCTAGGAAGAAACAATTTCAACATTGTGGAAACACAATCAGGATAACACAGGATCTGGCAGCTTCTATATTGAGGGATCGAAGAGCTTGGAATATGATATTCTGGAGGTCAAAGGAGCTGGATTCAAAACCAAGAATCACCTACCCAGCAAAATTGAGTATCATGTTTCAGGGGAAAATATAGTCATTCAGCGGAATAGAGGACTTTCAAGCATTGTTGATGAAAAAAAACAGAATTGAATAGGAAATTTGACATTTAGATACAAGAAGCAAGAGAAGCATGACAAGGAAAACAGCAAAAATAAATCATAAGGAACTTATCAAAGTTGAACTACTTACATTCCTACATGGAAAAATGATAATTGTAACTTATAAAACTTTTCTAAGTATGAGAATAGTTGAAGGGAATAAATATGTGTGTGTGTGTATACACACATATATATGTAACATACATATATATCTATATAGGTGGGCATATGGGTGTATAAATATATATGTGAGTGTGTGTATATATGTGTACAGGTATATATATATACAGAGGGCACAGTACCAATTTAATAGGAAAGGATGATACTTAAAAGGTGAAATTAAGAGGTGAGACAGGAATATAATGAGAGGAGATGGGGAGAGACAGAATGGAGTAAACTATCTCATATAGAAGATGTAAGGGAAAATGGTTACAATGGAGGGGAAGAACAGGAAGGCAAAAGAGAATGGATCGACCTTATTCTCATTAATTTGGCTTTCATAGGGAATGACATACACCCTAAATAGGGTATCTCACCCTACAGGAAAGTAGAAGGGAAGGGTATGAGAGGGAGGATAGTGGAAAGGAAGGCAGGCTGGGAAGGAGAGAAGTTGGAAGCACCCACTTTTGAAAAGGGACAGGATCAAAATAGAGAATAGAACAAGTGGGAGGTGGGATAGGAAGGAGGGAAATATAGTCAGTCTTTTACAAAATATCCACTATGGAAATGTTTTGCATAGCTTCACATGTACAACCTACATTGAATTGCTCATCTTCCCAGTAAGGTTGGTTGACAAGGGAGGAAGGGAATGAATCTGGAATTCAAAGTTTTAAAATCAAACGTTTAAAATCAAACCGTTTAAAACAAAAAACCCTCTCAACATACATTTATGAGATAAATATATTTTTAAAAATGTGGCTTATCTATGTTTCCTTTCTATTTTTATCTACAATTTAAAAATATAATAGGTCAATACAAAAGACAAGACATAGAAGACCCAGAAATGACTCTCAATAACTTATTTTTCATATAGCAAAAAAATATGAAGTATGTCTAGCTCAATATTTTATACCATATACTGTAATAAACTCAAAATAGTATACAATGAATATGGAACATAGGTTATAATAGTCATACCATAGAGAATATTAAAAAAAAAGATCAGATACCTGCCATAGTTATGGGGAACATATTATTAACCAAAGGAATAGAGGTGATAACACAACAAAAAAGAGGAAATATAGTTTCAAATACAAAGTCTGATTTTTTTTACAAACATGAAATTAATGTATCATAAAAAATTGTAAGTATTTTTTTGGAACAAAAACAATTAAAAATTATTTCTTAAAAGGGTCTAATATCCAAATAATAATCTAAGTACTACCAACAAAAGTGAGACTAAAAACTCTTGCCCAGATGATAATGATATGAATATGACATGATATGAGTAAACAGTTCTTGGAAAGAAGATCTGCAAAGTACTAACAAACATCTACAGATGACCAGATATGTAACAATAAGAAAAAATACACATCAGAAGCATTGGAAGGTTTCTCTTCAAATCCAGCAAATTAGCAAAGTTGACAAAAGATCTAAATAGACATTAATGGGTTGTAGAAACAAAGATTCTCTAGCACATTATTGGTGGAGCTATCAACTGGTCCAACCATCATTGAAAACAATTTGTAATTATCAATCAGCAAGCAATTAAGTGCATTCTGTGTGCCAGTCACTATCCTGGCTGTTGAGGTTGTTAAAACAAAAATAAAATTGTCTCTACCCTCAAGGAACCAAAAATTTATTGAAACCTTTTTTACCTTTGACGCAAAATCCCCAATGAGAGTAAGTTCCCACATACACAAAAATTTTTATAACAGCATTTTTTTTGTAGTAGCAAAGAACTGGAAATGTAAGTCAATGACCACCAATTAGGTACTTGATAAACAAGTTGTGGTACTTTGTTGTAACAAATATTATTTTAGTGTAAGAAATAATGAAGTTACAGTTTAACATGGGCCAGCTTATGCGAACTGCTACACAGGCACACAAACACAGAGTGGAAACAGAAAATCAATATTCATAATGCCTATAATAATGAAATTTAAAAGAACAGCAACAATAAAAATCAAAACTGAATACTGCTTTTGCAATATCCAAACTTAGCCTTATATGAGATGTGAGAGTATAGCTCTATGCAGATGTGGAAAACTCAATTTTAGAAAATTATATATAATGCCAAAATTTGTCTATGAGCTAGTCTTTTATTTTCTGCAATGTTTCCCTTACTTCTTTTTAAAAAATGTTTATTATAATTGAGACTTCTTTAAAAGGAGTGGGACAGGAGCTCTATGAAGAAATTAAGATGACACAAGAATATAAATATTAATACAATTTTAAATATGTTAGTTGTCTATAAAATGAAGATAAAAATATCCATATGCCTAGTTCCAAAAATTAAATCATAAATCATTATAAACAGGATGTAAATATCAGATTGCTAATGTAATGCATAGGACATTTACACAGAAAAACTCCAAGTTTAGCATACCATAATCAAAATCCCAAATTTGAAAGTATGGAGATATTACACAATATTTCAGTGTGATGTAACAGCAAGCACCCTAGCATACCCAGGATAGCTGCCCCAAAGCAAAACCTCACCTCAGAGGGATATATAAACTTCTCCAGGGTCAGAGAACATCACAACCTGTGTGACCCACTGCCTAATTACAAAGTAACAGAAGGTGGGCCTTCCTGAAAAAAAAAAAAAAAACAAGCCTCTCCTAAGCAATCTTCTCTTGTTGGGCTCCAAGTGAGGCCCATTAAGGGGCTGAGAAGATCTTCAAATTCCCTTACCACAGCAGGTGAGTATAGAGATATTGCAAAGAAAAAGCAATAACATGATCAAAGGCCTGGAAATAGGAAAGGATTATACAAGTCTAAAGAAATATAGATTATTTGAGGACAGGATTACTCACTGGATATGATTGGGGAGAATATTTAAAGAAATTAAATGGGGCTCTGATCATTAGTAAACTTGAACTGTAGGACAATTTTACATAATATTTTTCATTACTCCCAAAATGTATGATTAGGGCTAAGCTTCCAGATGTTTAACCTGACAGAATCTTATAGAATGGATCAGAGAAGGATAACACTAAAGTTAGGTACACCATTCAGTAGGATGTTGTGATCACCCAGATGAGAGGTGAAGATCTTTTTAAGGCAGTTTCAGTATGAATTAAAAGATGAGACTTGATAGATTGCCAAAGTGGAATGATTAGTACTTTGTAATTATTGTATGCTAGAAATTCCAGGCTATGTTTTGAATGTTACTAGGTGGTCAGTGTTAACTAACTAGAAGAAAGACCAATGAATATACAGTCATAATAAATAGACACTAATTAATGGATCATTCATTGGTACCTAATATGTAGCAGTCATTGTCTTCTAAGAATTGGAGATACAAACACAGAAGGGCAAGAGTATCTACTCTCAAAGGAAATTATATTTTAATGGGTAAAAACACAACTTTGAACCTATTATGGATAATGTTCTATGCACTAGTTGGGGCAAGAGTCCTAGCTCTTTCAATAACTTTTGAACAATAGCTCAATTAGAAAAATAATCCATTAATTAGATAGGAGATTTTGTCCAATTTCAGCCTTTCCATGAAGCTTTTCATTTCTATTTTACTTATTTTTAATAAAATTGATCAAGGTAGATCTGTAGGTATGCCTTTTACAAATTGGCAACATAGATAAAAATAATTGAGAAAATGTTATCTTTTATTTTTTGATCTGTGTACTTTTATATACTAATATACTTCTAAAATCTAAATAAAAAATTGATGGAATATAATGAATTATTATATTACACTTAAAAACTAATCAGGAAAAATCAAGACTTTTCACTCTATCAGATTTCAGGTGAACTAAAAGAAAAAAATTCCACTTAGTAAAAGATAAACTAATTTGGCCAAATACATTAGTATTGTTCACTGTTCATTGTATATATATACACATACACACAATCAATTCAGTGAGGATATAGAGAAAAATAGTATGGTACCATCCCTTGAGATAATGATCATTAAAAAAGATGATTGTCTTTCACAGTTCAGAGAAAGAAAATCCATTCACATGCCAATTCCAATTATAAATCACATCTTCAGCTTGCAGTTTAAATGTAAAGTAGTCAAAACATTGGTTGATTAAGCACTTAAGTTTTGTGAAGCAGACTTCTAGAAGGGGAGCTTAATCACATTAGTGCTACAATAGTAAATAGTAATTTCCATTTACAGCCTATTAATAAGAAAAAATGGAGAAAGCAAAACAAAACAAAAAAGCAAGCATGAATAAAATGTTTCTCAGCAAAAGAGTTTAAGTAGCAGTGTATATCCTCATTGATCAACACCGATAGTCATATTTTTTTTACGTCTAACACCCTAAAGAGTAGAGGCAAAAGGAAATGCGAATAATTAGAGGAGGGAAATTTGCAGTTTTATGATTCTTTATTCCCAAAAAATTCACTTTGATATATTTATGAGTAAGTCTGAATTCAAAACATGCATATATTGATGATTCAAAAACCAATAAAAAAAATCATTGTTCCCTAAGACAATTCATCTCCCAAACTATTTATCATCATTATTGTTTATTAAAATGAGTCAACAATGTAACTTTTTGGCCAATATAAACAAAAGCCACTATTCAAAAAGTGGGAATAAAATGGCAGATCTTTCTTATGAGCTTTTAGGAGGACTTGGACAAAAGTCATTTCACCATTAGATAGCTCAGGCAACTCCACTGCCTTAAGATCATCATTTACAGATACGTTTCCAAAGTGCACAACGGGAGAGAATTTTTACATAGAAAGAAGGGAGCTTCCCCTAGAGGAAATCCGTGTTCTGTAATTCCAATAAATAAACAAGCAAATGAATTAAGGAGAGAAAAACAAGCAAAGAATTACATGAATAAACAAATGTCTGTATATACACATATGTATATATACATATATAGGTATATGCTATTATAATACTTGTGATCTCTATTTCATGACAAAGTAATTTGTTTTGTTTGACTTACTCATAATATTCCTCATCATGTACCTAAATTTCTTAGATCGTGGTATTTAACTTTTTCAGAATGACTATGGAAAAATATTATTTTTTTCATAAAATTTATGGATTTTTTTACAATATTCAATGAACCAAATACATCCATTTGTCCAGTAAAGAAGCAGCTTTGGCATGATTACTTTATACTTTTAGAGCAAGCTAGAAATACTCTTGGGGTCAAATAGGTGGCATGATAGATGTTGAGTCAGGCAAAACCTGAGGATAAGTCCAGTCTTAGATACTTACAAACCATATGACTCTGAGCAAGTTACTTAACCTCTATTTTCCTCAACTTCCTAAACTGAAAAATGGAGTTAATAATAGCACCTACCTCCCAGGCTTGTGGTGAAGATCAAATGAGAAAATAATTGTAAAATGCTTAGCATGGAGTCTGGCTTATATTAAGTGCCATGAAAATGTTAGTTATTATCATGATTGATGTTATTATTATTATTATTATTATTATTATTATTATTATACTGAACAGGGAAAGCAATGAATGTACTTTTTATCCATGTTCACCTGAATTATTCACAAAGATTGGTCATGCTCTAGGACATAAAGTATAACGGCAAAAATTTAAACACTGGATTTATAAACCACAATGTAATAAAAACTAATAATCAACCAGTGAAATAAGATCAAAAGATACATGCCTAGTTCAAGGCTAATGAAGGAAGTTAAATAATTCTCAGGTCACAGATCAAATTCTAGAAACAATAAAAAATTAAAGATAATGCCTACTTAAGTGCAACATATAAAAATTTATTGGATACAGCTAGTTCACAGAGGCAGTTTTTATTTCTGAACAGCTATATTATTAAGAGGAGATAAATGAGTTTGCAGCTAAATTAGAAATTGAGAGAATTAATGTACCAAAAGAAAATGCAAAACAAGAAATCAAAACAATTAAAGGAGAAATTAACAAAAGAGAAAGAAAACATTTGAATTAATAAATACATTTTTAAAGACCAACAAAAATAGTAAATCCTTGGCATATTTCACCAAAGAAAAAGCAATAGGCCAGACAAAATAATCAATCAAATTAAGGGAGTTCAAATAAAGGCAGACATTACATTCAAACAAAACAATTTTTAAAAACAGCAGAAAAAGAAAACAAATGTAGATAATACAATTAAACCAATATCAGAAAAAGAAGTTGAGCAGACAATGAAATGTCACATAAAAAAGAAATCAAGACTAAATGAACTATCAAGTGGATTCTATTCTATAAGAAAATTTTAAAGTAAAAATGAAAATAAAAATATGTGCTCTGTATTTTTTTTAAATAGGAAAAAAATTAAAAGGCATCCCATCTACCTTTTTTCCTATGAGACAGATACAATCCTGATCTCCAAACTAAATAAATATAAAGCATTATATAAATATAATATAAAGTACAATGAAAAGGGTGTTGAATTTGGAGTCAGAAGACCTGTGGTTGAATCTCAGACTTCACACATACACACTTTTTATACCATGGACAAGTTATTTCATTTCTCTGGGGCTCAGTTTCCTTTTTTTGCAATGTGAAAGAATAGATGACTTTTAAGGTTCCTTTTAACAATAATTCTCTGATATATTTTGACATGATAAATTTTAAAAATAGAACTATAGATAAATATTACTGAGGAATATGGATACAACAAAAACATTAAATAAAATCAAGAACGTAGAAGACAGCAAGGAGGCATACAAAAGATTGGAGAATGTATTTTGTTCTTGTTGTTTAGTCATGTCTAACTTCATGACACCATTTGGAGTTTTCTTGGCAAAGATATTAGAGGGACTTGCCATTTCCTTCTCCAGCTCATTTCACAGATGATGAAGTGAGCCACAGTTAAGTGACTTGCCCAGGGTCACACAGCTAGTAAGTGTGTGAGAACAGTTTTGAACTCAGGAAGAAGAGTTTTCCTGACTTCAGAGCCAGTGCTCTATCCACTGAACCACCCAGCTGCCCTGAGTGTATTTAAAGCAGGACAATGATGTGAGACAGACCAGAATAGCAAAGGAATCAGTTTTGGGTGCTCATCATTTAAATGGTAAATGAGAATATTCCTTCCCTGTTTAAAACAGAGACTTTTGTTTCAGGCCCTGATACATTGCAACATGATGTAAGCCTCTATTAACATCAAATTAAGCCTCAGACCAAGCTGTCATGTCTTGATCAGAAAGGGTAGGTACTCCAGCCCAGACAACTCTTTGCCAAAGTGATTTTTCTAAAATGTAATTCAGATCATATAATACCCCTATTCATTAGATTAAATTTACTTTCTATTACTTCTAGGATAAATTTATCATGCACCAAGCTCTTATGACTCTGCACAGTTCTATATAGGATGAACAACTCTGTGATGTTGCATACCATGTATATGAAGAGAAACATAATTGCTGAATGTCTGAGAGACCCTAGAAGAAAGACAGGAAGAAGAAAGAAAAGCAGAAAAGTGGGCAATGGAGATAAGGCAAAAGATAGCCATTGAGTGGATACTAGAAGCCTCAGAGAGAAGAAATACAGCATCCCTACATGCTGCCTTTTTTCCCCTAGGGCCTATGCTCCAAGTGACTGCTGAGAGTATACTTCTCAGTTTAGATCATTATTTTCTTAGTTGAGTTGAAATTTCATCTTGTTGCTAAATTGTAGAGTTGCTTACTCTTCTGTATTCTATCACCTAAAGTAATTTTTATAACAACTGATTTCTATCTTCCTGCTTCCTTTATGTTTATGATCATCTTCTGTATAATGGGTGCTTGAGAGAGAAGTTGACTAAGATTAAACTAAAAGTACTTTCCGACCTAGTGTGACCAAACAAATTAGCTTTTATCCTAAACATCAAAAGAACATTGAAACCTTATACTTCAAATACCAAATGTGTGATAGTTATAATTCTAGTCAAATATTCACCTTGTAGATAGAAGAGTAAAGGAGTGATCACCAGGCATTGATTATCTTCCATACTCTCCACAGAAGTGGAAATCACTGTTTCACTGGGGATCAAAACTATTTAAAATCTTTGTTACACTTTGACCTATGTGACTTGGACCAAACTATTTGTAGGAGTTTATCCACAGGAATATTTTCTCACTGGTTGCCTTTCTTGCAAGAAATTTTTTGGCTATATATAAATTTTTTGTTTAGAATTTCACAGCCAGGCCCCTTCATAACTTTCCAACCTTCTTATATTTACTCCTCTTCATACATTCTACGACTGAGATATCCTATTTCTTGCATATGACACTCCATCTCCCAAATCTATAATTTTTGACTGGCTGTTCCTCATGCCTAAAATACTTTCTTCTTCAATTCAACCTCCTTGGTTCCTTGAATTCTTACAAGACTCAACTTAATTCCCACCTTTTTAAAGAGACTTTTCCTGGTCACCTCTCCATCATACATACTTCTCACTGTTTGTGCTTTCCCTCTGAGATTACTTAACCATTGACCCTGGTGATATACCTAGGTACACAGAAGACAGAGCATTGAACCTGGAGTCAGGAAGACCTAAGGTTAAATATAGTTATATGAATACAGTTTATTGTAATTATTATTGTTACCTTGCATGTACATAGTGATTTGAAGGTTATTTCTCTCTTTAGAGAGTTCCTTGAAAACATAAACCATAGCTTTGCCATTTTGCTTCCCTAACACTTAAGATCGTGCCTGGAACATAGTAATGATCTAATAAATACATTCTAAATGACCAATAGGAGACCTTCTTCCTTCCAAAGAAACCTAATATATTGTAGTTAACTCAGAGTCCACCCTTAATCACTGTGACCACACCATAAACCTTTGATACTTGAGGGAAAGTGGGAGCTTCACACTAATACCTACTGTTCTGTGGCCTACAGAACTCTCTTGAATCCAAAGTTCAGAATGAAACAATGTGTGAAGGTGATAATCAGGTGACCACCTTGGTTTTCTATATTGAGGATGAAGCTATCAAGGACAATATTATGCTGAATATGGTGAAGGTTACTGATATCCTGAAATAAAAGTTCAATTCAAAAAAAGTATAAATGATGCAATTAATACCTGTGCAATGTCAATCTTAATGTACATATCTGTAGTTGAAAAATTGACCATAAAAGATTTGGGAGATATACTAACAAAATCCATTATAATAATGATGAAACACGGAATTACTCAAATTAAGTAAGCTACAGAAAGAATAAAATATTTTGTCAAAAAAATTTTTTAAATAAGAGTACTAGGATATTTTAGATTATACAATATGTAAGTTAGAAACCTACAGATGCATCTTTGGAACAATACATCATCACAATATTGAGCAGCAATTAGAGCCCTAGACCCAGAGTTAGAAAAACCCGAGTTCAAATTTGTTCTCAGAAGCAACCTAATATCTACCTTTCTAAGCTTCCTGAACTGAAAAATGGAGATAATAATAATCATCTCCCAGGGTTGTTGTTGTGAGGATCAAATAAGATAATACTAACAAAACATTTAGCACAGTTCCTGGCATAAAAGAAAGACAATAAAATTTTTCTTCCTTCCTTTCCTATTTTATTCTTCACTTTTTCTATTTCTTCCTCCATCCCTCCCTCCCTTGTGCCTTTCCTTCTTCTCTCCCTCCCTTCTTTTTTCCTCTCTCTGCCATTTCATTTTTCTCCCTCTTTCTTCCTCCCTTCCTTTATACATTTCCTCCTCCCTCCCTCCTTTTCTTCCTTCCTTCCTCCATTTCCCCTTCCCTCTCTTCCTTTTTTCTTTCCTTCCTTCCAAAATGAATAGTTAAAGTTAAGTTCTTATCATTGGATTTGTTGAAAGTAAATCAACTAAGTTTAAGCCAAAATAAAATTTTAACTAATATCCAAGGATGGAATCAAAAGAGTCACAACATCTAAATCTGATTAGCAATATTATTTATTACCTGTTCTTAACCATTCCCATTCTTAGGGAACATAACTTCTTCACCTGAACCCCATATTTCAGTGTGTTCCTTCCATGACACATCATCCTGCCCCTCATGCTGAGTGAGTTTTTTTTTTTTATATTTGTAGGGAGGAACCAGTCTCTTTATGTTTACATCTACTATGTATGCATGATTTTTTTTGCTAGTTTGCTGTACTGCATAATAATACAATTTTTGTTGTATCTGCTTCCCAAGTACCAATTTCCTGTTGATTTCTGAAACTAGGTTTTTGCTTTAACCCAAACTATGAGGCCAAATCAAGTACAGACAAAACAATAAGAGAGCTCATAGTATATTTCTCACAAGATATGACCTACTGTCAACAATTATATATAAAATTGCATTTTATATATAATATAAATATAATGATATAGTTATAAATATATAAATATAAAATAAATATGTAAATATAAATAATATAATAATAAAATTATATATAAAAAATTGTCTTTCAAAAAAAATCTCAGATGACAAATATCCACATTAAAGACAGGGACCCTGAAATATCCTTTACAACTCAACTAAGAAGGGTATAATGAGCAGAATTAAGATAACATTGTACAGAGTTACCACAATATTGTTCTAAGAACAACTTTGAATAACAAAATCATTTTGAGTATTATAATTACTACAAATCACCTACAAGCTGTGAACGAACATGTTATCCACAACCAGGGAAGTTACTGATGAATAGAAGTATGTACAGTATAGTTTAACATACTTATATATGTATATATTATATATGCTATTTATTATATAGTTTTTACAAAATTAGTAAATGGCATGAAATGGAAATTCATGCTTTCATATTAAATTACTTTTATGTTGTGCTTTGTACATGGAAATGTTTTCTTTTTTTCTTTTTCTATTTAAGTTAAAAATGATTAAAAATAAAATAAAATAATTCAACCAATAACCAGAAAAAGGAAGGAGTATTATCACATATCAAGTTCTTGTTCATAATCTTCCGGATATAATAATGAACCATTAAAACTTAAAAACATTCTTAACATATGTTACCATATAAAGAAGCACAATCTACAAGCTACATAGAAGGAAAAGCTTTCAGAAAATAAGCATCTATCAGAAGTCAAAAACAGTGCAAGCAGGTGTACTGTAATACCAAGCAAAGGCAACTTCCCAGGTTCAAAATACCAGCATAGGTGCTCTCTATTTTATTAAGTGACAAACCAAGAACAGAGAAGATTAAAACATGACATCATTCAAAATACAGCATTTACTAAGCGAGATTAAATAATCTCCAAGTACTACCCCACCCCAGGACCTTCCAATCATTCAATCAATTACAAAGTCTCTGTTCTAAATATTTCTCCACCCCTAGGCTATACCTTAATTAAGTCCACCACAAAGCCCCTCTTCTCAAATGGAGATTAGTTTCCAAACATAAGGTCAAAAGTTCCCCACCCCTTGATCACAATTGAATCTACCCCAGAGTTACATCAAGTTTAAACACAGCACTTAATACCCAAATGGAGGTCTTTTCTTCATCTTGACAGGAGGCAAGTTCTCAGCAATCTTAGTTCCTGGGGAGACAAGGCTTAGCAAGGCCATAAGATACATTGCCAATCCCTTCATGAATTTATCCTCTGTCTGTAGAACAGTCCTAGAACCCCTGAACACATTAGCAAAGCCCTCTCCCAGGATTTCTGTAAACATACAACCAGAAAATCCTTCTTCAGGGCTTCTGAACCAACAGAAAGGCTCCCAGACCCCTGCAACAACAGCACTGTCCTTCACCAGTGGACAGTATTCATTCTGTCTGCAGGACAGTCTCCAGACCCCTGCAACAACAGCACTGTCCCTCACCAGTGGACAGTATTCACTCTCTGTCTGCAGGACAGTCTCAGGGCTTCTTAACCAAATGCCAGGTTCCAGGACTTCTTCAACAGGACAGTCTTTCACCAGTGGACAAATCTGGCAAAATCACATCAAAACAGACAGACAACGTACCAGCAAAACAGCCATGTCTCCTCAGTACTTGGCAGCTCAGGGGGCAGGTCTCAAAAGTCCAGGGCAATTCAAAGCGGCCACCAGCAATTCTCTTAGTCTCTCTCTCTCCACGAGGTGCTGCTTCCAAAAAGATCTTCCGCCTCTCTCTTGTCTCTCCAAATCTACGTCACCAGCTCCTCCCAGTTCAGGACTTTCTTTTCACATCAAAAAGTCCATCCCACAGGTGGGATTAACAAGCTCTGGGTTTTAACACAATCAATTTGAAAACCAAGCCAATACAGGGGAATCTTTAAATGCCATTACTATCACAGCAGGATAAAGTAAACTCATTCTTGCTGTGAGGATTGCCACTATAGTTGCACCAATGATATTTTCCAATTAATTTATATGCTAAAATTTGTATCCAACTGAAAAAAGTAATGATTCTTATACAGCTTTGCAATAGTCCATAGAAAAGCAAAGATGAAATATAGATTGTACATGTGTAGCTATGCAAAACAGTTCCATAGTGGATATATTGTGAAAGACTGACTATATTTTCCTCCATCCTGCCCCACCCCCCCACTTGCTCTATTCTCTACTTTGACTCTGTCCCTTTTCAAAAGTATGTGCTTCCAACTTACCTCCTTCACTAACCTGCCCTCCCCTCCATCATCCCACATCTTATCTGTTTCCCCCCTACTCTCCTGTAGGGTGAGATACCCTATTTAATGTGTATGCCATTCCTCTCTAAGCCAAATTAAATGAGAGTAAGGTTGTCTCATTCCCTTTTGCCTTCCTGTTCTTCCCCTCCATTGTAATAGTTTTCCCTTGACTCTTCTGAATGACACAATTTACCCCATTCTGTCTCTCCCCATCTCCTCTCATTATATTCCTCTCTCACCACTCAATTTCACCTTTTAAGTATCATGCCTTCCCATTCAATTGGTCCTGTGCCCTCTGTCTATGTATACCTGTACACACACACACACACACACACACACACACACACATATATACACACACACTCGTATTTGTATTCATAAACCCATATACCCTCCTATACACATATATATGTATGAACACACACACACATATATACATTTATATGCCCTTCAACTATTCTCATAATGAGAAAAATTTCATACATTACAATTATTGTTTTTCCATGGAGGAATGTAAGTAGTTCAACTTTGATAAGTTCCTTAAGATTTCTTTTCCCTGTTTACCTTCTCATGCTTCTCTTGCTGCTTGTATCTGAATGTCAAATTTTCTATTTAACTCTGGTGTTTTCATCAAGAATGCTTGAAAGTTCTTATTTCATTGAATAACTATATTTTGGAGGTGGCTAGGGGGCGCAGTGAATAGAACACCAGTCCTGCAGTCAGTAGGACTTGATTTCAAATCTGGCCTCAGACACTTGAGACTTATTAGCTGTGTGACTTTGGGCAAGTCACACCCCCAATTGTCCTCCCAAAAGCAATAATAATAATAATAATGACTATATTTTCCTCTGAAACATGATACTCAGTTTTGCTGGATAGGTGATTTTTGGTTTTAATCCCAGCTCCTTTGACCTCCAGAATATCATATTCCAAGACCATTCATCCCTCAGTGTAGAAGCTGCCAGATCCTGTGTTATCCTGATTGTGTTCCACAATATTCAAATTGTTTCTTCCTGGATGCTTGTAATATTTTCTCCTTGATCTGCTAATTCCAGAACCTGGCTATAATATTCCTAGGAGTTTTCTTTCGAGATCTTTTTCAGGAGGTGATCAGTGGATTCTTTCAACCTCTATTTTGCCCTCTGGTTCTAAAACATCAGGGAAATTTTTCTTGAGAGTTTCTTGAAGGATGATTTCTAGGTTCTCTTTTGATCATGACTATCAGGTAGTCCAATTATTTCTTAATTATCTCTCCTGGATCTATTTTCTAGGTCAGTGGTTTTTCCCATGAGATATTTCACATTGCCTTCTATTCTTTCATTTCTTTGGATATGTTTAATAGTGTCTTGATTTCTCATAAAGTCACTAGCTTCTATTTTCTCCAATCTAATTCTGAAGGAATGATTCTCCTCATTGAGCTTTTGAGATTCTTTTTCCATCTGGCAAATTCGGCCTTCTTCTCTCATTGGCTTTTTGAGCCTCTTTTGCCATTTGAGTTAGTCTATTTTTTAAGGTATTATTTTCTTCAGTCAGGTTGTTGACTCTCATTTTATAATTTTCTTTCATCATTCTCATTTCTCTTTCCGATTTTTCCTCCACTTTTCTTATTTGGTTTTCAAAATTCTTCTTAAGCTCCTGTATGGTCTGTAAGCAGCTTATTTTTTTCTTGGAAGCTTCTGGTGCAGGAGTTCTTACATTGCTGTCTTCCTCCTGTTCCATGTCCTGATCCTTTTTGTACCAAAAAAAAAGGAGTCCAAAGTTGAATTACTGTGCTTACCTTGCTTCCCTCATTTACTCATATTGCCACTCAATTACTTGACTTTTGAGCTTTTTGCCACAGTAGAACTCTACTACCAGAGGGGCAAGTTTTGTCCCAATCACTGGGGTTTTCTCAGCTGCTGGAGCTATTAGTTGGCTGCCCTTTCTCAAGTCTCTGGCACACTGGTCACACATCCCAGGACTTCCATGCTAAACAGTGATCCAGATCCAAACAGGTTAAAGAAAGAGCGATTTCCCCTCAGACTGGCTGCCTGATCCCCCTACAATCTGCAGGCCAGGAGCTCTGAAGCAGCAATGTAGTGGCGGCAGCAGGGCTGCAGCACCTCAGCCTCTTCTCCCTCTGGGGCCAGAGGTTGGACCGCACTCCAGAACTCCCTGTTCCCAAAGTTCACCAATGTCTTACTTTGTCCTTGGCATCCACAGGTTGATAATTCTGGAAACTGCCACAGCTGCTGGTGATCCACTCTCCAGAAGTCCTATCAGGCAGCAGGTGGTTGTGGCCACCCTGAGGCTAAAACCTTCACACTCAGACTCAGGCTCCCAGAGTGCTACAATGGCCCCTTCCTGCCAGCCTGCTGGACTGTCTTCAGCAGGAGGTTAGTTTCTCTCTGTGGGCTCTGTAGCTCCAAAGTTCATTCAGAGTCACTTTTTACATGTATTGGAGGAGGTGGAAGTGGGAACCTTGGGGAAGTCCTGTTTCTACTCCACCATCTTGGCTCCTCCCCCTACATATGAAATCCTAAATTAAAATAAAATACAGCACCAGATAGATTTGAAAATTAACTTTATAAAATATTCAAAAAAGAAAAAATCAACCTCAATGTTACATAAATTGTTTGAAAACATGAAATTAGGAATGCTCTCAGAATCCTTCTATGAAACAGTCTTTTTATGTTTTAAATTTTTATTTATTGTTTTCATTCAATTCTTTTTAAAATTTTGACTTTCAAATTCTCTCCCTCCATCCTACTACTCTTCCACCACCTAAGAAGTCAAAGAAAATTATATCAATTAACCATCTGAAATTATGCAAAATGTATTTCCATATTAGCCATATCTCAAAAAAGGCAAAAAAATAATAAAATAAAAATTATACTTCAGTTTGCACTTATCATCAGTTCATCAGTTCTTTCTGGACATTGGTAGCATTTTTTTCATCAGGAGTCATTTGGAATAATCTCACATTGTTGTATCTATCAGAGTAGCCAAGTCTTTCACAGTTGATCATCATTACAAAATTTCTGTTACTGTAAACAATAATTTTCCATTTCTTTTTATTTAATTTTACATCAGTTCATGCAGAGTCTTTATTCTGAAGGCATGCCTTTTGTCATTTCTTATAGGGCAACAGTACTCCATCACAATCTTAACATATACCTTTTTAAACCATTCCTTAATTACTAAATATAGCCACAATTTTTTATCTTTTTTTTATTTTGTATCTTTGTTATCACAAAAAAATCTGCAAATATTTTTGTACATATAGGTACTTTTC
Source organism: Petaurus breviceps papuanus (assembly GCF_028583685.1). Lineage (NCBI taxonomy): Eukaryota > Metazoa > Chordata > Mammalia > Diprotodontia > Petauridae > Petaurus > Petaurus breviceps. The sequence goes on from NW_027185809.1 coordinate 49,849,459, forward strand.
CTTTTCCTTTTATCTCCTTAGGGGATAGACATAGTAATGGTATTGCTGGGTCACAAGGGATGAGCAATTTTGAAGTCCTCTGGGCATTAGTCTAAATTGTTCTCCATAACGGTTGGATGAGTTAACAGTTCTGTCAAAACTTTATTAGTATATCTATTTTTTATCCCCTCTAATATGTATCATTTTTGATAGGTATGAGGTTGTACCTCAGAGTTGTTTTGATTTCCATTTCTCTTATCAATTGTGATTGAGAGTATTCTCTCCATATGACTACAGAAAGATTGATTTGTTCTTCTGAAAACTACCTGTTCATTTCCTTTGACCATTTATCAGTTGGGAATTGGCTTTTTTAAAAATTGGACACAGTTACATATACATTTTAGAAACAGGATTTTATCAGAGAAACTTCTTGTAAACATTTTTATATTACTTCATTGTCTATGGTACCTTCTAGCAAAATATAACTTCCTTGATTATCCCTTTTAATTATAACTATTTTTGTTTTTCTTTTGCCTGATATCATGATTGCTAACCATGCCTTTTGTATTGTTGGAAGCACAATAGAGTCTGCTCCAATTCTTTATTTTGTGGGGGAGATGAGGGGAAAAATATGTTATTTTTCCTAAACAATTGTAAAAATTATATTTAATATTCATATTTATTTGAATTCCTAATTATTTTCCTCTCTCTTTCACTTCCCCTTCCCTGAGAAAGTAAGCTATTTGATATATGTACAATCATGCAAAACATATTTTCATATTATTCATGTTGTTAAAGAAAACACAGAACAAAAGAAATGACAAAAATGAAGTAAAAAATAATGTGCTTCAATCTGCATTCTGACTCCTTCAGTTCTTTCTCTAGAGGTAGTTAGCATTTTTCATCATGAGTCCTTTGAATTTTCTTGGATCATTGTATTGCTAAGAATAGATAAATCACTCACAGTTGGTCATCACACAATATGGCTGTTACTGTGTACAATGTTCTCCTGGTTCTGCTCATTTCACTCAGCATCAGTTCGCTGAAGTTTTTCCAGGTTTTTTCTGAAGTCTTCCTGCTCATCATTTCTTGTAGCACAATAGTATTCCATTAATTCATGTGCCAAAATAATTCAGTCCTTCCCATTTGATTGATATTCTATCTTTTCCAATTCACCACCTCAAAAAAGAGCTGCTATTAAAAAAACTACTTTTGGTACAAATATGCCCTTTTCCCTTTATTTTGATCTCTTTCAGACGCAAATGTAGTAGTAATATTTTGCATCACACAAAATTTTATAACCCTTTTGGCATGATTCCAACTTACTCTCCAGAAAGATAGGATCTGTTTAAAAAAAATAACTTCATCAGCAGTTCATTAGCTCCCCAATTTTCCCAAATTCCCTTTAACATTTATCCTTTTCATGTTTTCCCTTATTAGCCAATTTCAAAGGTGTGAGGTGATACCAAAGAGATGTTGTAACTCCTATTTCTTTAACAATAGTGATTTAGAGTATTTTTTTTCAATTGAGAGAACATTCTACACAGTAAAAGCAATATTCTAGTAAGAGCTTTGGACAACTAAATCATTTTGAGTATTATAAATACTGAAATCAAGTATAAAAATATGTAAAAGATGATGCTTTCCACAACAGCCAGAGAAATAACTGACAAATAAAAGTAAGTATAGTATGGAGATTTTACATATATATGTGTATGTGTATGTGTGTGTGTGTAGATGTGTGTATGTATACATACATATAGTTATGTTAGCCTTCTCTTGGGTGAGGTGGGGAAGAAGAGAGAAAAAATAAAAGTGCACAGCAGAAAACAAAGGAAAACTTAAAAGTAAGCATAGAAAAACAGGAAAACTTTGAAATTATGTACTATTATTATATAGTCATTTTTTTCCAAAAGAAGTAAATTGTATCAAATGGAAATTCATGATTTCATATTGAATTATCTTTTTTATGGCCGTGTACATGGAAATGCTCTCTCTCTTTCTCTCTCTCTTTCTATCTCTCTGTTTCTCTTTCTCATCTTTTTCTCTTTATGTTCAAAATGAATAAAAAAAAAACTCAACCAATAACCAAAAAGTTAATGAGTACCATCACATATCAAGTTCTTGTTCATAATCACTCAGATATAATAATGAAGCAGTAAAATCTAAAAATATCCATAGTAGATGTCACCATATAAAGAAGCATAATCACCAAACTATGTAGATGTAAAAGCTTTCAAAAAATAAACATCTATAAGAAGTAAAAATCAGTGGGAAAAGGATATTTGGATTCATAAAACAGTAGATTATTATAATCATGTATTGCTTTGTGTTGTATACCTAATCTATTCCACTGATCTGCTACTCTCTAAGGCAGGACCATTGTTTTAATGATTACCAACTTTATAATACTGTTAGAAATTTTGTATGGCTAGGCCACCTTCCTTCTTTTTTTTATTAATTCCCTTGAAATTCTTTATCTTTTGTTCTTTGAGATTAATTTTGTTATTATTTTTTTCTAGTTCTAAAAATTGTTTTGGTACTTTGATTCTTATGGCATGGAATAAGTAAATTAATTTATGTTAAATTGTCATTCTTATTACTTTGGCTCAGCCTATACATGAACAATTAATATTTTTCCTAAATGTTTAGATTTGAGTTTATTTGTGTGAAAAGGGTTTTGTAATTGTGCTCATATAGTTCCAGGGTCTGTCTTGCCAAGTAGACTCCCAAGTACTTTATATTAAACACAGTTATTTTAAATGGAAGTTCTCTCTTTATCTCTTATGACTGTAATTTATTGGTAAAATATAGAAATTCTGATGGTTTATATGGGTTTATGTCATGGAACTTTGCTAAAGTGATTAATTATTTCAATTAGTTGTTTAGTTGATTCTTTAGGGTTCTCTAAGTATATTGTGTGTAAAAGCAAGCACAAGCAGCTTTCCAGAGGACTGCTGCTGTGAACAGTTTCAAGGTTCTTAACAAAGCCACAATAACATTCATTAACATTGCTGGCATTCTCATCAATTCACTTTATGCCTGTGTATTCATCATAGACCCAACAACAAGGTTTAAGGAATCAACACAAATCATTTGTATAGTCCCAGGAACTCTGAAAATGTCAGCAAAACCCTCCTCCAGGATTTCTGTACACATACAACAAGAAAATCCTCTTTCAGGGCTTCTGAACCAGCAGCAATGTCCCAGGGTTTCTCTAAGAACAACACCGTCCTATATCAACAGATGAATCTGACAAAATAACATCAAAACCGACACACAAAGTACCAGCACCACAGTCATGCTTCCTCCAAGTTCTCCTCTCTTCTTATTTCTCAGTTCTTCTCAATTCTCTTCTCAGTTCTCAGAAATTCTCAGAAGCTCTGGCTGGCTCTCAGAAATTTTCAGCCACTCTGGCTGGCTATCAGAAGTTCTTGGCAGCTCTCATACAAAGGTCTCAATTCTCTTCTCTCTCTCTAGCAGTAATTGCTCAGCCTCCAGATGCTTGCTCCCAGCAGTACTGACCTCTCTCAGCTTGGGCTTTTCCTTATATATGGTATTAGCTCCTCCATATTCCACCCTTTCCTGTCACATCAACAAGTTCATCCCACTGTGGGATTCACAAGTTCTGAATCTTAATACTTGATAGAATCATAAACTTGAAACAAGGTGCTAAGCACCTGTTTGATTTCCAATACAAGGGGCAGGGAAGATCTTCAAATCCCCATTATGACCACTTTGGTGAAAACTATGTGATCATTTTAATAATAAGTTATTATGCCATAACAACGTGAATGTTGTACTTTGATTTCCGTGAGTGTTTTGTCTTTGTTTGTTACTGAATAGAGAGTTCACTGTACAGCAGTTCTCTGGAAAGCTGCTTGTGCTTGGTTGTAATCCCCATTACAATTACACCATCATATAATCTACAAAGAGTGATAGTTTTATTTACTTACTGCCAATTAAAATATCTTCAATTTATTTTTTTTCTTTTCTCATTGCTAGTGCTGGTGTTTCTACAATACTGAATAACTTTTCTGAAGGCTGATGAAAGACCAGAGAAGAGCATAAAATTTGATTTTCAAAACCAAGCATCAAATGCTCATCGAATGCCCTTTAGTTATAATCCAGAACTGATTATGGGTACTCAAATTGCCAGTCAGTCCCAGTTGCACCCAGTCTCTTGTAGTCTCTTTTGACCAATTGGCTGATCTCCTTACTGTCTCTGGGTTGCGAGCTCTCAAAGATCTTGTTGTTGCTGCTGCTACTTTCCCCACCTCTGCTCTCCTGATTTCCTCAAAGGTTCGCCATAGGTGGTCCTGTGTGTCTCCAAAGCAGTTCCCACCATCTCACAAACTTTTCTTGCCTACCTCCTAAATTATCTTAGACTGGAAAAACTAGTCTCTCTCTGATCTTATTTTCACTTTGTCACTCCAAAATTTGATTTGAGGAGTTATTTTAAGCTGTTTGGAGTTAAATATTGGGAGAATTCAGCTAGGTTGTTGCCTGTACTTTGCCATTTTGGTTCCATACTCAACAAGTAGTCTTGATACTAAAACAATAGAAATAAGAAGCACAGAAAAGTAACTACAAATCTGTATTACAAATAAATAATGACATAAAGCAATTTATAAAATATTAACAAAGCTGTGATATCATCTAAAAATATTATTCATTATGACCAATATAGAAGAGGAATATAGAGTTTTTTCAACACTAGGAAGACTATAAGTATGTCATTGTTTTTTAGTTGCTTTGGTTGTGTCTGACTTTTCATGACCTCATTTGGGGTTTTCTTGACAGAGATACTGGAATGCTTTGCCATTTCCTTCCTCAGCTCATTTTACAAATGAGGAAACTGAAGCAAACAGACTTAAGTGACTAGCCCAGCATCACACAGCCAGTAAGTGTCTGAGGCCACATTTGAACTAAGGTCTACCTGACTCCAGGTTCAGTGCTCTATAAGGAAAATTATATGATTGTGCCAAGAGTAACAGAGGAAGAAATTTATGAAATGATTATCATTTATTTTTAAAATTCCAAAAGACATAAGAATATAGGAATTTTTGCATAGAAAACAGCATGACTCTAAAATCAAGAATAATTGAGTGTTATATGAAATGTAGAAACTCTAGCAATATTTACAATAAAACATTTTCACCATTTTCACCATCGTTATTTTATGTAGAGATGGTAACTGTAGCAATAAAACAAGGAAAATATATTAAAGGAATATGTATAGGCAAAGAAAACAAAATAATCATTGTTTATAGATATGATGGTTTATTTAGAGAACTCTGGAGATGCAACTAAAATTAATTGAAATAATAAATAAATTTAGCAAGATCTCTGGGAATAACATAAAGAAACACATACACACAAATATAAGCACTAGTCTTCCTTTCTATTACTAAAAGAACTCAAGAGGAGAAGATAGAAAAATGAAGTTCATTCAAAATTATTACAATATGAAAAAAACCTGAGTCATTATACTCAAGAATTACATGAAATTCTTTGAATTTGAAATTTCTTTGAATGAAAAATAATCCTTTCCAGTAATAAAGCATATAAACTATATTAATTGTTCATAGTTGGGTCATGCTGATAAAATAAAATTGGTTCTCCTTAAATTAGTTTACAGATTTAATTCACTGCCAATGAAACTACCAACAGATTACTCAATATAATTTAAAAAGTAATTACTAAGTTAAACTGAAGGGGAAAAAAGGTTAAGAATATCAAGGAAAAGAATGAAATTAAAAGTAGGGAAAAAAGGTCCTTGCATAGATATCAAAGTATTATATAAAGCAATAATCATCAAAACCATTTGATATTAGTTAAGAAGTCAAAAAGTTGATCAATTAAACAAATTGCATAGATAACAAGCAATTGAACTTAATAATATAGTGATGTTTAGTAAACCCAAGGACACAAACTACTTGGTCTGTAACTCCATATTTCACCACAAAAACAACCTAATTGTACAAATGAAAAGCAGTCAGAAAAGAATTTACAACTTAGGTTTAGAGTCAGGGATAGGGAATCTGTGGCCTCAAGTTCACATATGGCCTTATAGGTCCTTGGGGGAGACCTTTTAACTGAGTATAAGTTTTACAGTAAACGTTTTCCTCTTTTATTAAGGGAACTTGTTCTGTAAAATTTGGATTCAGTCAAAGGGCCATACTTCAGGACCTAGAAGGCTACATGGGGTTGCAAGTCTCAGGTTCCCTACACCTGATTTATATATAAATATAAATATATATATATATATATACACATATATATATATATATAAACACACACACACCACAATAAGCTCCAAATAACATAAATACACATATTATATGTTTGTACATGCATATGTGTATATACATATATACATACATACATATATACTGAGAGACACAAACATACATCTAAATCTATAACATGAAGTTAAAGGGTCATATTAAGATAATTTATCTTAAAGTTCTAAAAAAATAGAGGTCATTTGAAACTGAATAATTTTGATCACATAAAACTAAAAAGATTTGTGCCTAGGCAAAATCAATAGGCAATTAGAATTAGAATTAAAGTTAATTGAGGCAGGTTTTTTTTGGGGGGGTGGGGTTGGGAGCAGAGGAGAGTGAGAGGCAGTAAATTTATCTGAGGAAAGATTTAATATCCCAAATGTGTAAAGAATTGATACAAATTTATAACAATGAAAGTGATTTCCCAATTGAAAGAAATGAACAAGCAGGTGTCAAAGACATTCAAATTATAAACACCTATGGTTTGTTAGTTTGTTTTTTAATATGCCAAATCACTGATAGTAAAGTCATTGTAAATAAAGATAACTTTTTTATTTCTATTTCATACACATATTTGGCAAAGAAGATTTTTTAAAAAGGGGCACTTGCTGGTGAGGCCTTGGGAAGATAGGTACACTGCTGAAATGTTAGTGAAGGTGTAAGTTGGAACAAATTAGAAAAAGATCTGGAACTACACCTAATATGTCGCTATATTGCATATGCTTTTTAACTTATAGTACTATTAGGCATACACTCCAAAGAATTAAAAGGCAGAAGGAAGAGAATAATATATACAGAGGCAGCTAGGTTGCGCAGTGAATAAGTCACCAGCCATGGAGTTAGGAGGACCTGACTTCAAATTTGGCCTCCAACACTTAATACTACTAGTTGTGTTATCTTGGGCCAGTGGCTTAACCCCAATTTTCCTACCTTCCCCCCTACAAAAAGCAAAAAAAAAGAATATATCCAAAAATAATTATAGCAGCTCTTTTTGATGAAGCCGAAGAACTACCAACAAATATGCCAATCACGGAATGGCTGAAAAATTGGTATGCATGCATAATGCATTATTGTAATATAAGAAAAGTTAAACACGACAAAATTCTTGAAAACCTAGGAAGACTTGTCTGAACTTATGAAAACTAAAATGAGCAAAACCAAGAGAACAATTTATATGTCGCAACAATAACATGAAGGAAAATAATGTGAAAAGACTTCAGCTCTCACATAAATACAATGGTCAACCACAGCTTCATAAATTTAACAGTGAAGTATGCCTTCTGCTTCTTTGCTGATAGATGATGGAATAGAGGTGCAAAATGAGAAATATATTTCTAATAATGGTCAAAGGGTTTATTTACTTTGCTTAACTCTAAATATGTTTTTACAAGGGTGTGTGTGTGTGTGTGTGTGTGTGTGTGTGTGCATGCGCACGCGCACATGCATACCTTATGGAGGGGAGAGAGAGGTTCATTAAAAGAAGTTAATGATACACCATCCCCCAGAAAAAATCAATAAAACACTATAAAATACACAGAAGAAAAGAAAAAGAAATCCAGAAGAAGGCACAAAACAAATAGGGCAATATTCATTAACTACTTTGTTAAATTTGATATACATTTTAAAAATAAATCATACACAATAGAAATTCATAATTTCACATATGCCTTTTAAAACTTTTTCCTTGATATATTGTACTCTTTGATCATTCCTCTGATTTTATGTATCAAAACAAATTTTTTTTAAAAAGGAACTAAGTCTCAGAGAGATTGTCACTTACCCAGGGCCATAAAATTAATGAGAGAATAAAAATTTAACCTAAGGTTCTGTTGAAACTAAATTTAATTCTTTTCCCATTACCATAATTCCATATTAGGACATATAAAGCACTTGATAAGTGCTATTTGTTTGAGTAACTATTGCAAACTGGATCTCACCGTTGTTTTAATAGAGAGACAAATTTGTGTGTACAATACCACACATGACTTTGGCATTTAACTAACTTGTAGCTCTTATTTAACTTGCATGAAACAATTTAGAGTACAACCATATTTATGTTTAGCATAACTACTTCAGTTTTCTTAAATTCAATTGACACTTCAATGTTAAAGGTCAGATTCTCTTCTTGTGTAAGTATCTGTATTAAAGCCCACAAATACTCTACCTTGCCACTTGTAGAAATTTTAACTTTGAACCTTGCATTTGAGAATAAGTTACACAGTAAAGAACAATTGAAAGTACTATATTTGCCTTGGTACATAAATTCATCACTTCCATTGTTCTGGCAGTTCTATCACAATATGAAAATAGAATGAGGAATGGCAATGCTATCCCATATGCTACTTATTACACAAAAGCCATGCAAGGAAAGTATGTGGCTAGTTATTTTAGCTTGAGTAGCCATCCGGCATGTGTCCTCTTTCATATACATCCTCTCCCTTCCCACGAACATATTGTTCAACTCCATGCCTCTCTCTGGAATATAGGCCTCTGACTCAGGGATGGCATCAAAAATGAGCCAAGTTATTGAGATGTGTCAACAGTGGAACAACAAATTACTTTAACACTTTGAAATTGTGCAGGATGATTTCTGAAAATGACAACAGAAGTTGCTACAAAGGAACCAGTACATATTCTTGTGACTCATAAAAAGGGATCCTTCACAGAAAGTTGGGTGTTTTTTTAATTTCTGAGGATTTAAGCTTACTCCAAGAGAGTCAGAGGACCTAGTTTCCGATCCTCTGCTACTTGCTATATCTGTGCTCTAAAAAAAGTCTTTTAATTTCTTTAGGCCTCAGTTTCTTTAATGGTTAAAGGAAAAGTTTTCAATAAATGTCCTCACTGGTCTCAACTACCTCTATGTCTTGTGTCTAAGGAAATTATATCTTCATCATTATAGGAATTCGAACTCAAAAGGGTGTTTAATATCATCTAGCCCAATTTGCTCATTTTACAGATGAAGGTGATAGAAATGATTATTTCTCTGTTATATTAATAATCAATTATTGAATTAGGAACAGTATTTTTTCAGAAACCTATAGGTTGTTCAGTCTCTGAAAGACTGTTGATGGATGAGATTACTCAAATTTCTAATAAGTGCTTTTCCACTCTGTATGGGAGACTCCATCCTACTAGAAAACCTTACAAGGAATTTAATCTAAGATGAATTCCAGCCCATTGTCTCCCACTCAGGCGTGCTTGGGCAGGGGGTAGATGCTTTGTCTAGATTATCTAAGGTTGGAGATGATATTGGAGCAAGAGTGATCAGAGTTATTTTTCCCAGCTATTCATTAGAATAGGTCCACCTCTCATTACAATATTAATTTTTCTCATTAATAGTTAAGCAATTAGAGTTGATTGCAATTTCAGGGATACTCAGTCTTCCAAGGGCATATAACATTAAGTGTGTTCCATGAAGGGTCTTTTGCATCTGAGAGGTCCATTGATCCCTTTCCTCTAGCATAATGAATAAAATGATTAATTCCCAGAAATTATGTTTCTTGAAACTTTTATAAATCACAAGGGGTGGGAAGTGACTTACTGTGGGTAACACAGCTAGTAAGTGGCAAAACTGGTATTCAACCCCCAGCTTCTCTGATTTCAAAAAGAAATTTCCTTTCTCCTTACCATAAAGCACCTACTTACTCTCCATCCTGTCTACTCTCAAACTGAGTTGGTGACAACCCAGGATACTGAGCCCAAGAGTTCCAGGAATAGTGGTGGCTCACAGACCACAGACCTTACTTTAAGTGAAGTCCCCATTGCTACAAACAGAAAATCAAGTCATTGGTGATGGAAACTGACAATTTCTTCTACAGGTGATATAGCCCCTACTTTCTCAGACACTGCATCTACTGAAAACACAAGAAAAAAAAAGTTCTCTTTAGCAAATTCTGTGCTAAAGTCAAGATAATTCAGGTCCAGAAATAGATGTGGTTTTATCAGTGGAAAAAAATTTAGGGAATATGCGTTATCACCTGCTTTGCCATTGTAACTTAACAACCCCATGGGGACGCTCCATGACGTGCAGCTGAAACCTCCTAGTATATGGTCTCCCCCTATTAAAACTTGAGCTACTTGAAACCTTGAACTGTCTTGCTTCTCTATTTTTATCCCGGATACTCAGCACGGTGTTTTGCACAAAGTGATAAATACTTTTTATTTTATTCATGCATTCACTCATTCATTCATTCTATGTTGGACCCTTTTAGATAGCTCCAGAGGCAAAATCTTTTTTCAGAGATAGCTATTTTTAAAATACTGTAGATAAATGATAAACACTCAAAATTTTAAATTCACAGAGGGAAAGAAACTTTATAATCTCTCTCTATATATAATGTATTTGAATGTTGGCTTTCACTTTATGTATCTTCTTTTTTATATTATACTTAAATCCTCCACTCTGCTGTTGAAGTATCAAGGGCTTCTGAGTAACAAGCTTGAATTTAAATCTATCTAATTTCAATTCTCTATTCATGCTTAGCGTGTTCCAAGTTCTAATCGTCATATAAGTATCTTGCTTTTATTCGCTGGGCATAGTGGAAAAAGCAATATACTTAAGAGTACTAGAATTGCAGGATTTCAGTGTTACAAATAGACACAGAAGCCTTCTAGGTGAACCCATACCTGAATAATTCCTTCTCTAACATCAACAAATAGCTTTTGCTTGAATACATCTGCTGAAGAGGAATGAATATATGTACTACCTTCAGGGGTAGACCATTCCTCTTGTTGATAGGGCTAATCATTAAGCAGTTTTCGCTTACATTGATACTTGATATGCCTCCCTAAAAAAATTAAATCTCAACTCTTTTGTGTAGGCAAATGACTTCACCTTTCAATTTCCCTAACTTTATGCATTCTATAGTTTTCTAGCAAAACTGAATTTCCTATTATTCCTTCTACATGGCATTCCATCTCCTGTCTCAGTTTTTACTTAAAACACACTTGCATTGACTGGATAGCAAGCTCAGGTGTCTTGCATGGTAGGCAGAAATTCTACCACTGAACCACCAATTGGCCCACTCCATTATTTAACAATGACTATCTATTAGCCCTAGAATGCCTTGCCTCCTCACCTACCCTACAACTTCTCTTATGTTTAATGCATAAATACATATATACATCCATGCCCTCTCCCTCACTAGAATAGGAGTTTCTTGAGGACAGCGACTATTATCATTTTGTCTTCTTATCCCCATAAAGTGGCATGCAGTTGGAGCTTAATAAACTGATACTTTGACTTATTAATTGAATACTTGATTGATTGATTGATTAAACCATTTCTAACATCCTTTCAAATATTAAAAGTCTATGTTTACAATTTTGTAATGCACTTTATTTTTGCTTTTGCTTTTTTGTAGGGCAATTGGGATTAAGTGACTTACCCAAGGTCACATGCCTACTTTTTTGTGTTAAGTGTCTGAGTCCGCATTTGAACTCAGTTCCTCCTAACTCCAGGGATGGTGCTCTATTCACTGCACCAGCTAGCCACCCCCTGTAATGCACTTTAAATGATACAAATTCAATAAAAAACAGAAATAAATGTTTATAAATAGAAACAATTATGATCATTCCATTACATGATTAAGTATTTTTTGTCTTTATTAATTTGTTGACTTTTAGTTTACAAGATTCATTACCACAATTCCCTGAGTTTCAGAATTTCTCTCCCTGCCCCCTACCCTCCCCCATGGCAACATACAATCAAATATAGTATCTGCAAATACTTTCACATTAGGCATTCGTCAGGTTATAAAGAAGGATTGTAACAGATGGAATGAAGAATGGGAAAGAGGAAACAAAACCAAACAAGAACACGAAAAAGGGCAGGGACTTTGCTTGAATCTGGGTTCAATCTCAGTTCTTTCTCTGAATGTAAACATCTCTCTCCATCATCAGTCTTTTGGGGTTGACTTATGACTCTGGATTGCTGAGAAGAGTCCAGTTTATCAAAGTTGGTCGTCACACGTACTTTGTCTCCGTAATTGTGGACAAATTCCTCCTGGCTCTACTCTTCTTGTTCAGCATCAGTTTGTATAAGCCTCTCCAGGTAAATATGAAGTCCATCTGCTCCTCATTTCTTATTTCACAATAGTATTCCATAAAATGCATATACCACAACTTGTTCAGCCGTTCCCCAATTGATGGGCACCCCTTTAATTTCCAATTCTTGGCTACCACAAAAAGATATGCTATAAATATTTTTGTACATATGGGTCTTTTTCCCACTTCTATGATCTCTTTGGGATACAACCCAAGAAGTGGTATTGCTGGATCAAAGGGTATGCAATTATTTATAGCCCTTTGGACATAATTCCAGGTTGCTTTCTAGAATGTTTGGATCAGTTCACAACTCCACCAGCAATTCATTAGTGTTCCAATTTGTCCACATCCTCTCCAGCATTTGTCATTTTTCTGTTTTGTCATCTTAGACAATCTGACTGGTGAGATGTGGTACCTCAGAGTTATTATGATTTGCATTTCTCTAATCAATAGTGATTTAGAGCATTTTTCATATGCTTATAAATATCTTTAATTTTTCCACTGTAAACTGCCTGTGACCATTTATCAATTGGGGAATGACTTGTATTCTTATAGATTTGGCTCAATTCTCTGTATATTATAGAAATTAGTTCTTTATCAGTGACATAAGTTGTAAAAACTCTTTCCCAATTTTCCACTTCCCTGTTAATCCTGGTTGCATTGGCATTGTTTGTACAGAAGCTTTTCCATTTAAGGTAATCAAAATTATCCATATTACATTTTATAATGCCCTCTGATTTTTGTTTGGTCATAAAGTTTTCCCCTCTCCACAAATCTGACAGGGAAACTATTCCTTGCTTTCCCAAGACTGCTTAGAGTACCAGCCTTTATACCTAGATCATGCACCCATTTAGACTTGATTTTGGTATATGGTGTTAGATAATGGTCTATGCCCAGTTTCTGCCATACTATATTCCAGTTTTCCCAGTTTTGTCAAATAGTGAGTTCTTATCCCAAAAACTGGAGTCTTTGGTTTATCAAACAGGAGATTGCTAGAGTCATTGACTGCTGAGTCTTGTGTACCCAATCTATTCCATTGATCCACTACTCTATTCTTCAGCCATTACCTAGTAGTTTTGAGGAGTTCTGCTTTACAGTACAGATTGAAATATGGTATAGCTAGTCCACCATCCCTAGCATTTCTTTTCATCAATTTCCTTCATATTCTGGACCTTTTGTTCTTCCAAATGAATTTTGTCACTATTTTTTCTAGCTCTATAAGGTAGGTTTTTTTTGCAAACTGATTGGTATGGCACTAAATACATAATTTAATTTAGGTAAAATTGTCATTTTTATTATATTAGCTCAACCCAGCCACGAGCAATTGATGTATTTCCAATTAGTTATATCTGACTTTGTTTTTGTCAACGGTGTTTTGTAGTTGTGTTCATATAGCTCTTGGGTTTGTTTTGGCAGGTAGATGCCCAAATATTTTATATTGTCTACAGTAACTTTAAATGGGTTTTCTCTTTCTATCCCTTGCTGTTCAATTTCATTAGAAATATACAGGAATGCTGAGGATTTATGAGGGTTTATTTTATATCCTGCAACTTTGCCAAATTTATTTATTGTCTAAAGTAGTTTTTTACTTGATTCTCTAGGATTCTCTAAGTATATCATCATATCATCTGCAAAGAGTGATAGTTTTGTCTCTTCTTTGCCTAATTTGATTCCTTTGATTTGTTTTTCTTCTCAAATTGCTAGTTCTAACTTTTCTAGTAGCAGATTGAATAAGAGGGGTGATAGTGGACATCCTAGTTTCATCCCTGATCTTATTGGAAATGCTTCTAGCTTCTCCCCATTACATATAATACTTGCTGATGGCTTTAAATAGATGCTACCTATTATTTTAAGGAAGGCTCCATTTATTCCTATTCTTTCTAGTGTTTTTAATAGGAATGGATTTTGTATTTTGTCAAAAGCTTTTTCTGCATCTATTGAGATAATCATGTGGTTTTTGCTAGTTTTATTTTTGATATGATCAGTTATACTGATGGTTTTCCTAATATTGAACCATCCTTGCGCTGGAATAAATCCTTCCTGATCAAAGTGTATTATTCCTGTGATAAGTTGCTGTAGTTTTTTTGCTAATATTTTATTTTAAAATTTTGCATCTATGCTCATGAGGGAGATTGGTCTATAATTTTCTTTCTCTGTTTTGTCTCTTCCTGATTTAGGTAACAGTACCATATTTGTGTCATAAAAAGAATTTGGTAGGACTCCACTCATTTTCCAAATAGTTTGTATAGTATTGGAATCAATTGGTCTTTAAATGTTTCATAGAATTCACTAGTAAACCCATCTGGCCCTGGAGATTTTCACCTAGGGAGTTCACCGATGACTTGTTCAATTTATTTTTCTGAGATGGTGTTTAAGTATTTTACTTCCCCTTCAGTTAATTTGGGCAACCTATATTTTTGTAATTATTCATCCATTTCAATAAGATTGTCAAATTTATGTGGGTACAACTGGGCAAAATAATTCCTAATTATTGTTTTAATTTCCTCTTCGTTGGTGGTAGGCTCACCCTTTTCATTTTTGATACTCATAATTTGGTTTTCTTCTTTCTTTTCTTTATCATATTGACTAAGGGTCTATCAATTTTATTGGGAAGTGAAGGCTCAAGGCAGGCTGAGAGGAGGCCTGACCAACAAGGGGGGGGGAAGTCATCCCACCAACCACAAAGACCACAACAAGGCCTTTCACCAAAGGGCTGGGACTGGAAAGAGCAAGGTAAGAACCAAATGCAGGGTCCCTGTCCAGGACAGCAAATACTCCTGGGGCTACCACTCCATATTCAATAATTTTTTTTTTAAAAAGCCCCTATCAAGACCTCCAAGGACCACAATGGCAGATTGAATGCAGCCTGCTCCAACCACCCCCCCCACCCCAGAAAACACAGTAACTATTGCCCCAGGGCAAAACCATGAATAGTAAAGGCTTGGGAACCCTAGAGGAAGGGCTTTGCTAGGTCCCTGCCTCAAAATGGGTAGAAAGTAGACTACAAAGACTCTGGAATTCTACTACCCTCAGAAGGAGGAAGCAAACTCAGAGGGAGAAAATGTGGACTCCACACCCACAGCTGAAACATTAATAGGGAACAGGTACCAAGCACAGAAAAGTCTCCTAGATGAGCTCAAAAGGAACTTTGAAAACCAAATGAGAGAGTTAGAAGATAAAGTGAATAATTATTTTAAAATCAAAATTGCAGAATTAGAAAAATACTATAATGAAGAAAACAGCTCCTTAAAAAGAAAAGTGTATGATAACTAAAGGAGCTCCAAAATCTAACCAAGGAAAATCATTTGCTAAAAACCAGAATCAACCAAATTGAAACAAATAACTCTATGAGCAACCAAGAATTAGTCAAACAAAACAACAAGAATGAAAAATTTGAAAAAAGTGGTAAAATATCTCAATGGAAAAATAACTGGCCTGGAAAACAGATCCAGGAGAGATAACCTAAGAATCATATGCCTGCCAGAAAATTATATTGAAAAAAATGAGCCTGGACAACATTCTCCAAGAACTCCAACATTCTCCAAGAACAAGTTTTAAGGAATACTGCCCTGAGATACTAGAACCTGAGGGTAAAATAGAAATGGAGAGAATCTACCGGATACCTGCCGAAAGATATCGCAAATTGAAAAGTGCTCGAAATGTTGTGGCCAAACTCAAGAACTACTAGGTAAAAGAGAAAATACTTCAAATGGCCAGAAAGAAACAATTCAGATATAGAGGAACCACAATGAGGATCGCACAGGATTTCGCAGCCTCTACACTGAAAGATCAGAGGCAGTGGAATTCAATTTTTTGCAAGGCAAAAAAGCTCAGGTTACAACCAAGGATCACCTACCCAGCGAGACTGAGCATATTCTTCCAGGCAAAGAGATGGTCATTCAATGATATAACAGAGTTCCAGACCTTCATGATGAAAAAACCACAGCTCAATGGAAAATTCAACCTCCAATTATGAGATGCAAGAGTGATATAGAAAGGTAAACAAGGAAAACATACACACACACACTGTTATTTAATAAGAGCAAATGGTTTATAGACAAGAAAAGGTTATGAGTATAAATTACACAACATGACGATTAAAAAAAATCTTATTAAGGGCTAAAAAGTGCTGGCAATGGAAGAAGAGCATTGAATGAAGTGGAAAAGGGTAAATTACACCACACAAAGAGGCATAAAAACTGTATAGCAGAGGAAAAAAAGGGAGGCAGATGGGAATCATATGAGCTTTACCCTCATTGGTTCAGGTGCAGGGAGGGAATAATAACCAGTTAAGCATAGGACTCTATGGAGAAGAAACACAAAAAAGTATCATTTTAGAGGGAAAGAGGGGAGGGAGAGGAGCTTTGCATGAGATTTGTTCCTGTCATTCTTGGTGCAGAGAAGAAATAACATACTTCATTAAGTATAAAAATATCCTACAGGTAGCAGGAGGGTGAAAGGGGGGGTGGTTAGTAGGGAGGGAAGAAGTAAGGGGAAAGGAGAAGAAAAGGGAGAGGGACTAAGGGAACACTGAGGGAGGCGATGGTCAAAAGGAAAACTATTAAGGGGGGGAAGGGAGAAGGGAGGAAAATATGAACATTAATAGGGGCTGGAATAGGATGAAGGGAAAGAAACAGATACCAATCATAATTGTAAATGTGAATAGAATGAAGTCTCCCATTAAACGGAGATGGATAGCAGAACGGATTAGAAATCATAATCCTACAATATGCTGTTTACAAGAAACACATCTGAAACAGGGATACACACAGGGTAAAGGTAAAAGGCTGGAGTAAAATATATCATACCTCAGCTAAAGTAACAAAAGCAGGGGTAGCAATCCTTATCTCAGATAGAGCAAAAGCAAAAATTTACCTAATTAAAGGAGATAAGGAAGGAAACTATATTCTATTAAAAGGCACCATCGAGAATGAAGCAATATTATTACTTAACATATATGCCCCAAGTGGTATTGCATCCAAATTCCTAGAGGAGAAGGTAAAGGTATTAGAGGAAGAAATAGGTAGTAAAACTATACTAATGGGAGACCTTAATCTCCCCCTCTCTGAACTTGATATATATAACCTCAAAATAAACAAGAAAAAAGTTAAAGAGATGAACAGGATTTTAGAGAGGATAGGTATGATAGATCTCTGGAAAAAAAAACTGAATGGGGATAAAAAGGAATATACCTTCTTCTCAGCAGTACATGGCAGATACACAAAAATTGATCTTGTACTAAGACATAAAATCCTCACAATTCAGTGCAGAAAGGCAGAATTAATTAATGCATTATTCTCAGATTATGATGCAATAAAAATCATTTGCAATAAAGGGCCATGGGAAGACAGACTAAAAACTAATTGGAAACATGGTTAATTGTTATAAAAGGTTTTTTTTTGCTTTCTTGGGTAAAAGGAAGACAGATTGATGGTTACTTACCTTGGAAAATAAGTGAAAAAAAGCTTAGTACTTAGAAAATATTGATATTTGCAAAAAATACTACAGATTCTATTAATAAGCAAAATAAATACAAAGAATGTATTCTGGAAGTGAGAAGTAGTGCTGTTTCACCACTTTCCCTCTACCAAAACTGCTGCTTTCAATGCCAGGATTGACTGACTAACAAGACGTTTTGTCACTTTTCATCCAACTCTACATTTGTGCATCATTTAACCCTGTTACCTAACCCTGGCTTCTAAAATTCTATCTTCTCTTGTTTTCAATGACACTGCAGAGGCCTTCCTGCAGGGATTGGATGAGATTTGGAGGAAGGATAACCTCAGCTCCCTAGAAAAAAGCATAGATCTGAAAACCAATATCAGGTGTAGGATAACTAGTACATTTTGAGAGAGATTATCAGAAAATAAGGCCTAAACTGATGCTGCAATAGAAGGCTTCTGGTCTAGTAGTACAGGAATCTGTACCACCAAGGGAGTAAGAGTTGATTCGAGAGTTAGCTAAGGACCTTTTTTGCTAGGTGACCAGGTGATAGACCACTGAGTCTAAAACTAGTAAGGCCAGAGTTCAAATCACGCTTCAGACACTTAATATCTGTGTGACTGAGCAAGTCACTTAAGCCTGCTTCAGTTTCCAACTCTAAAATGCAGTAGAGTGGCATTTGAGATAATAATAGCACCTATCTTACATGGTTGTAAGGACGAAATTAGATCATATTTATAAAGCGTGGAGCACGATGACTTGGCACATAGTAAATGCTTAATAATTCTTATTCTCTTCCCTTCCCTAGGAAATATATTCTTTACTTCCATAGTGAGTTGGACAATTTACCTGGTATCTTTTATCCACTATTTTCAGTTTAGATCTCATTTATCTACTCTAAAATCTTGCTGTTTGGGGTAGCTACTGTGTTTCCCCGATAATAAGACACTGTCTTATTAAATTTTTTTTGGACAGAAAAACAGCAGAGGGCTTATTTTCAGGGGAGGGCTTATTTTAATGAACATTGACAGCAATTTTAATAAACGGGTAAATGTGAACAAAAAAATGTACCTTTATTCAATAAGCAAATCACTAGGGAAGAACAGGATGACGCGCTCACTGCTGCAGCTCTGATTGGATGCAGCTCGGAGCGCGGAGTGCGTTTCACGGAGGGGGGAACGGTGCATACAGAGGGTACCGTAATGTAGCGTGTAGCGCAGGGGATCACCTTCACTACAGTAGCAATCTCAATAGGGCTTATTTTCGAGGGAGGGCTTATTTTAGAGGAATCTTACACAGTAAGGGGAGGGCTTATTGTCGGGATAGGTCTTATTATCGGGGAAACAGTGTAGGTGGCACAGTGAGTAGAGCACTGGCCCTGGAGTCAGGAGAACATGAGTTCAAATCTGGCCTCAGACATTTGACACATTTCCTAGCTGTGTGACCTTGGGCAAGTCACTTAACCCTAACTGCCTTGGCAGAAGCACTAACTTTTGTGTGTGTGTGTGTGTGTGTGTGTGTGTGTGTGTGACTTCAAGCTTACAAGAGAAAAAGGGTAAGGGAAAAACTGTTCCTTGGTCTAGGGAGACAAAAGGGTCTGGTATAAGAATACAGTATTCATACACTCCTAGAAATAAACCATGAGTCAATGAGAGTGGAGGGCTACATGAAGCAGTGTATAGATGTACTCTTGTTAATTAATTATTGAATCTACTACCACCATTCTTGGTGGGCTGGATTTGAAAGGAAAATCCTTCTCTCTAGAGAGGAGGGAACTGAGATCCATAACTTGGAGAAAGAGGGAGATTCCACATTTCCCAAGCACAGTGGCAATTTACCCTGCCTTCCTTGCTCATTACCTACTGGCTATATCACACTATCCTGATTTGCTCACAGTTTCTCTAGTTACACCTCCTAATGTCACCCCTTAAAATGTGGTATTCCCTAATATTCAGTGTCATGAACCTACTTAGCTGAGAGGAAATACACTGTACTCATACCCCTGCCAAACCCAGAGAAGTCTCTCTGCTCTCTGATTTTATGCAATTAAATGAGAGAAACTGTAAATATCTGCAGCTGCCAATCCATAAATTTTTCGTAAATTGTCCTACATTTTGCAAATTAGATGTGTACATCTCTGCCACAGATTGCAGCTGCACATTTGCAACTTTTGAATTCCTGTTCATTTAACATTTGAAAAATGCTTATTTGAAAAAAAAAATTAAACCCCTTCGTGATTTAAAAGAAATCTGTCAGCCATCTCCAAAAGAACCAGAGAAAACACTTCTGAGAAAGGATATTTCAGAGGAGGTAAGAGAAGGCAAGATTATTGATATGAGTGAGTTGCTTAAGGTGTTCAATATACCATATTAAAGTATTTTGTGCATTCAAAGAAGAAAGATATGTATATCAGTCAAAAAAGTTTTATAACATTTAGATTTGTTATTGGATGTCAAAACTCAAAGCCTGTACAAGTATTTCCCCTAATATTTCCTCAGTTACTGGCTGTCCATCCCTAGAAGACAGCTGTCTCCTATGCAGGAGTAAGAAGTTGGGTAGGACCAATCCTCATTCTAAATGTCACAGACATGGTCCTAACTTCACCTAATATTACCCTCTCTTTCAGCTTAAATTTTGACACATTCTAAGTATTATGAATTGTGAAGATTTTTTACTTAAATTTGCAAATTTCCTCTCTTGGATTTTTCAGTCCATTCTCATTAAACCTCCCATAGAGTTGGTGTATTTAGAGCTGAAGAGGTCAGAGATTTTTTTTTGTCCCTACACTCTTATTTTACAGATGAAGGAACTGAGACCCAGAGAAGTTAAACAATTTTTTAATATTTCATAGCTAATGTGGAAAGTCAAAATCATACATTAAGATTCAGACCTTATCCCACTAACATCATATTCTTTATCAATTGGGCCCAGCTTATTCTTCTCGCTGGAATGGGTTACCTATGTTTACAATTCCCCAGTTGGCAATGAAGTAGAGTTTTGATGCCACTCATTCTTAACTTTTACTTTGTTTCCTTCCTTTTTTTTCGTTTTCTTCTTGCTTAATCCTTATTATTTTCCAGCAACATATCTAACTTCTAAAATAGTAACTCAAACATTTTTGTGCAATGGAAAACTTTGGTAGTCTAGTGAAGCCTATGAATGCTTTCTCAGAATATACATTTTAAATGCGTAAAGTCAAATACATTGGATTAGAAGGAAAATTGATCACATTGAAGTAGAATAAAATATATGCACGTATGTGTGTATATTTTTTCACTGACCCCAGATTAAGCAATTTATTTTGAAGAAGGGGACATCCAATATGGAAGACAGAAGAAATTATCACATAGTATTCTGTCATAGGTATATTCTAACGTCAGGACAAGAAAAGCAACATAGTAAAGGGAATATAAAAGACAGGTTAATAGCTGTTTGTGGGGAGAAAAAGATAAAACCCTCCATTTTACTATTGAAGTACTGTCCAATCTAGTTTCAGCCTACCATTCCATGCTTATTACTTATTATTTTCTATCATCTATCCTGCTCTCCATCCAAAGTAGTGTACTTTTATTTTATTGTTTATTTTTGGAGGGGAGAAGGCAAGGCAATTGGGGTTAGGTGACTTGACCAAGGTCACACAGCTAGTAGTATAGGTCAAGTGTCTGAGGCCAGATTTGAACTCACGTCCTCCTGACTCTAGGACTGGGACTATATTCACTGTGCCACCTAGCTGCCCCCAAACTGGTATACTTTCAGCTAAGATATAATATTTTTATCCCCAACCTCCAACTTTTTGACCAAGCCATCCATACTTCATACTTAAAAGGTACTCCCTGCTCACCTTCACCATTTAGAGTCTCTAGGTTGCTCCAAAGATCAGCTCAAGTACTAGCTCTTAAATAATGTATTTGCTTATCCTTCCAGCCACTGGTGTTGCCACGGCTTCCCAAAATTACTTTGAATTTAATTTGTATGTATTTTAATTTACATATATGTATGTATATTTTCTTTTGCCTAGCATAGTGTTAAGTTCCTATTTTGTTTTTGTCTCTGGATTCCTAGTGCCCTTCACAGAGGACCTGTCACATAGTAGGTACTTAATAAGTATTTATTTAATAAACAATTGAACAAAAGGAAAATAAAAGCAAAGCTAGTTACAAGTGTTGATCTAATGCAGGCATCAAGAAGTCAGGCCATACAGATCAATGAAGCCTTAAATCTCACCTAGTTGAATACCACTGAAATAATCTAGAGACATTCCATCTTGTCTTTCCAGAAGAGATCAGCAGAGAATGGTGTATGGTTATCCCTTTAATAAAATACAACATTGTAACCTACAGATTTTCTTTTCCCTAAGAGGTAAAGAAGAAACTGTAGAACCACATTATAAATTACCTTTATTTTAGTGTTCTAGGTTACAGGTTCTCATTTTTTTACTTTTTGTTATATGTGAAAATAGGTAAATGGCTAGGGGCTGAGTGGGTTCTCCTTTGACCTTTTGTATTCTTTTTTTTTCTCTTTTTTTTTAATTTAATTTTTCCTCTTAGGCTGCAAGAGGGAGCTAAGAGTAACTGAGAGAAAACCTTTGGACAGAGAAACAAGGCATTCCAGAATAGAGATAAGGCACCTTATCAGTGAAACAAGCACACAAACAGCAATCTGAACTTAGTAACTGGAGATAACCCAGTGAAACAACACAATTCAAAGAAAGAGAAGATGGACAGAATAATGAACACAAGATGGGGGGGGCGGGAATATGGACAAGGCTGATAAATACAAGAGAGAAAACAATAAAGGAGAGAGCAGAAAAGTCATTAACCTTACTTTCTGCTGAAATTAGGTTGGAAATTTGGACACAAAGCTAGATTTCTGATCCTCCATAAAGATGAATATGTTTTTCAATGATGAATTTCCTGTTTAACTTAATCATTAGTTCACAATTGAAATGTGCCTTAAGCTTCATATCAGGAGGGTAGTGAAAGAGAGGGGGAAATAAAGGAAGGGAAAAAAAGAAACTCTCAAATGTGGGAGTTAGATACTCTCCTATAATTAAAGAGGATTCCTTTCTGGTGATTAAAATAAGACTTAGAATTAGACTTACCTACTTACTTAGACTTATTAGACTTACCTAGACTAAGAATTAGACTTACCTACTGCAAGAAAAGAAAACAC